>NC_091639.1:23193469-23493469 GCF_027580195.1 Bos mutus
AAATGTACATCTAGACGTTAATGAATACTGTTCTGTCAGGGAAAGAGCTCAGGGCACAGACAGGAACAAATTATTTGCAAATTCACATATATGGAAAAGAACTTGTTTTAGAATATACATAGAACCATTACATTCAACAATATAAAAATAAACACCAATTTAATGAAAGAAAAGTCTGAACAGACACCTCCTCAAGATGATATGGAAATACATCCAAAAGATGCTCAACATCACATGTTATGAAGACATGCAGATAAACACAGCAATGATACATCCTCACACACCTAGTAGAGTAGCTAGAAGCCAGGAACCGGTGATGCCAAGTGCTGACCAGGACATGGAGCAGCAGAAACCCTGGCTCACTGGGGCAGGAATAGGAAGCAGGGCAGTCGCTAGTAATGAGTCAGCAGTTTCTTATGAAGCTACACAGAGACTCTCCATCCCATCTGCTCATCAGTCTAGTACTTCTCCATCTCACTGGAAAACTTTTATTTGCACAAACCCCTGCACACCAGAGTTTATATCAGAGCGCCCCTTAAGTGTGGACTGCACATGGTACCTTCCTTCCATATTTCAAAGACTACAGTGTGGACAGTGAGGAAGTAAAAATAGAACTTCACAAGGAGAAACCGAGGAAATATATCTTAGGTGGGTGCTGAAGTGAATTTATTAGTGATATTCCAGTGGACAGTATAAACCCTTGATGTGTGGAGAATGTCACTTCATCCCTGTGGTCTTCTTTGCAAAAACCCAAGTCAACTAGAGAGACATTCCACACTATCCCTGAGCAATTCTCAAAAACATCCAGGTCATCACACAAAAAGGGAAGTCTGAGAGACTGTCATGGCCAGAGGAGCCTGAAGGAGATATGATTCAGTTTCAGTTCAGTTCAGTCGCTCATTTGTATCCGACTCTTTGCGACCCCATGAATCGCAGCACGCCAGGCCTCCCTGTCCATCATCAACTCCCGGAGTTCACTCAGACTCACGTCCATCGAGTCGGTGATGCCATCCAGACATGATTAGAACCTAATTTATATCATTTATCTTTGATAAGATCTTGGGTCAGCAAAAAGAAAATCCCACCAGGCAAGGAGGGCTTCCAGGGCCCAGCCTCCATCCTCAGCCTCCCACTCTCTCCCACCTCGGTTCCCTCCAGCCACCAGAGCAAACAGGGCTTGAGCATCCAGTACGTGCCAGGCTCTGTCCTGAGCACCTCCCATATCAACTCAACCAGCCCTCACCACATCCCTGAAACGTCACCCGTTTTGCAGATGCGGATGAGCACAGAGGGAAAATAACTTGTCTGGAGTAACACAGCTAGGAGGGTGGGGGAGGACATGCTGGGGTGAAGACTGCCCAGCTGGAGCCCCCACTCTCCAGTCTCCAGGGACTTGGTCCGTCCTGTGACACCACCACCCCGTCAATATACACACACGACTCCTTATCAGCAGTTTCCCTCTATACAGACCACAGCTGCCCCATCAACTCCTGTTCATCCTCAAGGCTGCTTTCAAATGTCCTCTCCTCAGGAAGGACGTCTTGAGCTATTCCCAGACTACAGTGACGCCCTTGCTCTCTATCCCAAATGCCTATTTCCCAGCTGGACTATTTAGCATCAAAACACCCAGGGCAAGTTCTTGGACTACCCTAGTGGCTCAGCTGGTAAAAATTCTGCCTGCAATGTGGGAGACCTGGGTTCGATCCCTGGGTTGGGAAGATCCCCTAGAGAAGGGAAAGGCTACCCCCTCAATAGTCTGGAGAATTCCTGGACTATACAGTCCATGGGGTCGCAAAGAGTCAGACACAACTGAGCGACTTTCGCTTTCACCTAATGCATCCCCAGGGCCTGGCAGAGAGCATGTGCTAAATAAATATCATTTCAGTTAAAGAATTAATAAACGTCCTCAAAACATCATTGGGATTCCCACGTGTCCCTAGTGGTAAAGAACTCGCTGGCCAATGCAGGAGGCGTTAAGAGACGTGGGTTTAATCTCTGGATTGGGAAGATCCCTGGAGGAGGGCAAGGCAACCCACTCCAGTGTTCTGGAGAAGCCCGTGGACAGAGGAGCCTGGCAGGCTACAGTCTATGGGGTTGCAAAGATTCGGACATGACTGTGTGACCTAGCGTGCACGCACACAAAGAGTCATTAGGGAGAACTTCATGTTTATAGTATTGCTTGGCTGAAATATTTGGACCAACCTTCCCACTTAATAGCCTTTTTTTTCCCCCTGATGAGATATAATTTGCTTAAAAATAGACTCTTCATATTTGAAGAGTGTTATCTGAAGGCTAAAAAATTCTGTCTGACCACAGAATTCAAAAATTGGTCATTTCCGTAGAAGCATCAGAGAGACAGAATTGGGTTCATCATAAGGTATTGTTTTTATTAACAATTACAATTACACAGGAATCAGCTTCTTTGGTAGCAGCTGAATTCTCCATCACTAAAGGACTTCAACTATTCCCTCTGGATGTTGTATAGAGAAGGGTGATGTTGTGAGAGGATTAACCCCATGGTCTGAGGCCCCCTTCCTCTCTGAAGGTGCCATAGCGATGGAACACTGAGCTGGTTGTCTCAGGACCTGGCTTCCACCAGCTGTGTGATCCTGGGCTGGGCACTTCTGAGTCTCATTCCAAACACTTGATACTTAAGCTGTGATTATATCTGACTGACTTCAGAGTAATAAATGGAATAAATTGGATAGTACATGTACATTTTTGTTTTCTTTTCTTCTTTTTTTGCATCATAACAGCCAAAATCAGCTCTTTTCCTTCTTTCTTTTCTGATTGCACACCACATACCAACAACAACAGCAAATAATTTTTTAAATGGAAAAAATTCACCCGCAGTCTCACTACCTAATATGATAATAGTACCTTCTCCATTCTCTTCCAGTGTGACTGATCTCCGTTCGTCTCCAAGGCAAACCATTCAATATCACAGTAATCCAAGTCTATGCCCCAACCAGTAACGCTGAAGTAGCTGAAGTTGAACGGTTCTATGAAGACCTACAAGACCTTTTAGAACCAAAAAAGATGTCCTTTTCATTATAGGGGACTGGAATGCAAAAGTAGGAAGTCAAGAAACACCTGGAGTAACAGGTAAATTTGGCCTTGGAATACAGAATGAAGCAGGGCAAAGACTAATAGAGTTTTGCCAAGAAAATGCACCGGTCATAGCAAACACCCTCTTCCAACAACACAAGAGAAGACTCTACACATGAACATCACCAGATGGTCAACACCGAAATCAGATTGATTATATTCTTGGCAGCCAAAGATGGAGAAGCTCTATACAGTCAGCAAAAACAAGACCAGGAGCTGACTGTGGCTCAGACCATCCATGAACTCCTTATTGCCAAATTCAGACTGAAATTGAAGAAAGTAGGGAAAACCACTAGACCATTCCTGTATGACCTAAATCAAATCCCTTATGATTATACAGTGGAAGTCAGAAATAGATTTAAGGGACTAGATCTGATAGATTGCCTGATGAACTATGGACTGAGGTTCATGACACTGTACAGGAGACAGGGATCAAGACCATCCCCATGGAAAAGAAATGCAAAAAAGAAAATGGCTGTCTGGGGAGGCCTTACAAATAGCTATGAAAAGAAGAGAAGTGAAAAGCAAAGGAGAAAAGGAAAGATATAAGCATCTGAATGCAGAGTTCCAAAGAATAGCAAGAAGAGATAAGAAAGCCTTCCTCAGCGATCAATGCAAAGAAATAGAGGAAAACAACAGAATGGGAAAGACTAGAGATCTCTTCAAGAAAATTAGAGATACCAAGGGAACATTTCATGCAAAGATGGGCTCGATAAAGGACAGAAATGGTATGGACCTAACAGAAGCAGAAGATATGAAGAAGAGGTGGCAAGAATACAGAGGAACTGTACAAAAAAAGATCTTCACAACCCAGATAATCACGATGGTGTGATCACTCATCTAGAGCCAGACATCCTGGAATGTGAAGTCAAGTGGGCCTTAGAAAGCATCACTATTAACAAAGCTAGTGGCAGTGATGGAATTCCAGTTGGGCTATTCCAAATCCTGAAAGATGATGCTGTGAAAGTGTTGCACTCAATATGCCAGCAAATTTGGAGAACTCAGCAGTGGCCACAGGACTGGAAAAGGTCAGTTTTCATTGTAGTCCCAAAGAAAGGCAATGCCAAAGGATGCTCACACTACTGCACAATTGCACTCATCTCACATGCTAGTAAAGTAATGCTCAAAATTCTCCAAGCCAGGCTTCAGCAATACATGAACCGTGAACTTGCAGATGTTCAAGCTGGTTTTAGAAAAGGCAGAGGAACCAGAGACCAAATTGCCAACATCCGCTGGATCATTGAAAAGCAAGAGAGTTCCAGAAAAACATCTATTTCTGCTTTATTGACTATGCCAAAGCCTTTGACTGCGTGGATCACAATAAACTGTGGAAAATTCTTCAAGAGATGGGAATACCAGACCACCTGACCTGCCTCTTGAGAAATTTGTATGCAGGTCAGGAAGCAACAGTTAGAACTGGACATGGAACAACAGACTGGTTCCAAATAGGAAAAGGAGTTCGTCAAGGCTGTATATTGTCACCCTGCTTATTTACCTTATATGCAGAGTACATCATGAGAAACGCTGGGCTGGAAGAAACACAAGCTGGATCAAGATTGCCGGGAAGAAATATCAATAACCTCAGATATGCAGATGACACCACCCTTATGGCAGATTCCATATAGATGTATTTATTATTATTATTATTTTGAAGTTAGTTGATTTAAAATATAACACATCCTTCTTGCAGTCTCCATTTCTTCATCTATGAAGTGAGAAATCTAGTGTTTCTTTCCAGTCGTGTTTGGGATGATTAAAAGTGTTAATATATTTGAGGTGGTTGCAGCTGCATCACCTTTTTAATTATAATACAGCACATGGATAATAAATTATTACCAATAAGCATTTTCTGCCAGTTAAGCATTAACTTTCATCCTCATTCATTTTCTTGTGTGATTGTTTAATCAAAGGCATACTTGTCTGTAAATTAAGAAGTCAAATATCTGTGCATTATTTCTCATGATACAGACTCTTATTATAATCCTGATTCTTCTCAATTTCTGCTTTCCCGTTGGTGACCACTTTGAATACTTTTTAGCTGATTCTTTTGGCTTTTATTTCCAAATCTCTAAACACGATGCCTTGTTAGAACTGCTGCTTGATTTTTCTGTCACAGCCACTGTCTGCCGCATCACACAGTGGCTGATGCAATAGTTGATGGTCATTGTTTTTTGCACGCTTCCCATTCCTTCAGCTCCCACTTTATTTACATATTGATCATACTTAGTTCATTCAGCTTTTTCTTTCCCATGACTATTATACTTGTCAAGTAAAAAGATGCTCAACTTAAGATGTGAGTTAAGTTTTATTTGGGGCAAAATGAGGACTGAAGCCTGGGAGACAGCACCTCAGATAGCTCTGAGAAACAGCTCCACAGAGGTAGGGAAGGAAGGTCAGTATATATGATTTTGGTGAAGGGGGGAGTTCAGTGCAATCAAGCTTATCTTCCAAAGGTTTTCTGCTAGTCACAAGGAGCTGATCTCACCATGAAAGGATTTAATGCTTTTCTACATATGAGGAAGTGAAGCGAACCAAAGGACTAGAAAAGGTCAGTTTTCATTCCAATCCCTAAGAAGGACAATGCCAAAGAATGTTTAAACTACCATACAATTGTACTCATTTCACATGCTAGCAAAATTAGGCTCAGAATTCTTCAAGCTAGGCGTCAGCAGTATGTGAACTGAGAAATTCCAGATGTACAAGCTGGGTTTAGAAAAGGCAGAGGAACCAGAGATCAAATTGCCAGCATTTGTTGGATCACAGAGAAAGCAAGGGAATTCCAGAAAAACACCTACTTCTGCTTCATTGACTACGCTAAAGCCTTTGACTGTGTGGATCACAACAAACCGTGGAATGGTCTCAAAGAGATGGGAACACCAGACCATATTACTTGTCTCCTGAAAACCTGTATGCAAGTCAAAAAGCAACAGGTAGAACCTGATACAGAACTACAGACTGACTTAAAATTGGGAAAGGAGGATAATTAGGTTGTACATTGTCACCCTGCTTATTTAACTTATATGCAGAATACATCAGGCAAAATGCCAGGCTGGATGAACCACAAGTTGGAATCAAGATTGCCAGGAGAAATAAATATCAACAACCTTAGATAAGGAGATGATACCATTTTAATGGCAGGAAGTGAAGAAGAGGAACTAAAGAGGCAGGAAGAACTAAAGAGCCTGTTGATGAGTGTGAAAGAGGAGAGTGAAAAAGCTGGCTTAAAACTCAACATTTAAAAAACTAAGATCATGGCATCCAGTCCCATCACTTCAAGGCAAATAGAAGGGGGAAAAGTGGAAGCAGTGACAGATTTTATTTTCTTGGGCTCCAAAATCACTGCAGACAGACTGCAGTCATGAAATTAAAAGACACTTGCTCCTTGGAAGGGAAACCATGACTAACTTTGACAGTGTATTAAAAAAGCAGAGACATCACTTAGCCAACAAAGATACATATTGTCATAGTTATGGTTTTTGCAGTAGTCATGTACAAATGGAGAGTTGGACCATGAAGAAACCTGAGGGCGAAGGAATTGATGCTTTCAAATTGTGGTTCTGGATAAGGCTCTTGAGAGTCTCTTGGACAGCAAGGAGATCAAACAAGTCAATTCTAAAGGAAATCAACCCTGAATACTCATGGGAAGGACTGATGGTAAAGTTGAAACTCTGATACCTTGGCCACCTGAAGAGAAGAGCCAAATCTTTGGAAAAGACCCTGATGCTGGGAAAGATAGAAGGTAAAAGGAAAAGGTGGAGACAGAGGATGAGATGATTAGATAGCATCACTGAGCCAATGGACAGGATCTTGAGCAAACTCCAGGAGATAGCGAAGGACAGGGATGCCCAGCACACTGCAGTACATATGGTCACAAAGAGTCAGAAACGACTTAGAGACTGAACAACAGGAACGGATATGAGATGCAGGAACTGAGATCACAAAATCAGATCTTGAAAATAATCTCTCTAAAGACCCATTCCACTAGCTTCCCTGGAGCACAAAGGGCCTCATTCTCCTCCCTGCACTTCCTCAGGGTGTGTCCAAAGTCAAAGCTGTAGCAGCCCGGGAGTCAGTCTCTGGAGAGGCAGATGGCAGATGCCCTCAGCAAGTGCCAATTCTAGCTGACACACTCACGTGTAAACTCTCTTACCTCTCACTTTCTGCACAACCTCTTGTTCTCCCTGAGTTAACACTTGCCTTTGTGCTTGCTGATTATGTTCTATGAAGCTCTCAGGAATTCAGCTCTAATGACTCCCCTGTTTGCATGACTCTTTCAAGAAGCGTGGCTACTTTGGATATTCCATCACTTTTTCCTTTTTTGGAAATGTCGTCCTGGACCCTGCTGACGTGCTCCCACCTGGTCTGGATTCTTCTGCATCTGGAGCAAGCCATCCTCCTAGGATCTCCCTCCACCACCATCTGGGCAGCACTTTAAAGTGCTGTGGATACTGCATAGCACAGGGAACTCTACCCAGCACTCTCAACAATCATCATCTCAACAATCATCACTGTATTGTACAGCAGGAAGTGACACAGCATTGTAAATCAATTACACTCCATTGAAAACAAAACAAACAAGTAAGCAAGCAGACGTCTACCCCGGATGGCATTTATTAGTCACTTGTTCTTTCAGCCAAACCCGAGTGCCTGCATTGTCCCAGGTCAAGTTCCAGTTCCAGATCTTTGCTCTAACAATTGAAATTTGACATTCTTGTCCATCCCTTTCTCCCCCTCACCTGATTAGGAGCATTTCCACATTAGGAGAATTCCACACTGAAAGAGTCTTGGTAGGAGGCAGAGACCACCTTCCTCCACTAAAGAAGAAAACCCACTTTCCCACATATTCTTGCCAGAGCACACAGCATGATGCTGAGGTGACCACATGTCAGACTCTACTCAGGATGTTGTGACACAGAGAAGCTGGAACTATGCAGGATGCATCTGACAAGGGTGTCAAGAGTGGGAGTCACACCACCTCCAGTTGTCAGGAGCCTCAGTGATGGCCGTCCTCAGCGCGGGGTCCACGCCCAGCACGAGGGGCTCACTGTGTGAGCAGTGACACTGTGCCCCAGCAGGGCCGAAACTTCCTTTGTGGGACCTGGCCTGGAGTGGACACTGGATCCTGTCCCCGTGGAGCCATATATATATAGTACTGTATGTCTAACTTTATTTGGATCCCATTGTTAGCTCCAAGAATGAGTGAGGAGAACTCAACCTGGAGAATAGTTTCAGAGACCAAGGACTTCATTACGCTGAACTGTGAACCACTGCCTAAGTCTTCAGGTGGAATAAGAACTACATTATTTCTCAACATCACACCTCATAATTGACAATATGAATTGTCAATATAAATTCCCTTTTCTTTCTGAAGAAAAAATATGCTTTTAAATGTGGATTTAAGACCCCTCTCTGGCCACTCAATGTCATATACCTCAGGGCTTCCCAAATTGGCTGATCATTGAATTGCTTGTGGGGTTTCTTACGAAATGCTCAGCCTCTCCCCAGAACCACCTTCTCAAAGTATTAGGACAAGACCAAGGATTGCTTCTTTAACAACCTCTGTGTGTGAGGCTGATACACAGCATGTGGGAATCCTGGTCTAGGTACGTTCCTGCTACTAAAAGCATGATCTGAAGACCAGCAGCATCAGCACCAACCTTATTACAAATGCAGATTCTCAGGCTCCAATCCCACTGTCTAGATCTAATGCGGGTCCAGGGGAGCACCAGCATCCCCACCCTGGACACCGCACTAATCCTACAGGCTCTTCCACTGCATCGCTCACCCTTCACCTCATGATTCTGTTCAGCTGTTAGACTAATGCTTCTAACGAGCAGTCATACCAGGTCATCTTCTAGTCAAACCATCTTATGAGTCCACATCTTTCACGGACATCAGACACCTTCTAATATCCTGGAGGTCCACATGATCTGGCCAGACACTGGATCTCATCTCAATTCCTCGCTCCTCCAGCCACACCTGCCTCTGGCTCTTCCTTGAACACACACACTCTCCTGTCCTCCTGTATTTGCACTGGAGGTTCCTCTGCCTGGAGAGAACTACCCCCAGACATGCTTATGGACATTCTTTCATGTCCTTCACATCTTTACTCAAAGGTCATCTCCTCAACGAGGCCTACACTGACCACCCTAGTAAAACAGCCACATTCCCTGTACCCACACACTTATACTCTGGGTCACCTTCCTCAGAGCACTTGCCAAATCTCTAGGCAGACACTTCCCTCACTTATTAGGCTCACTCTGCCCCCCTCACCAGAACACACTGCACGAGGCCAACAAAGGGTGTCTGTTGTTAGTTCACTGAGGTTTCACTGATGCAAAAATAGAGCATCCTCTATCAGGCACACAACAAATACCAGCTGAAGGAACGATCAGTGTAGACGCCTCTGTATTCTATCTTTATTAATGTGGACTCAGGCCACTTGCTCTCTCGCGGAAGCTACAGCACATCATCCACTCACACTGACATCAGTGCTGCCTGTGCTTTCCCCAAGAGCTAATCACCCTCCCTCCCACACCCACCAGTCTGCACTCTACACATAATGATATTTTCTCTTCAGAAAAGATCCCAGGCTGACAGGTCGCATATTCTTCCTGCTGTGACTATTAGGCAGCACTTTTTAAATCCAGGAGTTTGGATTGGAAGAGGTCTGCAGTCTCCCCACGTCTTCATGTTATGCTAATAGGAGCACAGACACAGTCACACGAAGCTGCGTAAAGTGGGGTCTGGGGATCTGACGTTGCAAAGTGGGACAGAGCATCACTCAGTCCCCACAAGGCAGCTGTCTCACACTGTGGGAGAAAAGAATCAGGAAGCAGTTCAGGTCGGTCATGTAAGGGCTGACATTCTCCACAGCCCCCCACACGCTCACATGTCCCACTCAGAGACCCCTGCCACCCAGTGTGTCCCCTCTGCCCCAACCCCTCTCCCAGTCTAGATGCCCCAGGGTCTCACCTTTAGACGCCCCAGGGTCTCACCTTTAAGAACCGTGAGAGGCACACCAGAGCCCTGGGCACCGTCACTGCCTGGAGAACAAAACCAGGACGTGGTCAGAACCCACAGGAGAGAAACTGGAGAAGGCACTTTGAGGAGGGTGAGTCCCGCATGGCCTCCTGTCTGCACCTCACAAGGGTCTCAGGAATCACCCCCTCCATACTTACTTGCAGCCTGAGTGTAGCCCCTTCCTACTTCACCTGTGAGAAGAAGTATCACGTGAGAGACCAGGGACAGACTGAGTCATGAGATCCTAGAACTCCCTAGTCCTGGATGACAAAGAACTTTTCAGAACTGTGACCAAAAATCCAGGACAGGCTCAGGAACATGAAGGAAGGAGACATGAGGGGACTGGACCACCTGAGGTCTGTCCTCAGCAGGGACATTCCTTCCTGACCTTCAAATGCTGAGTAACAGGCCCCCAGCTGGAATGATGAAGATGAAAAATTTGTCTATCATTTTCACATGTACTTTACAAAAGGGTCAGTCTTAGCATCAGCTCAGATTCCACATGTGTGTGGAGGGTACTTTCCAGTAGTGAGGCAGGCAATCTTCCACCTGGGCCAGAAACCTGCCCAGTGAGACAAGAAAACTCAGATCCTACCCTCCTTTCCCTACCTGAGTGCTTCTTCCTCCAAATCACAGCTTCAGTCACCACAGCTCCAGTGACCATGAGGAGAACCGTCCAACAATGATGCCCATTATGGGAATGGAGGGCTGAGGAGGTTCTGTGGAAGAAAGGGAAGGAGCCCAGACTTTAGGCTTCAGTCCTGACCTTGTTGATCATGTCCAGAAGGGCTCCTGCTTTATCTGAGAGGAAGCTCCATTCCGACCCCCTCCTTACCCCATCTCAGGGTGAGGGGTTTCTGTAGCCCCTCATGCTGCACACAGCACGTGTATCTCTGCTCCTCTCCAGAAGGCACCACCAGGGCCACCCACTTCTGGAAGATTCCATCCCCTGAAGGCCTGGTCTCCACAAACTCCATATCCTGAGTCTGGTCCTCCCTGTCACGCTGCCAGGTCAGTGAGATCTCCTCAGGGTAGAAGCCCAGGGCCCAGCACCTCAGGGTGATGTCATGGTCAGAGATGGGGTGATGGGCCACATGTGTCTTTGGAGGGTCTGAAGAGGAAGAAATCATAAAATTCACACTCCATGGGCCACTGAAGCAGTACCACGTGACCATGCTGAGAATGGACGAGATAATGGGTTTGAAAGAAGCAGAACAAACACCAGACACCAGCCTGGATTCCCGGATCTGGGAAAAGCTCCTAGTTCTTGGAAAGTTCTGGAGTCAGGGTGAGTGCCAAGGTAGTAGACTCCATGCAAGGAGATCCACCAGTCCATTCTGAAGGAGATCAGCCCTGGGATTTCTTTGGAGGGAATGATGCTGAAGCTGAAACTCCAGTACACTTCATTCACTCTCAGAAAAGACTCTGATGCTGGGAGGGATTGGGGCAGGAAAGAAGGAACGACAGAGGATTAGATGGCTGGATGGCATCACTGACTTGATGGACGTGAGTCTGAGTGAACTCCGGGAGTTCGTGATGGACAGGGAGGCCTCGCGTGCTGCGATTCATGGAGTGGCAAAGAGTCCGACACGACTGAGCGACTGAACTTAACTGAAGGGGAAAATACAGAGTAATGGTCCTGATTTGGGTGGAGGCTGAATGTCTCAGAAAAGCTGGAGTCTGGCCTCCTAAGATGGTCTCAGGGTGAGAACAGGCCTTGAGAGAGAAACTCAAGATTCACAAGATGGCAGTCAGGGTCAAAGGGCACTGCTGACCAGTTATTTCAGGGATGGTTTTCTGTTTCTTATCCAAAAACACTGACTGCTTTAACTGTCCTTCAGAGAAATGGGGCCACTGGTGTGTCACTGTCTTGTACAGAATATGAAAACCTGGGGGGATTCCCTCTCCAGACAAGAAGTTGGGGCGGTGTTCCCAGAAGGAGCCCATTTTCCTCTCCTCGTGGAAAGCCGGCTCCAGCCTGAGACGAGATCAGGGAGGCCCGGTGCCCCTCATACCTGCGCGCAGCAGCGTGTCCTTTCCTGTCTCCAGGTGTCTGAGGAGCCACTGCACGCACTTGACCTCCAGGTAGTTCCGTTGGAACTCTGCCTCCCGGAGATTTCCCACTTGCGCTTGGTGATCTGAGCCACCGTGTTCGCCGCGGTCCAGGAGCGCAGGTCTTCGTTCAGGCGAGGTAATCCGCACCGTCATAGGCGTTCCGCCAGATCCCGCGGAGGAGGCGCCCGTCCAGCCCCACGTCGCAGCCAAGCACAAACTGGAGGGTGTGAGACCCTGACCCGCCCCGACCATCCGCCGTGATTAAATCCAAACTGAAAAAGAAACCGGGTTAAGTCTCCCGCGCCCCGCCCCCGCCTCCTCCCGATTCGGGGGGCGGTGAGGGTCCCGCAATGTCGGGGTGACCCTCGGACCCAGAGATTCGGGGCGACACCAGCCGGTCCCTGCGGATGGGGGTCGTGACCTGGACCCGGGCCCGCGTTGCTCACCGGCCTCGCTCTGGTTGTAGTAGCCGCGCAGGTTGTTCAAGCCCGTTCGCATTCTCTGTTGAGCTTTCTTGGCATCTCGTGTCATCTCTTCCCAATATTCCGGCCCCTCCTGCTCCATCCAAGGCGCCCGCGGCTCCATTCTCGGATTCGGGGCGTCGCTGTCGAACCGCGCGAACTGTGTGTCGTCCACGTAGCCGACGGCAAAGAAACGCGGCTCCCCGAGGCCGGGCCGGGACACGCAGGTGCAGAAATAGCTCAGGGAGTGGGAGCCTGGGGGCGGGGCGGGGTGAGATCCGGCCCGATGTTCCTCCTGGAGCGGGTCCCGGGTCAGAGGTGATGGGGCCGGGAGTGGGGAGGGGGCCTAGGGGCACGTGAGACCGAAAAGGTCGGAGAAGGACCGGGACTTCTTGGGGGAGAGAAAGAGGGGCGGGAAGCAGGGGAGGGACAGGACGGGACCAGGTGGAGAGAGGACGGGCCTGGGCGAGGGCTGCGGCGTGGCTCCTTCTCTGGGGATCCTGCCCATCCCACTCCCCCCCGCCCCGAGTCCTGGGCAGTCCCTTCGGCCCTCCGCGCAGAGGCCGTTCCCTCCCGACTCCGCACTCACCGGCCCAGGTCTCGGTCAGTACCAGGACCCCCGAGAGCAGCAGGAGGAGGGTTCGCGGCCCCATGACCTGTATCCCTGGGGTCTGGGCAGAAGCTGAGTCCCGGCGGAGGGTGGGGGTGGGGGTGGGGGTGGGGTATCGATGGAGACTATAACCTGGAACCTTGGGGCCGCTGTTTGGCTTCTAGAAACCAGACACCCAATGGGAGTGAGAACTAGGGCCGCGACACGAGTGTCCGGGCAGAAAGGCACAACACAGTTTGCGAAGAGAAAGTGAAAGTCGAGGAGACTAGGGATCCCCAACACAGTCCCTGCCCCAAACAAGGCCCTTGACTCTGAGAACCTGAGACCCTGAGAACCAGATCCGGTACCTGGGACTTTGCCCTGATCCCTCCTCTCCTGCACCGAGAATTGTGCAGTCACACTGTCCCCGAGTCCTGACCCAGTGACTGTGTAGTCAAAGATTATCAGAACATTTTGGTCAGGATATTTATACAGTCCTGCAAATTAGTGAGGACCCCAAGGATAATTTTGTTTATGTGGTTACTTCTGTTGATATTTTCCGTAGTAGAAACAACAGTTTAAACATTTTTAACTAATTTATTTAGAATAATGTTAATAACCCATGATTTTTATATGAAAAATAACTATTTCTCCAAATAAACTCTATAGTGGCAACAGTGGAAGTTTTTTCATTATTATATTTTTGCAAGTCTTTTCCTTGTCTGTCTCACTGGATTTTATATTTGTTTTGCACGTTGAATCCATTATTTTGATTGAAAATCTATGAAAATAAAAAGGACCACACATATTAGGAATAATATTTTTAATAACCTTTCCTGTTATTTATGGATGTTTATCTTTGATACAAAGCTAAAACTATGCAAGTGATAGTTTCTTAAAGGTTATTTTTTCAGTGGACCTGAAACAATATCACTATTTCCTATTCTGTTATATTAAAATCCATAAGCCTATTTTGCAGAGTGGATGTCACTTGTACTAATGTAAGATTTTTTAAAAGTAATTCATTGTTTCACTAAGTTTTATAGCTCTTCCAGTGTCATTCCTTCTTTCAAATAAAAATAAAGACTATGGATGGAGGTTCATGTCATTGTACAGGAGACAGGGATCAAGACCATCCACATGGAAAAGAAATGCAAAAAAGCAAAATGCCTGTCTGGGGAGGCCTTACAAATAGCTGTGAAAAGAAGAGAAGTGAAATGCAAAGGAGAAAAGGAAAGATATAAGATATAAGACATGCAAATAAACACAGCAATGATACATCCTCACACACCTAGTAGAGTAGCTAGAATCCAAGAACCGGTGATGCCAAGTGCTGACCAGGACACGGAGCAGCAGAAACCCTGGCTCAATGGGGCAGGAATAGGAAGCAGCACAGTCGCTAGAAATGAGAATCAGCAGTTTCTTATGAAGCTACACAGAGACTCTCCATCGCATCTGCTCATCAGTCTAGTACTTCTCCATCTCATTGGAAAACTTATATTTGCACAAACCCCTGCACACCAGAGTTTATATCAGAGTGCCCCTTAAGTGTGGACTGCACATGGTACCTTCCTTCCAAAGACTACAGTGTGGACAGTGAGGAAGTAAAATAGAACTTCACAAGGAGAAACCGAGGAAATATATCTTAGGTGGGTGCTGAAGTGAATTTATTAGTGATATTCCAGTGGACAGTATAAATAAACCCTTGATGTGTGGAGAATGTCACTTCATCCCTGTGGTCTTCTTTGCAAAAACCCAACTCAACTAGAGAGACATTCCACACTATCCCTGAGCAATTCTCAAAAACATCCAGGTCATCAAACAAAAAGAGAAGTCTGAGAGACTGTCATGGCCAGAGGAGCCTGAAGGAGACATGATTCAGTTTCAGTTCAGTTCAGTCGCTCAGTCGTGTCCGACTCTTTGTGACCCCATGAATCGCAGCACGCCAGGCCTCCCTGTCCATCATCAACTCCCGGAGTTCACTCAGACTCACGTCCATCGAGTCAGTGATGCCATCCAGACATGACTAGAACCTAATTTATATCATTTGTCTTTGATACGATCTTGGGTCAGCAAAAAGAAAATCACACCAGGCAAGGAGGGCTTCCAGGGCCCAGCCTCCATCCTCAGCCTCCCGCTCTCTCCCACCTCGGTTCCCTCCAGCCACCAGAGCAAACAAGGCTTGAGCATCCAGTACATGCCAGGCACTGTCCTGAGCACTTCCCATATCAACTCAACCAGCCCTCACCACATCCCTAAAACGTCAGCCATTTTGCAGATGCAGATGAGCACAGAGGGAAAATAACTTGTCTGGAGTAACACAGCTAAGAGGGTGGGGAAGGACATTCTGGGCTCCAGACTGCCCAGGTGGAGCGCCCACTCTCCAGTCTCCAGGGACTTGGTCCATCCTGTGACACCACCACACCGTCCAATATACACACACGACTCCTTATCAGCGGTTTCCCTCTATACAGACCACAGCTGCCCTGTCAACTCCTCTTCATCCTCAAGGCTGATTTCAAACGTCCCCTCCTCAGGAAGGAGGTCCTGAGCTGCTCCCAGACTACAGTGGCGCCCTTGCTCCCTATTCCAATGTCTATTTTCCAGCTGGACTATTTAGCATAGAAACACACAGGGCAAGTTCTTGGGCTACCCTTGTGGCTCAGCTGGTAAAGATTCTGCCTGCAATGAGGGAGACCTGGGTTGGATCCCTGGGTTGGGAAGATCCCCTAGAGAAGGGAAAGGCTGCTGCTGCTGCTGCTAAATCACTTCAGTCGTGTCCGACTCTGTGCCACGACTCAGCGGCTTTTGCTTTCACCTAATGTATCCCCACAGCCTGGCAGAAAGCACGTGCTAAATAAATATCACTTCAGTTAAAGAATTAATAAACTTCCTCAAAGCATCATTGGGATTCCCAGGTGTCCCTAGTGATAAAGAACTCACCGGCCAATGCAGGAGGCGTTAAAGACGCGGGTTCAATCCCTGGGTTGGGAAGATCCCCTGGAGGAGGGCAAGGCAACCCACTCCAGTATTCTCACCTGGAGAATCCCATGGACAGAGGAGCCTGGCGGGCTACAGTCTATGGAGTTGCAAAGAGTAGGACACGACTGTGCAACTTAGCACGCACGCACATAAAGCGTCATTAGGGAGAACTTCATGTTTATACTATTGGTTGGCTGAAATATTTGGACCAACCTTCCCACTGATAATAGCTGTTTTTGTTTTTTTGTTTTGCCTGATGAGATATAATTTGCTAAAGAATAGACTCTTCAAATATTGAAGAGTGTTATGTGAAGGCTTAAAAATTCTGTCTGACAACAGAATTCAAAAATTGGTCATTTCTGTAGAAGCATCAAAGAGACAGAATTGGGTTCATTGTAAGGTTTTGTTTTTATTAACAATTACGATTACACAGGAATCAGCTTCTTTAGTAGCAGCTGAATTCTCCATCACTAAAGCAGTTCAACTGTTCCCTCTGGATGTTGTATAGAGAAGGGTGATGTTGTGAGAAGATCAACCGCATGGTCTCTGAAGCCTTCTTCCTCTCTGAAGTTGCCATAGCAATGGAACACTGGGCTGGTTGTCTCAGGACCTGGCTTCCACCAGCTGCATGATCCTGGGCTGGGCACTTCTGAGTCTCATTCCAAACACTTGATACTTAAGCTGTGATTATATCTGACTGACTTCAGAGTAATAAATGGAATAAATTGGATAGTACATGTACATTTTTGTTTTCTTTTGTTTTTTTTTTTTGCATCATAACAGCCAAAATCAGCTCTTTTCCTTCTTTCATTTTTTTCTGATTGTACACCACATACCAACAACAATAGCAAATAAATATTTAAATGGAAAAAAATTCACCCACAGTCTAACTACCTAATATGATAACAGTACCTTCTCCATTCTCTTCCAGTGTGACTATGAATTTATTTATTCTTAGTAATCTATTGTAAGTTCTTTAAAAAAATTTTTTTTTCTTTTTTATTTTTTTCACCATGCCCTGAAGCTTGTGGGATCCAGGTTCCCCCCACCCCGACTGATCCCTAGTTCTGCAACCCTGCATTGGAAGTGCAGTCTTAACCACTGAACCTTCATGAACCTATTGTAAGTTCATGAATTTACAGAAGTCATAACATTGCACAACTATTCTTTCCACAAATATAGCAGCACACTAACAATAAGAACAAAGGCAAAAGCCAAACACACAGGCCTTTTAAATGGTGTGCAATATGAGGGTGATGATAAACTCACGATTTTCCTAAATCTCAGAGGGAAGAGAGTCAGGCCAGCCACACTATTGTCCAGACCACCCTGGACTCTGTCTGTAACATCACTCCTTCCCTGAGTCTCCTGCCTGCTTGCCAGCCCTGCACCTTTGGACGCACGAGACCCCCAGGCTCATGAGCCAAGTTTTAAAATCAATCTCTCTCTCTCTTTCACACACACAACACAATATTTCTCACACACTGGGAAGGGATCATTACTCATAAATAGCAGAGTTTACTTTCGATCCACTGGTTCTGAGCTCAGGATCAAGCTCTGCAGTATTTCTGCACGGCTGTGTCTGAACCAGGTCCAGGAGTCCCTACACTTACTGCCTCTGGTTTGTGGATGGACACTTTCATCAGGAACTTTCATCCTCCAGAACTGCTAGGCGGGGAGGGCAGAGTCTTGCGTGGTTGATGGAGAAGCCAAACTTCTTTGTCGATGAGACCAAGCTCTTGATGAGTCAGGTGAGGATTTCCCATAAATCTGAGAAACCTGCAGTGATATCACAGCCAAACCTGGAGACTGGTCTGAACAAAGAGCACCCATTGATGAAAGCAGGCAGGAGCCCGGGAGAAAGAGGGGGAGCGGTGCTCTCCACCTCTCCCCAGTCCTCAGGAGCGAGAGGCCCTCTGGATGGGCTTCCTGTAGCATCAGGTGAGGCAGGTGAGTGGAACACAAGTCATCGCCTGAGAATGAAGGCTGGGGTCTGGGTGCCATTAATTAATTATTAATTCAGCAATCTTACTGCTCAAGGATGCATGCTTAGCAAATAATTTGGGGGCTCTGGAGATGGGGAACCAGATTATAACCTCGTGTTGGTCATTAGAGGGCTGACAATGACTGTGTGGATGATACTCCCCTACTTCTGGGAACTCCTGAGGGACACTCTGATGCACATGCAGAGATGTCCCAGACCAGAACCTCCTTCAAGGCTACAAGTGAAGCAGAGGAATAGTTCCTAAAGTTCATAGGCCAGACACCCCAACAGTTAGAGAGAGTTTAATGAATGAGGTGGAACTTTGGATAGAACTTCACCCATGTGGATGATTAGGATAATCATAAAAGACAAAAAGGAAAAGACAATAAAGACATTGCAAGCAGTTGGGAGTTAGTGTGCAGCAAGGTGTGGGGTGCAATCAGGCACAGTGGGTTCAGGGAAGACGTTGTTGTTTAAATAATTTCTCGTTAAAGTCACTTGAGGGGTCAGCTGTGTTGAAACAGTGTGTGGAAGGCCTTGAAACCAAGTGAAGACATAAACCAGAGGTCCAATCAAAGCTGAATGGTGAGGCTGCTCAGCTCTTATCTGTTGAGCCTTACAGGAGCAAGAATTCAACCAAGGTTTCTCTAGTGGTCACATCCAGTTACCTGCACAGACCCACCTTCTAAGGGCTCACAGTGTGAGAGGTGGGGGACATGCAGTGATGCTGGGAGTGTGTCAGAGCTGGTCTAGGATCTGGAGCTGGAGACTCTGGAGCCCAGGCAGGGTGTGTTGAATCCAGGCTGGGGCAACCCCAGAGTTACTTGTATTTGATTCTGAAATTCATTCAGGAATTTTCTCAGCACCAGGTTGGTGCTTGTTAGTGCCGAGCTGTTGTATCTCAGCACCTGGAGGACGAGTGTACTGAGCGGGGTGTCCTCCTCCATGAATGCTGTGCCCTGTGACTCTCTGCTCAGGATCGTGTGCTCAGAATACCAGACCGTTGGCTCAGAAGAGACCTGCAGGGTCGTAATCTAAATCTAATCTAAATGTAAATCTTCCATTTAGGGGAAATAAACAGAACCATGGGAGTTGAATAACTTGCCCAGTTAACACAGTTCACGCAAAGTCCAGGTCTGAAAGTCTCCATCCAGTGCTTTTTCAAAACAGTCCTGTACCCAAGTGTAGACCACTCCTCATTGCAGAGCTGACAGCAAGTAAAAGAAATCAGAATCAGGGAACCATATTAGTTTGTCCTAAAACTCAGCAGTGGCCACAGCACTGGAAAAGTTCCATTTCATTCCAATCCAAAGAAGGGCAATGCCAAAGAATCTTCAAACTACCACACAGTTGCACTCATCTCACATGCTAGCAAAGTCATGCTCAAAATCTCCAAGCCAGGCTTAAACAGTATGTGAACCGTGGATTTCTAGATGTTCAAGCTGGATTTAGAAAAGGCAGAGAAACCAGAGATCAAATTGCCAACATCTGTTGGATCATAGAAAAAGCAAGATAATTCTTGCTTCTGCTTCTTTTGATTACACCAAAGTTTTTGACTGTGGAGCACAACACACTGTGGAAAACTGTTCAAGAGATGGGAATACCAGACCACCTGACCTGCCTCTTGAGAAATCTGTATGCAGGTCAAGAAGCAACAGTTAGAACTGGACATGGAAAAAGAGACGGGTTTCAAATTGGGAAAGGAGTACGTCAAGCCTGTATGTTATCATCCTGCTTAGTTAATTAATATTCAGAGCACATTATGTGAAATGCCAGGCTGGATGAAGCACAAGCCGGAATCAAGACTGCCAGGAGAAATATCAATAACCTCAGATACGCAAATGACACTACACTTATAGCAGAAAGGGAAGAGAAACGAAGGAGCCTCTTGATGAAAGTGAAAGAGGAGAGTGAAGAAGCTGGCTTAAACCTCAACATTCCAAAAACTAAGATCATGGCATCCGGTCCCATCTCTTCATGGCAAATAGTTGGGGAAACAATGGAAACAGGGACAGGCTTTACTTTGGGGGCCTACAAAATCACTGCACATGGTGACTGCAGCCATGAAATTAACTGCTCCTTGGAAGAAAAGCTATGACCAACCTAGACAGCATATTCAAAAGCAGAGACATTGCTTTGCCAACAGAGGTCCCTCTAGTCAAAGCTATGGTTTTTCCATTAGTCACGCATGAATGTGAGAGTTGGACTACAAAGAAAGCTGAGTGCGAAGGAATTGATGCTTTTGAACTGTGGTGCTGGAGAAGACTTTTAAGAGTGACTTTGACTGCAAGGAGATCAAAGTAGTCAATCGTAAAGGAAATCAGTCCTGAATATTCATTGGAAGGACTGATGCTGAAGCTGAAGCTCAATACTTTGGCTACCTGATGCAAAGAACTGACTCATTTGAAAAGACCCTGATTCTGGGAAAGATTGAAGACAGGAGGAGAAGGGGATGACAGAGGATGAGGTGGTTGAATGGCATCATTGACTCAATGGACATGAATTTGAGCAAGCTCTGGGAGTTGGTGATGGACAGGGTGCTGCAGTCCATGGGGTCCCAAAGAGTCAGAGACAACTGAGAGACTGAACTGAACTGCAAGAGGAAACCAATTAAGAGATGGGTCTGCGTTTAAGGCAGGACGGCTTTGAGTCTCACTCCTGGATCTTTTCCTTTCTTCCTGCTGACTTCTGTCCCTGTTGTGGAGGGTGGTGGCAGCAGGGACAGGTGAAGATGTTGATGGAATCAGAAGAGGAGTCCAGGAAGAACTGGGAAAAAGGAGGCAAAAAGGACGGGTGTGTCTTCTCTCAGAGGATGGCCGAATCTGACCTTGGAGCAATTGAAAGAGAATCTCTGAGGGAATAAAAAGCAATATTCTGCAACCAGTTGGTCAGTTATTTTTTGGTTTTTCTTTTTCCCCAGAGCCTGTTAGCTTACAAGACCTGGATCGATGCCAGATGGAGCCAACTGATCATAATGCCTCACACACCCAGGATTTCAGTCCTCAGGTCAGATCCCGGCTCCATCAGTCTAACAAGGGAAGCTTAGAATTTGCAGCCAAGAGGCCTGAATTCAGTTCCTAGTTCTGGTCTTAATAGCACTTTTTCTTTTATGTGTGTTCTGTTCTTTATTTTATTATTCTTATTTTATATTTTATTTTGTTTTGGAGAATACTTGCATTACAATGTTGTACTGGTTTCTGCCATGCAGCAGTGTGAATCACCCATAAGTATACATGTATCTCCTCCCTCTGGAACTTCCGTCCACCTTCCGCATCCCAGCCCTCTAGGTCGCTGAGCACCAGGTTGAGCTTCCTATGTTATACCAAAACTTCTCACTAGCTTTTATTTTACACACGGTAAAGGATATATTTCAATGCTACTCTCTCAACTCGTCCCACCCTCTCCTTCCCTCACAAGTCAGTTCTCCACGTCTGCATCTCTAGTCCTGCCCTGTACATAGGTTCATCAGTACCATTTTTCTAGATTCCACATAGATGTATTTATTATTATTATTATTATTGAAGTTCAGTTCAGTTCAGTTCAGTCGCTCAGTCGTGTCCAACTCTTTGAGACCCCATGAATTGCAGCATGCCAGGCCTCCCTGTCCATCACCATCTCCCGGAGTTCACTCAGACTCACGTCCGTCAAGTCAGTGATGCCATCCAGCCATCTCATCCTCTGTCGTCCCCTTCTCCTCCAGCCCCCAATCCCTCCCAGCATCAGAGTCTTTTCCAATGAGTCAACTCTTCGCATGAGGTGGCCAAAGTACTGGAGTTTCAGCTTCAGCATCATTCCTTCCAAAGAAATCCCAGGGCTGATCTCCTTCAGAATGGACTGGTTGGATCTCCTTGCAGTCCAAGGGACTCTCAAGAGTCTTCTCCAACACCACAGTTCAAAGCATCAATTCTTCGGCGCTCAGCCTTCTTCACAGTCCAACTCTCACATCCATACATGACCACAGGAAAAACCATAGCCTTGACCAGACGGACCTTTGTTAGCAAAGTAATGTCTCTGCTTTTGAATATGCTATCTAGGTTGGTCATAACTTTCCTTCCAAGGAGTAAGCATCTTTTAATTTCATGGCTGCAGTCACCATGTGCAGTGATTTTGGAGTCCAAAAAAATAAAGTCTGACACTGTTTCCACTGTTTCCCCATCTCTTTCCCATGAAGTAATGGGACCGGATGCCATGATCTTCGTTTTCTGAATGTTGAGCTTTAAGCCAACTTTTTCACTCTCCACTTTCACTTTCATCAAGGGGCTTGAGTTCTTCTTCACTTCTGCCATAAGGGTGGTGTCATCTGCATATCTGACGTTATTGATATTTCTCCCGGCAATCTTGATTCCAGCTTGTGTTTCTTCCAGTCCGGCATTTTTCATGATGTACTCTGCATATAAGTTAAATAAGCAGGGTGATAATATACAGCCTTGACGTACTCCTTTTCCTATTCGGAACCAGTCCATTGTTCCATGTCCAGTTCTAACTGTTGCTTCCTGACCTGCATACAGATTTCTCAAGAGGCAGGTCAGGTGGTCTGGTATTCCCATCTCTTGAAGAATTTTCCACAGTTTATTGTGATCCACACAGTCAAAGACTTTGGCATAGTCAATAAAGCAGACATAGATATTTTTCTGGAACTCTCTTGCTTTTTCCATGATCCATCGGATGTTGGCAATTTGATCTCTGGTTCCTCTGCCTTTTCTAAAACCAGCTTGAACATCCGGAAGTTCACGGTTCACATATTGCTGAAGCCTGGATTGGAGAATTTTTAGCATTACTTTACTAACATGTGAGATGAGTGCAATTGTGCGGTAGTTTGAGCATTCTTTGGCATTGCCTTTCTTTGGGATTGGAATGAAAACTGACCTTTTCCAGTCCTGTGGCCACTGCTGAGTTTTCCAAATTTGCTGGCATATTGTGTGCAGCACTTTCACAGCATCATCTTTCAGGATTTGAAATAGCTCAACTGGAATTCCATCACCTCCACTAGCTTTGTTCCTAGTGATGCTTTCTAAGACCCACTTCACATTCCAGGATGTCTAGCTCTAGATGAGTGATCACACCATCGTGATTATCTGGGTCTTGAAGATCTTTTTTGTACAGTTCTTCTGTGTATTCTTGCCACCTCTTCTTAATATCTTCTGCTTCTGTTAGGTTCATACCATTTATATTTATGTCCTTTATCGAGCCCATCTTTGCATGAAATGTTCCCTTGGTATTTTTGAAGTTAGTTGATTTAAAATATAACACATTCCTTCTTGAGGTCTCCATTTCTTCATCTATGAAATGAGACAACTAGTGTTTCTTTCCACTCGTGATTGGGATTATTAAAAGCGTTAATATATTTGAGGTGGTTGCAGCTGCACCACACTAGTACTAACATTACTTTTGCTTTTTAATTATAATAGAGCACATGGACAATAAATTATTACCAATAAGCTTTTTCTGCCAGTTTCCTTATTGTGGCCTCTCCTGAGATGACTACTAGCAGATTTCTGGAAATCTAAGGTTCCCTTCACCCTTGTCACAGTCACATATGCATATATGTTACTTCAAGCCTGCAAAATCTGTATGCTGCTGCTGCTGCTGCTAAGTCGCTTCAGTCGTGTCCGCCTCTGTGCGACCCCATAGACGGCACCCCACCAGGCTCCTCTGTCCCCAGGATTCTCCAGGCACGAACACTGGAGTGGGTTGCCATTTCCCTCTCAATGCATGAAAGTGAAAAGTGAAAGTGAAGTCGCTCAGTCATGCCCACTCTTAGCAACCCCGTGGACTGCAGCCTACCAAGGCTCCTCCATCCATGGGATTTTCCAGGCAAGAGTACTGGAGTGGGGAGCCATCGCCTTCTCCGGGGCAAAATCTGTATAATTTCATATTAAGAGTTTTAACTGCTCTTTAAATATACACATAGGATTGCATTTTGTTTCACATGCTGGGATGGACAGCGTGTAAGATTCTGGGGAAAAGGAGAATTTTCTCTCAGCCTTGAGGAGGCTCTAATAATCCCCCACCTCTCTCTCCCTCCAGCTCCCATTGTCTGGCAGGCTCAGCACAAAGGGCCAGGGGATAATGCAGTGGGACACCTGGGGCCAGTGCTCAGTGGCTGACCCTGGGGGGAACCTCCCCTGAACAGTTGTCACCCTCATGTGATGAAGCAGAGCTGAAGGACGATGTCGGGGGAGGAGACAGGACAGGGCTTGGGGGCTCTGATTAGGAGGAATATGGGCCAGTCTGCTTCTAGGGAGCCGTGACTCTTGGGGATGAGTGTCCTGAACTGAGAGGGTAAAGGAGCTCAGAACGTGGAGGCATCAATCAAGCAGCAGCATCTCCCTCCATCAGCTCAGACTGATTTGCACAGGGCAGTTGGGAGGTGAGACTTCTCCATTGGACCCTCAGTCGTTCCTGACTTCTGGTCTGGGGGCACACAGGTGAGCGGTGCTCTCCTTGGTCAGGACAACCTTAGCCCCACCCAGGTAAAGCATCTGTGGCACTCGTGTTCTAAGGGGCACCTCCCACAGACCCGAGACAGATGACAGGAGCACTTTCTGCACGAGGACCTGACTGGAAGCAAGAGGGTGGTGAAGGGTTCTCCCTAGGCAGGGCCTGTTCCTCCTGCCTGGTGCACACAATGCACACTAAGGTAATGGGAATAGAGAACTCATTCCATATCTGTTTATCTGAATGGGATGATAGATTCTTTCATGGTTTTATTCAAGATTAACGTCATTCATGCAGTTTGCATGCATGTTTCGAGTGTTCTTGCATTTTAGTAAACTCTCAGGTGTCATTATTGCACTCAGCTCTCATTAAGCATAAACTTTCATCCTCATTCATTTTCTTGTGTGATTATTTAATCAAAGGCACACTTGTCTGTAAATTAAGAAGTCAAATATCTGTGCGTGATCCTGATTCTTCTCAACTTCTGCTTTCCCGTTGGTGACCACTTTGAATACTTTTTAGCTGATTCTTTTGGCTTTTATTTCCAATTCCCTAAACACGATGCCTTATTAGAACTGCTGCTTGATTTTCTGTCACAGCCACTGTCTGTCGCATCACACAGTGGCTGGTGCAATAGTTGATAGTCATTGTTTTCACTCTTCCCATTCCTTCAGTTTCCCAGTTTATTTATATACTGATCATACTTAGTTAATTCAGCTTTTTCTTTTCCCTGACTATTATACTTGTCAACTAAAAAGATGCTCAACTTAAGACTTGTAAGTTAAGTTTTATTTGGGGCAAAATGAGGACTGAAGCCTGGAGAACAGCACCTCAGATAGCTCTGAGAAACAGCTCCAGAGAGGTAGGGAGGGAAGGTCAGTATATATGATTTTGGTGAAGGGGGGAGTTCAGTGCAATCAAGCTTATCTTCCAAAGGTTTTCTGCTAGTCACAAGGAGCTGATCTCACCATGAAAGGATTGAATGCTTTTCTACATACAAAGAAGTGAAGCGAACCAAAGGACTGGAAAAAGTCAGTTTTCATTCCAATCCCTAAGAGGGGCAATGCCAAAGAATGTTTAAACTACCATACACTTGTATTCATTTCACATGTTAGCAAAATTAGGCTCAAAATTCTTCAAGCTAGGTGTCAGCAGTATGTGAACTGAGAAGTTCCAGATGTACAAGCTGGGTTTAGAAAAGGCAGAGGAACCAGAGATCAAATTGCCAGCATTTGTTGGATCACAGAGAAACCAAGGAATTCCAGAAAAACACTTACTTCTGCTTCATTGACTATGCTTAAGCCTTTGACTGTGTGGATCACAACAAACTGTTGAATGGTCTTAAGGAGATGGGAATACCAGACCACCTTACTTGTCTCCTGAAAACCTGTATGCAGGTCAAGAAGCAACAGGTAGAACCAGACACAGAACTACGGACTGGTTTAAAATTGGGAAAGGAGTATAATAAGGCTGTACATTGCACCCTGCTTATTTAACTGATATGCAGAATAAATCAGGCAAAATGCCAGGCTGGATGAATCACAAGTTGGAATCAAGATTGCCAGGAGAAATCAATATCAACAACCTCAGATAAGAACATGATACCACTTTAATGGCAGAAAGGGAAGAACTGAAGAGCCTCTTGATGAGGCTTTGTTTTTGCTGATTATGTTCTATGAAGCTCTCAGGAATTCAGCTCTAATGATTCCCCTGTTTGCATGACTCTTTCAAGAAGTGTGGATACTTTGGATATTCCATCAGTTTTTCCTTTTTTGGAAATGTCGTCCTGGACCCTGCTGACGAGCTCCCACCTGGTCTGGATTCTTCTGCATCTGGAGCAGAGCCATCCTCCTGGGATCTCCCTCCACCACCATCTGGGCAGCACTTTAAAGTGCTGTGGATACTGCATAGCACAGGGAACTCTACCCAGCACTCTCTAATGGCCTATATGCGGAAAGAATCTAGAAAAGACTGAATATATTTCAAGCTGATTCACTGTATTGTACAGCAGAAAGTGACACAGCACTGTAAATCAATTACACTCCAATGAAAACAAAAGAAACAAACAAGTAAGCAAGCAGATGTCTACCCCGGATGGCATTTATCAGTCGCTTGTTCTTTCAGCCAAACCTGAGTGCCTGCATTGTACCAGGTCAAGTTCCAGTTCCAGATCTTTGCTCTAACAATTGAAATTTGACATTCTTGTCCATCCCTCTCTCCCCCTCACCTGATTAGGAGCATTTCCACATTAGGAGAATTCCACACTGAAAGAGTCTTGGTAGGAGGCAGAGACCACCTTCCTCCACTAAAGAAGAGAAAACCCACTTTCCCACATATTCTTGCCAGAGCGCATAGCATGAGGCTGAGGTCCCAGCACTCAGGTGACCACGTGCCAGACTCAGGACGTTGTGACACAGAGAAGCTGGAACTATGCAGGATGCATCTGACAAGGGTGTTGAGAGTGGGAGTCACACCACCTCCAGTTGTCAGGAGCCTCAGTGATGGCCGTCCTCAGCACGGGGTCCACGCCCAACACGAGGGGCTCACTGTGTGAGCAGTGACACTGTGCCCCAGCAGGGCCGAAACTTCCTTTGTGGGACCTGGCCTGGAGTGGACACTGGATCCTGTTCCCGTGGAGCCATATATATATATATATAGTATCCGGTCCCACCACTTCATGGGAAATAGATGGGGAAACAGTGCAAACAGTGTCATACTTTATTTTTCTGGGCTCCAAAATCACTGCACATGGTGACTGCAGCCATGAAATTAAAAGATGCTTACTCCTTGGAAGGAAAGTTATGACCAACCTAGATAGCATATTCAAAAGCAGAGACATTACTTTGCCAACAAAGGTTTGTCTAGTCAAGGCTATGGTTTTTCCTGTGGTCATGTATGGATGTGAGAGTTGGACTGTGAAGAAGGCTGAGCGCCGAAGAATTGATGCTTTTGAACTGTGGTGTTGGAGAAGACTCTTGAGAGTCCCTTGGACTGCAAGGAGATCCAACCAGTCCCTCTGAAGGAGATCAGCCCTGGGATTTCTTTGGAAGGAATGATGCTAAAGCTGAAACTCCAGTACTTTGGCCACCTCATGCGAAGAGTTGACTCATTGGAAAAGACTCTGATGCTGGGAGGGATTGGGGGCAGGAGGAGAAGAGGATGAGATGGCTGGATGGCATCACTGACTCGATGGACATGAGTCTGAGTGAACTCCGGGAGTTGGTGATGGACAGGGAGGCCTGGCGTGCTGCGATTCATGGGGTCTCAAAGAGTCGGACACGACTGAGCGACTGATCTGATCTGATCTGATGTCTAACTTTATTTGGATCCCATTGTCAGCTCCAAGAATAAGTGAGGAGAACTCAACCTGGAGAATAGTTTCAGAAAGCAAGGATTTCACTATGCTGAACTGTGAACCACTGCCTCAGTCTTCAGGTGGAATAAGAACTACATTATTTCTCAACATCACACCTCATAATTGACAATATAAGTATTTCTTTTTCTTTCTGAAGGAAAAAAAATACTTTTAAATGTGGATTTAAGACCCCTCTGTGGCTACTTGCTCTCATATACCTCTGGGCTTCCCAAATTGGCTGATCATCAGAATTGCTTGTGGGGCTTCTTACGAAATGCTCAGCCTCTCCTCAGAACCACCTTCTCAGAGTCTCAGGACAAGATCAAGGGATTGCTTATTTAACAATCTCTGTGTGTGAGGCTGATACACAGCATGTGGGAATCCCGGTCTATGTAAGTTCCTGCTACTAAAAGTGTGATCTGAAGACCAGCAGCATCAGCACCAACCTTATTACAAATGCAGATTCTCAGGCTCTACTCCTGACTGTCTAGATCTAATGAGGGTCCAGGGGAGCACCAGCATCCCCACCCTGGACACTGCACTAATCCTCCAGGCTCCTCCACTGCATCACTCACCCTTCACCTCCTGATTCTGCTCAGCAGTTAGACTGATGCTTCTAACAAGCAGTCACACCAGGTCATCTTCTAGTCAAACCATCTTACGAGTCCACATCTTTCACAGACATCAGATACCTTCTAATATCCTGGAGGCCCACATGATCTGGCCAGACACCAGATCTCATTGCAATTCCTCACTCCTCCAGCCACACCTGCCTCCTGGCTCTTCCTTGAACACACACACTCTCCTGCCCTCCTGCATTTGCACTGGAGGCTCCTCTGCCTGGAGAGGACTCCCCAGACATGCTTGTGGACATTCTTTCATGTCCTTCACATCTTTACACAAAGATCATCTCCTCAACGAGGCCTACACTGACCACCCTAGTAAAACAGCCACATTCCCTTTCCCCACACACTTGTACTCTGGGTCACCTTCCTCAGAGCACTTGCCAATCTCTAGGCAGACACTTCCCTCACTTATTAGGCTCACTCTGCCACCCTCACCAGAACACACTGCACGAGGCCAACAAAGGGTGTCTGCTGTTAGTTCACTGAGGTTTCACAGATGCAAAAATAGAGCATCATCTATCTGGCACACAACAAATACCAGATGAAGGAACGATCAGGGTAGACGCCTCTGTATTCTATCTTCATTAATGTGGACTCAGGCCACTTGCTCTCTCGCAGCAGCTACAGCACATCATCCATTCACACTGACATCAGTGCTGCCTGTGCTTTCCCCACAAGAGTGGATCACCCCTCCCTCCCACACCGACCGATCTGCACTCTATACATAACGATATTTTCCCTTCAGAAAAGATCCCAGGCTGACAGGTCCCATATTCCAACCTGCTGTGACTATTAGGCAGCACTTTTTAAATCCAGAAATTTGGACTGGAAGAGGTGACAGGCTGCAGAGAAGATAGAAATACAGCAAGAAGTAAGACTAGAAACTATTGGGTCCCTCCTCTATGATAACCCCAGAATCTGGTACCTTAAACAAAGATGCAGAAAGGATGCAAAGAAGAAGCCAGGAAACAGCCTGAGAAGGCTGGCAAGAGCTGAGTGAGATGAGAGTTTCTCTCTTGGTAGCACTAAGAATCCTCTATGCAGGACTTTGGTGACAATGACTCCTGTCTCTGTCAAAGATGGGGGACACACAGAGCAGAATAACAGAACTCTAAACATGAGGAAAAAACAACCATTATTTAGAAAAATCCTAAATAAGCAAAATATAAACCCATATACACAAAAAAGCCCTGGGGGCAGGACCTTGGCTGAGCCTAGGCTATATGGTGACAGGAAGTCCTCGCTGCCCACCATCCTAGAGACAGGACAAGGCCCAGGTGCCTTCTGAGTCCCTGTGAACACAGGTCTTGGTGGGACAAGGATTGACTGAAGGGATAAGGACAAAGGGGCTGAGAATATGACCCAGCCCAGGAGTGACCACACCAAAGCCCACGATGCACTGAGCACTGACTGGACACAGGCTCTGACCTGCTCAGCTCCTCAGAGTCTCCTCCTGTTCCTCCTGCAACAGACTGAGCACAGCAATCAAAACCATTCTGGAAGGTTCCAGGTGCTTCTGTTCATTTTCTCTCTTAAACTGAAGGAATCTTCTACTTTACTTTCCCAGTAAACTCTCTTGGCAGGTATTAGAAAAAATAATTTCAATATAGATTTTATTTCCAAAAAGAAAGTAAGACATCATTACTCAGCATACATGAAGTTAAGACAGGGGTTTAGAGGGTCCAGCTCTGTGTCTGCTGGAACAGGAATGTGGATGAGAGAGGAGAACACAGGTCAGGGTGGGGAGGGGGCAAGGTGGGCAGGGGTCATCAGTCTCCTCAACTCTTCACGTTATGGTAATAGGAGCACAGACACATTTACACGCAGCTACAGAAAGAGGGGTCTGGGGATCTGACGTCACAAAGCGGGACCAAGTATCACTCAGTCCCCACAAGGCAGCTGTTTCACACTGTGAGAGAAAAGAATCAGGAAGCAGTTCAGGTCGGTCATGTAAGGGCTGACATTCTCCACAGCCCCCCACACGCTCACATGTCCCACTCAGAGACCCCTGCCACCCAGTGTGTCCCCTCTGACCCAACTCCTCTCCCAATCTAGAGCCCCAGGGTCTCACCTTTAGGAACCGCGAGAGACACATCAGAGCCCTGGTCACTGTCACTGACTGGGGGAGAACAAGACCAGGATGTGGTCAGAACCCACAGGAGAGAAACTGGAGAAGGCACTTTGAGGAGGGTTGAGTCCCGCATGGCCTCCTGTCTGCACCCTCACAAGGGTCTCAGGAATCACCCCCTCTGTACTTACTTTCAGCCTGGGTGTAGCCCCTTCCTGTTTCACCTGTGAGAAGAAAGTATCACGTGAGCAACCAAGGACAGACCAAGTCATGAGATCCTAGAACTCCCTAGTCCTGGACGACAAAAACTTTTCAGAACTGTGACCAAAAATCCAGGACAGGCTCAGGAACATGAAGGAAGGAGACGTGGGGGGACTGGACCATCCGCCCTCCTGGAGGTCTGTCCTCAGAAGGGACATTCCCTCCTGACCTTCAAATGCTGAGAAACAGCCCCCCAATTGGAATTATAAAGATGAAAAATTTGTCTTTCATGTTCACATATACTTTACAAAAGTGTCAGTCTTAGCATCAGCTCAGATTCCACAAGTGTGTGGTGGGTACTCTCCAGTAACGAGGCAGGCAAACTTCCACCTGGGCCAGAAACCCACCCAGTGAGACAAGAAAACTCAGATCCCTCCCTCCTTTCCCTACCTGAGTGCTTCTTCCTCCAAATCACAGCTCCAGTCACCACAGCTCCAGTGACCATGAGGAGAAGAACCAGGCCAACAATGATGCCTATGATGGGGATGGAGGGCTGAGGAGGTTCTGTGGAAGAAAGGGAAGAGGCCCAAACTTCAGGCTTCAGTCCTGACCTTGCTGAACGTGTCCAGAAGGGCTCCTGCTTTATCTGAGAGGTAGCTCCATTCCGGCCCCCTCCTTACCCCATCTCAGGGAGAGGGGCTCCTGAAGCCCCTCATGCTGCACATGGCACGTGTATCTCTGCTCCTCTCCAGAAGGCACCACCAGGGCCGCCCACTTCTGGAAGGTTCCATCCCCTGAAGGCCTGGTCTCCACAAGCTCCATGTCCTGAGTCTGGTCCTCCCCATCACGCTGCCAGGTCAGTGTGATCTTCTTAGGGTAGAAGCCCAGGGCCCAGCATCTCAGGGTGACCTCACGGTCAGAGATGCGGTGATGCGTCACATGTGTCTTTGGAGGATCTGAAGAGGAAGAATCAGAAAATTCACATTCCATGGGCCACTGAACAGAACCAGGTGACGATGCTGAGAATGGACGAGATTTTGGGTTTGAAAAGAAGCAGCACAAACAACAGACACCAGCCTGGACTCTGGGATCTGGGAAAAACTCTTAGTTCTTGGAAAGTTCTGGAGTCAGGGTGAGTGCCAAGGTAGGAGACTCCATGTAAGGGGAAATGACAGAGTAATGGTCCTGATCTGGATGGAGGCTGAATGTCTCAGAAAAGCTAGAGTCTGGCCTCCTAAAATGGTCTCAGGGTGAGAACAGGCCTTGAGAGGGAAACTCATGGTTCACAAGATGGCAGTCAGGGTCAAAGGGCACTGCTGACCAGTTATTTCAGGGATGGTTTTCTGTTTCTTATCCAAAAACAGTGAATGCTTTAATTGTCCTTCAGAGAAATGGGGCCACTGGTGTGTCACTGTCTTCTACAGAATATGAATACCTAGGGGGATTCCCCCCTCTCCAGACAAGAAGTTGGGGTGGTGTTCCCGGAAGGACCCCATTTTCTCTCCTCGTGGAAAGCCGGCTCCAGCCTGAGAGGAGATCAGGAGGCTGGTGCCCCTTATACCTGCGCGCAGCAGCGTGTCCTTCCACTTCTCCAGGTGACTAAGGAGCCACTGCACACAAATGACCTCCAGGTAGTTCCGTTGGAAGTCTGCCTCACCGGAGATTTCCCACCTGCGCTTGGTGATCTGAGCCGCCGTGTTCGCCGCGGTCCAGGAGCGCAGGTCTTCGTTCAGGGAGATGTAATACGCACCGTCATAGGCCTTCTGCCAGAACCCTCGGAGGAGGCGCCCCTCCGGCCCCACGTCGCAGCCAAACACAAACTGGAGGGTGTGAAACCCTGACCCGCCCCGACCATCCGCCGTGATTAAATCCAAACTGAAAATGATACCGGGTCAAGTTCCCCCGACCCGCCCCCGCCTCCTCCCGAATCGGGGGGCGGTGAGGGTCCCGCAGTGTCGGGGTGACCCTCGGACCCAGAGATTCGGGGTCACCCCAGCCGGTCCCTGGGGATGGGGGTCGTGACCTGGACCCGGGCCCGCGTCGCTCACCGGCCTCGCTCTGGTTGTAGAAACCGCGCATGGTATTCAATTCTAATCGCATTCTCCGTTGAGCTTCCTTGGCAGATCCTGTCACCTCTTCCCAATATTCCGGCTCCTCCTGCTCCATCCAAGGCGCCCGCGGCTCCATTCTCGGATTCGGGTAGTCGCTGTCGAACCGCGCGATCTGCATGTCATCCACGTAGCCGACCGTAAAGAAACGCGACTCCCGGAGGCCCGGCCAGGACATGCAGGTGCAGAAATAGTTCAGGGAGTGGTAGCCTGGGGGCGGGGAGGGGTGAGACCCGGCCCGATGTTCCTGCTGGCGCAGGTCCCGGGTCAGAGGTGATGGGGCCGGGAGTGGGGAGGGGGCTTAGGTGCACGTGAGATCGCAAAGGTCGGAGAAGGACCGGGACTTCTTGGGGGAGAGAAAAGGGGGCGGGAAGCAGGGGAGGGACAGGACTGGACCAGGTGGGAGACGACGGGTCTGGGCGAGGGCGGCGGGGTGGCTCCGTCTCTGGGGGTCCTGCCTCCCTCCACAACCCCCGGGCAGTCCCCTCGCCCCTCCCTGCAGAGGCCGTTCCCTCCCGACCCCTCACCGGTCCAGGTCTCGGTCAGGACCAGGACCTCCGAGAACAGCAGGAGGAGGGTTCGCGGCCCCATGACCAGTATCCTCCGGGTCTGGGGAGAAACCGAGTCCGGGCGGAGGCGGGGTGGGTACCGGTGGAGACTATAACCTGGAATCGCGGGGCCGCTGATTGGCTCCTAGAAACCAGACACCCAATGGAAGTGAGAACTAGGGCCGCGACACGAGTGTCCGGGCAAAAAAGCACAACAGAGTTTAAGAAGACATTGTGAAACTCGAGGAGACTGCTGCTGCTGCTGCTAAGTCGCTTCAGTCGTGTCCGACTCTGTGCGACCCCATAGACGGCAGCCCACCAGGCTCCGCCGTCCCTGAGATTCTCCAGGCAAGAACACTGGAGTGGGTTGCCATTTCCTTCTCAATGCATGAAAGTGAAAAGTGAAAGTGAAGTCGCTCAGTCGTGCCCGACTCTTAGCGACCCCATGGACTGCAGCCTACTAGGCTCCTCCATCCGTGGGATTTTCCAGGCAAGAGTACTGGAGTGGGGTGCCATTGCCTTCTCCGTCGAGGAGACTAGGGGTCCCCAACACAGTCCCCGCCCCAAACAAGGCCGTTGACTCTGAGACGCTGAGACCTTGAGAACCACATCCGGTACCTGGGACTTTGCTCTGATCCCTCCTCTCCTGCACCGAGAACTCTGCAGTCACACTGTCCCCGAGTCCTGACCCAGCGACGGTGTAGTCAGAGATTTTCAGAACATTTTGGTCAGGATATTTATACAGTCCTACAAATTAGTGAGGACCCCAAGGATAATTTTATGTGGTTACTTCTATTGATATTTCCCATAGTAGAAATAACAGTTTTAACATTTTCAACTAATTTATTTAGAATAATGTTAATAACCCATGATTTTTATATGAAAAATAACTATTTCTCCAAATAAACTTTATAGTGGGAACAGTGGAAGCTTTTTCATTATTATATTTTTGCAAGTCTTTTCCTTGTCTGTCTCACTGGATTTTATGTTTGCTTTTGGATTGAATCCGTTATTTTGATTGAAATCTATGAAAATAAAAAGGACCATACGTAGGTAGGAGTAATATTTTTAATAACCTTTCCTGTTATTTGTGGATGTTTATCTTTGATACAAAGCTAAAACTACGCAAGTGATAGTTTGTTAAAAGTTATTTTCTCAGTGGACCTGAAATAATATCACTAATTCTAAAATTCATAAGCCTATTTTGCAGAGTGGATGTCACTTGTACTAATGTAAGATTTTTAAAAAGTAATTCCTTGTTTCACTAAATTTTATAGCTCTTCCAGTGTCATTCCTTCTTTCAAATAAAAATTGCATTCTATGAAAAAGAGGATAGTTCAGCTCATACAAATGATTTTCCTTGGGACATAGGACTGTGGAATGTAGCAGAAATGCTTGATGTATACTTCCCATGTCATCATAGAAGATAGTTCTTTTTAAGAAAAATAACTATTTGCTAGCATTTTGAGATACGACCATAAGCCTATTATTTTCCTAAAAGAAGCAGCTCATTTTTACAGTAGGGAAAACAACAGAGCAATATTTGTGGAAAGCATATATTAAGATTAGAACACCATTTTCTGAATTTTGCTTAAGCATGAAAAACTTGAAAGGCCAATATTCACACCAGTTTTTTTTTTTTTTAAGTATTGATAGTTTTTGATACTTTGAAATAGCAAACCAGGGAAACAGGAGAGCAACCTGTATTAAGTATTAGCAGTCAATAAAGTCTCAAATGATGGTAAGACATTAGCTACCAGGTAATCCAGAAAGATTGTTCTAAGGGAAAGAATTGCAAATGCAACATTTCTGAAGGAAGCATTAAAAACAGTTAGAGCATATATGTCATTAAAATGTTATATCTCAAAAAGAGGAAGCTGACATTCAGATTGACACAAAATAATTCTAGAAAGGAGCGTAAGATCCATTAATATTAAATCTCATTAATAACTTTAATGACAAGATTATTAAGATGAAGTGTCAAGAATATACTGAAGAAATCTACAAAACAGATCTCAAAGACCCATATAACCATGATGGTGTGATCACTGACCTAGAGGCAGACATCGTGGAGGGTGAAGTCAAGTGGGCCTCAGGAAGCATCACTACGAACAAAACTAGTGGAGGTGATGGAATTCCAGCTGAGCTATTTTAAGTCTTAAAAGATGATGCTGTTAAAGTGGTGCAGTCAATATGCTGGCACATTTGGAAAACTCACCAGTGGCCATAGGACTGGAAAAAGTCCGTTTCATTCCAATCCCAAAGAAGGGCAATGCCAAAGAATCTTCAAACTACTGCACAATTGCATTCATTTCACAGGCTAACAAGATTATGCTAAAATTCTCCAAGCTACACTTCAACAGAACGTGAACCAAGAACTTCCAGATGTTCCAGTTGGATTTAGAAATGGCAGAGGAATCAGAGATCAATTTGCAAATATCTGTTGGATCATAGAAAAAGCAAGAGAGTTCAAGATAAACATCTGCTTCATTGACTACACTAAAGCTTTTGACTGTGTCAGTTCAGTTCAGATCAGTTGGTCAGTCGTGTCCGACTCTTTGCGACCCCATGAACCGCAGCACACCAGGCCTCCAAGTCCATCACCAACTCCTGGAGTCCATTCAAACCCATGTCCATTGTGTCAGTGATGCCATCCAACCCTCTCATCCTCTGTCGTTCCCTTCTCCTCCTGCCCTCAATCTTTCCCAGCATCAGGGTCTTTTCAAATGAGACAGCTCTCCACATCAGATGGCCAAAGTACTGGAGTTTCAGCTTCAACCTCAGTCCCTCCAATGAACACCCAGGACTAATCTCCTTTAGGATGGACTGGTTGGATCTTCTTGCCGTCCAAAGGACTCTCAAGAGTCTTCTCCAACACCACAGTTCAAAAGCATCAATTCTTCAGCGCTCAGCTTTCTTTATAGTCCAGCTTTCACATCCATACATGACCACTGGAAAAACCATAGCCTTGACTAGATGAACCTTTGTTGGCAAAGTAGTGTCTCTGCTTTTTAATATGCTGTCTAGCTTGGTCATAACTTTGCTTCCAAGGAGTAAGCGTCTTTTAATTTCATGGCTGCAATCACCATCTGCAGTGATTTTGGAGCCCATAAAAATAAAGTCAGCCCCTGTTTCCACTGTTTTCCCATCTATTTGCCATGAAGTGATGGGGCTGGATACCATGATCTTAGTTTTCTGAATGTTGAGCTTTAAGTCAACTTTTTACTCTCTTCTTTCACTTTTATCAAGAGGCTCTTTAGTTCTTCTTCACTTCTGCCATAAGGGTGGTGTCATCTGCATATCTGAGGTTATCGATATTTCTCCTGGCAATCTTGATTCCAGCCCAGCATATCTCATGATGTACTCCGCATATAATTTAAATAAGCAGGGTGACAATATAGTCTTGACGTACTCCTTTTCCTATTTGGAAAATATTTTCCATGTCGAGTTCTAACTGTTGCTTCCTGACCTGCATACAGATTTCTCAAGAGGCAGGTCAGGTGGTCTGCTATTCCCATCTCTTTCAGAATTCTCCACAGTCAAAGGCTTTGGCATAGACAATAAAGCAGAAATAGATATTTTTCTGGAACTCTCTTGGTTTTTCCATGATCCAGCAGATGTTGGCAGTTTGATCTCTGGTTCCTCTGCCTTTTCTAAAACTGGCTTGAACATCTGGAAGTTCACAGTTCACATATTGCTGAAGCCTGGCTTGGAGAATTTTGAGCATTACTTTACTAGCGTGTGAGATGAGTGCAATTGTGCGGTAGTTTGAGCATTCTTTGGCATTGCCTTTCTTTGGGATTGGAATGAAAAGTGACCTTTTCCAGTCGTGTGGCCACTGCTGAGTTTTCCAAATTTGCTGGCAATTGAGTGCAACACTTTCACAGCATCATCTTTTAGAATTTGAAATAGCTCAACTGGAATTCTATCACCTCCACTAGCTTTGTTTGTAGTGATGCTTCCTAAGGCCCACCTGACTTCACATCCCAGGATGTCCGGCTCTAGGTGAGTGTGAGTGATCACACCTTTGTGATTATCTGGGTCGTGAAGATATTTTTTGTACAGTTCTTCTGTGTATTCTTGCCGCCTCTTCTTAATATCTTCTGCTTCTGTTAGGTCCATACCATTTCTGTCTTTCATTGAGCCCATCTTTGCATGAAATGTTCCCTTGGTATCTCTAATTTTCTTGAAGAGATCTCTAGTCTTTCCCATTCTATTGTTTTCCTCTATTTCTTTGCATTGATCATTTAGCAAGGCTTTCTTATATGTCCTTGCTATTCTTCGGAACTCTGCATTCAAATGGGTATATCTTTCCTTTTCTCCTTTGCTTTTCACTTCTCTTCTTTTCACAGCTATTTGTAAGACCTCCTCATACAGCCATTTTGCTGTTTTGCATTTCTTTTTCTTGGGGATGGTCTTGATCCCTGTCTCCTGTACAATGTCACAAACCTCCATCCATAGTTCATCAGGCACTCTGTCTGTCAGATCTAGTCCCTTGAATCTATTTCTCACTTCCACTGTATAATCATAAGGGATTTGATTTAGGTCATACCTGAATGGTCTATTTCTGCTTTATTGACTATGCCAAAGCCTTTGACTGTGTGGATCACAATAAACTGTGGAAAATTCTGAAAGAGATGGGAATGCCAGACCGCCTGATCTGCCTCTTCAGAAATTTGTGTGCAGGTCAAGAAGCAACATTAGAACTGGACATGGAACAACAGACTGGTTCCAAATTGGTAAAGGAGTATGTCAAGGCTATATATTGTCACCCTGTTTATTTAACTTCTATGCAGAGTACATCATGAGAAATGCTGGTCTGGAAGAAACACAAGCTGGAATCAAGATTGCCAGGAAAAATATCAATAACCTCAGATATGCAGATGACACCACCCTTATGGCAGAAAGTGAAGAGGAACTCAAAAGCCTCTTGATGAAAGTGAAAGTGGAGAGTGAAAAAGTTGGCTTAAAGCTCAACATTCAGAAAACGAAGATCATGGCATCTGGTCCCATCACTTCATGGGAAATAGATGGGGAAACAGTGGAAACAGTGTCAGACTTTATTTTTTGGGGCTCCAAAATCACTGCACATGGTGACTGCAGCCATGAAATTAAAAGACGCTTACTCCTTGGAAGGAAAGTTATGACCAACCTAGATAGCATATTCAAAAGCAGAGACATTACTTTGCCAACAAAGGTCCATCTAGTCAAGGCTATGGTTTTTCCTGTGGTCATGTATGGATGTGAGTGTTGGACTGTGAAGAAGGCTGAGCGCCGAAGAATTGATGCTTTTGAACTGTGGTGTTGGAGAAGACTCTTGAGAGTCCCTTGGACTGCAAGGAGATCCAACCAGTCCATTCTGAAGGAGATCAGCCCTGGGATTTCTTTGGAAGGAATGATGCTAAAACTGAAACTCCAGTACTTTGGTCACCTCATGCGAAGAGTTGACTCATTGGAAAAGACTCTGATGCTGGGAGGGATTGGGGGCAAGAGGAGAAGGGGACGACGGAGGATGAGATGGCTGGATGGCATCACTGACTCGATGGACATGAGTCTGAGTGAACTCCGGGAGTTGGTGATGGACAGGGAGGCCTGGCGTGCTGCGATTCATGGGGTCGCAAAGAGTCAGACAGGACTGAGCAACTGATCTGATCTGATCTGAATGGTGTAGTGGTTTTCCCCACTTTCTTCAATTTAAGTCTGAATTTGGCAATAAGGACTTTATGATCTGAGCCACAGTCTGCTTCTGGTCTTGTTTTAGCTGACTGTGTAGGTCACAACAAACTGTGAAATATTCTTCAAGAGATGGGAATACCAGACCACCTTACCTACCTACCTGCAAAATCTATATGGAGGTGAGGAAGCAACAGTTAGAACTGGACATGAAACAACAGACTGGTTCCAAATTGGTAAAGGAGTACGTCAAGGCTGTATATTGTACCCTGCTTATTTAACTTCTATGCAGAGTACATCTTGCAAAATTCTGGGCTTGATGAAGCACAAGCTGGAATCAAGATTGCCAGGAGAAATATCAATAACCTCAAATACGCAGATGGAACCACCATTATGGCAGAAGTCGAAGAACTAAAAAGCCTCTTGAGGAAGGTGAAAAAGGAGATTGAAAAAGTTGGCTTAAAGCTCAACATTCAGAAAACGAAGATCATGGCATCTGGTCCCATCACTTCGTGGCAAATAGATGGGAAAACAATGGAAACAGTCACAGACTTTATTTTCTTGGCCTCCAAAATCACTGCAGATGGTGACTGCAGTCATGAAATTAAAAGATGCTTGCTCCTTGGAAAAAAACCTATGACCAACCTAGACAGCATATTAAATGTAGAGACGTTACTTTGCCAACAAAGGTCCATCTAGTCAAAGCTATGGTTTTTCCAGTAGTCATGTACAAATGTAAGAGCTGGACCACTAAGAAACCTGAAGGCCAAAGAATTGATGCTTTCAAATTGTGGTTCTGGATAAGACTCTTCAGAGTCCCTTGGACAGCAAGGAGACCAAACCAGTCTATCCTAAAGGAAATCAACCGTGAATACTCATGGGAAGGACTGATGCTCAAGTTGAAACTCTGATACCTTGGCCACCTGAAGAGAAGACCTGACTCATTGGAAAAGACCTTGATTCTTGGAAAGACTGAAGGCAAAAGGAGAAGGTGGGGACAGAGGATGAGATGATTAGATAGCATCACTGAGCCAATGGACATGACCTTGAGCAAACTCTAGGAGATAGCATAGAACAGGGAAGGCTGGAATGCTGTAGTCCATAGGGTCACAAAGAGTCAGACACGACTTAGTGACTGAACAACAGGAACAGATATGAGATGCAGGAACTGAGATCACAAAATCAGTTCTTGAAAATAATCTCTCTAAAGACCCATTCCACTAGCTTCTCTGGAGGACAAAGGGCCTCATTCTCCTCCCTGCACTTCCTGAGGGTGTGTCGAAGGTCGACAGCTGTAGCAGCCCAGGAGTCAGTCTCTGGAGAGGCAGATGGCAGATGCTCTCAACAAGTGCCAATTTTAGCTGACACACTCGTGTGTAAACTCTATTACCTCTCACTTTCTACACAACCTCTTGTCCTCTCTGAATTAACACTTGCCTTTGTGCTTGCTGATTACGTTCTATGAATCTCTCATGAATTCAGCTCTAATGATTCCTCTGTTTGCATGACTCTTTCAAGAAGTGTGGATACTTTGGATATTCCATCAGTTTTTCCTTTTCTGGAAATGTCGTCCTGGACCCTGCTGACATGCTCACACCTGGTCTGGATTCTTCTGCATCTGGAGCAGAGCCATCCTCCTAGGATCTCCTTCCACCACCATCTGGGCAGCACTTTAAAGTGCTGTGGATACTGCATAGCACAGGGAACTCTACCCAGCACTCTCTAATGGCCTACATGCGGAAAGAATCTAGAAAAGACTGAATATATTTCAAGCTGATTCACTGTATTCTACAGCAGAAAGTTACACGGCATTGTAAATCAGTTACACTCCAATGAAAACAAAACAAACAAGTAAGCAAGCAGATGTCTACCCCGGATGGCATTTATTAGTCACTTGTTCTTTCAGCCAAACCCAAGTGCCTGCATTGTACCAGGTCAAGTTCCAGTTCCAGATCTTTGCTCTAAAAATTGAAATTTGACATTCTTGTCCATCCCTCTCTCCCCCTCACCTGATTAGGAGCATTTCCACATTAGGAGAATTCCACACTGAAAGAGTCTTGGTAGGAGGCAGAGACCACCTTCCTCCATTAAAGAAGAAAACCCACTTTCCCAAATATTCTTGCCAGAGAGCACAGCATGATGTTGAGGTCCCACCACCCAGGTGACCACATGTCAGACTCTACTCAGGACATTGTGACATAGAGAAGCTGGAGCTATGCAGGATGCATCTGACAAGGGTGTTGAGAGTGGGAGTCACACCACCTCCAGTTGTCAGGAGCCTCAGTGATAGTCATCCTCAGTGTGGGGTCCACGTCCAGCATGAGGAGCTCACTGTGTGAGCAGTGACACTGTGCCCCAGCAGGGCCAAAACTTCCTTTGTGGGACCTGGCCTGGAGTGGACACTGGATCCTGTTCCCGTGGAGCCATATATATATAGTACTGTATGTCTAACTTTATTTGGATCCCATTGTTAGCTCCAAGAATAAGTGAGGAGAACTCAACCTGGAGAATAGTTTCAGAGAGCAAGGATTTCATTACGCTGAACTGTGAACCACTGCCTCAGTCTTCAAGTGGAATAAGAACTACATTATTTCTCAACATCACACCTCATAATTGACAATATAAATATTCTTTTTTCTTTCTGAAGAAAAAAAATACTTTTAAATGTGGATTTAAGATCCCTCTCTGGCCACTGGCTTTCATATACCTCAGGGATTCCCAAACTGGCTGATCATCAGAATTGCTTGTGGGGCTTCTTACAAAATGTTCAGCCTCTCCCCAGAACCACATTCTCAGAGTATTAGGACAAGACCAAGGGATTGCTTATTTAACAACCTCTGTGTGTGTGTGAGGCTGATGCACAGCATGTGGGAATCCCAGTCTATGTATGTTCCTGCTACTAAAAGTGTGATCTGAAGACCAGCAGCATCAGCACCAACATTATTACAAATGCAGATTCTCAGGCTCTACTCCCGACTGTCTAGATCTAATGAGGGTCCAGGGGAGCACCAGCATCCCCACCCTGGACACCACCCTGCCAGGGTCCAGCCCCAGCAGGATCCAGGGGTACCCTCAGGAGAGACGGCGTCGGCGAGAGAGAGAGAGAAAGAATGACACAGGGAGACCAAGCTTCGGTGAGCGAGGCCCTTAACTTTAATTTCAAAAGGAACTTTTATACCTTGACTTATACATAGAGGGAAATGAAAGATGCAAAGTCATCCAGAGTCAGCCCAAACATTACATCTGTTTTGTCTTTATAAAAACCAGGATTTTTTCTGCATACCTTTCCCATAAACAATGTTGTGTACATTATCTTCTGGCCTTGGAGGCTTGTGGACATTTTATAACTCTTTTTTGATACAGGTTGATCAGCCAGAAAACTTATTTTCCCTTGAGTGTTTTTTCTTCATATTTCTAATCTATGTCAGCCTCAGAAAGTGCTAAACAGAGTTACATTCTCAAGGAGCAAAGGTGCAGTGAGTTACAACAAAGAAAGAACCAACTAGCTCAAACGTCTGATGTGGTTAATTCCAAGGCTACTACTTGTTTTTCTTACATTCCAACTATGTTAACCAATGCACTCCCAGGTGCACAATGGGTAAGGGATGTGGGAACTTGGCAGCAAGCATTGGCTCAACAATGAAATCTACACAAGCACTACTCTAATATTTTTTAACTCTTTGAAAGGCTCTATATTTTTAGAATGTTTTAGGCTTCCCATGTCTCTCACGGTTGGGAGGCTGTGAACAATCACATGCGTAGCTGCAAGAGTCTGGATAAACCTGTCAGGCAAGCTAGAAAGCCATCAGAGGGGTTTGAATTGAAATACTCTTATCATGCCCAGGAGACTTATTAACTAAAGCCTTAAGTTGACTTTTTCCAGAGAAAGGTGGTCAGGGATAGCCCCCCGTTAATGTCAGATGAGTTGGTGAAAGGCACAAAATAGTAAGACAGACAGATTCTGGTTTGGGGGTAGATGCTCGAGCAGATCCAGGGGGTCCCTCGAGTCCTGATCCACCTTGCTCGTCAGATCTCTTCCACATGACCTTGTCATGGGAGGGATCTCCCATGCTGGCTCCTGGCACCACACTAATCCTAAAGGCTCCTCCACTGCATCACTCACCCTTCACCTCCTGATTCTGCTCAGCAGTTAGACTGATGCTTCTAACGAGCAGTCACACCAGGTCATCTTCAATTCAAACCATCTTATGAGTCCACATATTTCACAGGCATCAGACACCTTCTAATATCCTGGAGGCCCACATGATCTGGCCAGACACTGGATCTCATCTCAATGCCTTGCTCTTCCAGCCACACCTGCCTCTGGCTCTTCCTTGAACACACACACTCTCCTGCCCTCCTGCTTTTTGCACTGGAGGCTCCTCTGCCTGGAGAGAACTACCCCCAGACATGCTTGTGGACATTCAGGTCCTTCACATCTTTACTCAAAGATCATCTCCTCAACGAGGCCTACACTGACCACCCTAGTAAAACAGCCACATTCCCTGTACCCACACACTTGTACTCTGGGTCACCTTCCTCAGAGCACTTGCCATCTCTAGGCAGACACTTCCCTCACTTATTAGGCTCACTCTGCCCCCCTCACCAGAACACACTGCCCGAGGCCAACAAAGGGTGTCTGCTGTTAGTTCACTGAGGTTTCACAGATGCAAAAATAGAGCATCCTCTATCAAGCACACATCTAAATACCAGATGAAGGAACGATCAATGTAGACGCCTCTGTATTCCATCTTCATTAATGTGGACTCAGGCCACTTGCTCTCTCGCAGCAGCTACAGCACCTCATCCACTCACACTGACATCAGTGCTGCCTGTGCTTTCCCCACAAGAGCTGATCAGCCCTCCCTCCCACACCGACCGGTCTGCACTCTATACATAATGATATTTTCTCTTCAGAAAAGATCCCAGGCTGACATGTCCCATATTCCAACCTGCTGTGACTATTAGGCAGCAGTTTTTAAATCCAGAAATTTGGATTGGAAGAAGTGACAGGCTGCAGAGATGATAGAAATCCAGCAAGAATTAAGACTGGAAACTATTGGGTCCCTCCTCTATGATAACCCCAGAATCTGGTACCTTAAACAAAGATGCAGAAAGGATGCAAAGAAGAATCCAGGAAACAGCCTGAGAAGGCTGGCAAGAGCTGAGTAAGACGAGAGTTTCTCTCTTGGTAGCACTGAGAATCCTCTATGCAGGACTTTGGTGACAATGACTCCTGTCTCTGTCAGAGCTGGGGGACACACAGAGCAGAATAACAGAACTCTAGACATGAGGAAAAAACAACCATTATTTAGAAAAACCCTAAATAAGCAAAATATAAACCCATATACACAAAAAAGCCCTGCGGGCAGGACCTTGGCTGAGTCTAGGCTATATGGTGACAGGAAGTCCTCGCTGCCCACCATCCTAGAGACAGGACAAGGCCCAGGTGACTTCTGAGTCCCTGTGAACACAGGTCTTGGTGGGACAAGGATTGACTGAAGGGATAAGGACAAAGGGGCTGAGAATACGACCCAGCCCAGGAGTGACCACACCAAAGCCCACGATGCACTGAACACTGACTGGACACAGGCTCCGACCTGCCCAGCTCCTCAGAGTCTCCTCCTGTCCCTCCTGCAACAGACTGAACACAGCAATCAAAACCATTCTGGAAGGTTCCGGGTGCTTCTGTTCATTTTCTCTCTTAAACTGAAGGAATCTTCTATTTTACTTTCCCAGTAAACTCTCTTGGCAGGTATTAGAAAAAAGTAATTCAAGATAGATTTTATTGCCAATAGGCAAATAAGACATCTTTACTCAGCGGCGCATGTGAAGCAAAGACAGCGATGGAGAGGGTCCAGCTCTGTCTCTGCTGGAACAGGAATGTGCATGAGGGAAGAGAACACAGGTCAGGGTGGGGAGGGGGAGCAGTGGGCAGTCTCCCCACCTCTTCACGTTATGCTAATAGGAGCACAGGCACATTCAGATGCAGCTGCAGGTCTGGAGATCTGACGTCACAAAGTGGGACCAAGCATCACTCAGTCCCCAAAAGACAGCTGTCTCACACTGTGAGAGAAAAGAATCAGGAAGCAGTTCAGTCAGTCATGTAAGGGCTGACATTCTCCACAGCCCCCCACACGCTCACATGTCCCACTCAGAGACCCCCGCCACCCAGTGTGTTCTCTCTGCCCCAACCCCTCTCCCAATCTAGACGCCCCAGGGTCTCACCTTTAGGAACCATGAGAGACACATCAGAGCCCTGGTCACTGTCACTGCCTGGGGGAGAACAAGACCAGGATGTGGTCAGAACCCACAGGAGAGAGACTGGAGAAGCCACTTTGAGGAGGGTGAGTGGCCTCCTGTCTGCACCCTCACAAGGGTCTCAGGAATCACCCTCTCTGTACTTACTTGCAGTCTGGGTGTAGCCCCTTCCTTTTTCACCTGTGAGAAGAAAGTATCATGTGAGAGACCAGGGAGATGACTGAGTCATGAGATCCTAGAGGAACTCCCTAGTCCTGGACAAAAAAGAACTTTTCAGAACTGTGACCAAAAATCCAGGACAGGCTCAGGAACATGAAGGAAGGAGACATGGGGGGACTGGACCAGCTGCCCTCCTGGAGGTCTGTCCTCAGCAGGGACATTCCCTCCTGACCTTCAAATGCTGAGAAACAGGCCCCCAACTGGAATTATGAAGATGAAAAATTTGTCTTTCATTTTCACATGTTCTTTACAAAAGGGTCAGTCTTAGCATCAGCTCAGATTTCACATGTGTGTGGAGGGTACTTTTCAGTAAGGAGGCAGGCAAACTTCCACCTGGGCCAGAAACCCACCCAGTGAGACAAGAAAACTCAGATCCTCCCTCCTTTCCCTACCTGAGTGCTTCTTCCTCCAAATCACAGCTCCAGTCACCACAGCTCCAGTGACCATGAGGAGAACCAGGCCAACAATGATGCCCATGATGAGGATGGAGGGCTGAGGAGGTTCTGTGGAAGAAAGGGAAGGGGCACAGACTTCAGGCTTCAGTCCTGACCTTGCTGATCCTGTCCAGAAGGGCTCCTGCCTTATCTGAGAGGAAGCTCCATTCCAACCCCCTCCTTACCCCATCTCAGGGTGAGGGGCTCCTGAAGCCCCTCGTGCTGCACATGGCACGTGTATCTCTGCTCTTCTCCAGAAGGCACCACCAGGGCCGCCCACTTCTGGAAGGTTCCATCCCCTGAAGGCCTGGTCTCCACAAGCTCCATGTCCTGAGTCTGGTCCTCCCCATCACGCTGCCAGGTCAGTGAGATCTCATCGGGATAGAAGCCCAGGGCCCAGCACCTCAAAGTGACCTCACAGTCAGAGATGGGGTGATGGGTCACATGTGTCTTTGGAGGGTCTGAGGAAGAAGAATCAGAAAACTCACATTTTGTGTTACCTCCATGGGCCACTGGAAGCAGCATCAGGTGACCATCCTGAGAATAAGCAGGAGAATGGGTTTGAAAAGAAGCAGCACAAACACCAGACACCAGCCTGGACTCCAGGGTCTGGGAACAGCTCCTAGTCCTTGGAAAGTTCTGGAGTCAGGGTGACAGCTAAGGGAGGAGGCTCCATGTAAGAGGCAGAATACAGAGTAATGGTCCTGATGTGGGAGGAGGCTGAATGACTTAGAAAAACTGGAGTCAGGGCTCCTAAGATGTTCTCAGGGTGAGAACAAGCCTTGAGAGACAAAGTCATGGTTCACAAGATGATGGCCAGGGTCAAAGGGCAGCACTGACCAGCTTTTTCAGGGATGGTTTACTGGTTCTTAGTCAAAGACAATGGATTCCTTAATTGTCCTTCAGAGAACTGAAGATCATGGCATCCAGCCCCATCAGTTCAGTTCAGTTCAGTTCAGTCGCTCAGTTGTATCCGACTCTTTGCGACCCCATGAATTGCAGCACTCCAGGCCTCCCTGTCCATCACCAACTCCCAGAGTTCACTCAGACTCATGTCCATCGAGTCAGTGATGCCATCCAGCCATCTCATCCTCTGTCATCCCCTTCTCCTCCTGCCCCCAATCCCTCCCAGCATCAGAGTCTTTTCCAATGAGTCAACTCTTCGAATGAGGTGACCAAAGTACTGGAGTTTCAGCTTCAGCATCATTCCTTCCAAAGAAATCCCAGGGCTGATCTCCTTCAGAATGGACTGGTTGGATCTCCTTGCAGTCCAAGGGACTCTCAAGAGTCTTCTCAACACCACAGTTCAAAAGCATCAATTCTTCAGTGCTCAGCTTTCTTCACGGTCCAACTCTCACATCCATACATGAACAGGAAAAACCATAGCCTTGACTAGATGGACCTTTGTTGGCAAAGTAATGTCTCTGCTTTTGAATATGCTATCTAGGTTGGTCATAACTTTCCTTCCAAGGAGTAAGCATCTTTTAATTTCATGGCTGCAGTCACCATCTGCAGTGATTTTGGAGCCCCAAAAATAAAGTCTGACACTGTTTCCACTGTTTCCCCATCTATTTCCCATGAAGTGATGGGACCAGATGCCATGATCTTCATTTTCTGAATGTTGAGCTTTAAGCCAACTCTTTCACTCTCCTTTCACTCTCATCAAGAGGCTTTTTAGTTCCTCATCACTTTCTGCCATAAGGGTGGTGTCATCTGCATATCTGAGGTTATTGATATTTCTCCCAGCAATCTTGATTCCAGCTTGTGCTTCTTCCAGCCCAGCATTTCTCATGATGTACTCTGCATAGAAGTTAAATAAGCAGGGTGACAATATACAGCCTTGACGTACTCCTTTTCCTATTTGGAACCAGTCTGTTGTTCCATGTCCAGTTCTAACTGTTGCTTCCTGACCTGCATATAGGTTTCTCAAGAGGCAGGTCAGGTGGTCTGGTATTCCCATCTCTTGAAGAATTTTCCACAGTTTATTGTGATCCACACAGTCAAAGGCTTTGGCATAGTCAATAAAGCAGAAATAGATGTTTTTCTGGAACTCTCTTGCTTTTTCGATGATCCAGTGGATGTTGGCAATTTGATCTCTGGTTCCTCTGCCCTATCACTTCATGGCAAATAGACGGGGAAACAATATAAACAGTGACAGACTTTATTTTCTTGGATTCCAAAATCACTGTGGACAGTGACTGCAGCCACAAAATTAAAGACTTTGCTCCTTGGAAGAAAAGTTATGACAAATCTAGACAGCATATCAAAAAGCAGAGACATCACTTTGCCGACAAAGGTTCATATTGTCAAAGCTATGTTTTTTCTAGTAGACATGTATGGATGTGAGAGTTGTACCATAAAGAAGGCTGAGTGCTGAAGAATTGATGCTTTTGATCTGTGGTGTTGGAGAATACTCTTGAGAGTCCCTTGGACAGCAAGGAGTTCAAACTAGACAATTCAAAAGGAAATCAACCCTGAATATTCATTGGAAAGACTGATACTGAAGCTGAAACTCCACTACTTTGGCCACCTGATGTGAAGAGCCGACTTAAAGGAAAAGACCCTGAAGCTGGGAAAGATTAAAGGTAGGAGGAAAAGGGAATGACAGGGGATGAAATTGTTGGATGGCATCACCAGACACAATGGACATGAGTTTGAGCTTAGCTCCCAGAGTTGGTGATGGACAGGAAAGACTGGCGTGCTGCAGTCTCTGGGGTCCCAAAGAGTCGGACACGACTGAGCGACTAAATAACAAGTGGGGCCACTGGCGAGTCACCGTCTTGTACAGAATATGAAAACCTGGGCGGATTCCTCCCTCTCCTGACAGGAAGTTGCGGCGCTGTTCCCACAGGGACCCCATTTTCCTCTCCTCGTGGGAAGCCAGCTCCAGCCCGAGGGGATCAGGGAGGCGCCCGCGCCCCTCGTACCTGCGCGCAGCAGCGTGTCCTTCCCGTCTCCAGGTATCTGCGGAGCCACTCCACACACTTGCCTTCCAGGTAGATCCTCACACGCCGCATCACCTGCCGCCTCAGCATTGCGCTTGGTGACCTGAGCCGCCGTGTCCGCCGCGGTCCAGGAGCGCAGGTCCTCGTTCAGGGCGATGTAATCTCTGCCGTCGTAGGCTAACTGATCATACCCGCGGAGGAAACCTCCGTCCGGCCCCACGTCGCAGCCGTACATCTCTTGGACGGTGTGAGACCCTGACCCGCCCCGACCACCCGCGGTGAATAAACCCAAACTGAACATGAAACCGGGTCAAGTCCCACGAGCTCCTCCCGGGCGGGGGTCGGGTGTGTTCCTCAATATTGGGGTGACCCTCAGACCCGCAGACTCGGGGCGACCCCGCTGGTCCCTGGGGATGGGGGTCGTGACTCGGACCCGGGCCCGCGTCGCTCACCGGCCTCGCTCTGGTTGTAGTAGCCGAGCAGGGTGTTCAGGTACACTCGGAAAAATTGTGCGGTGTCCTTAGTCCTCTGCGTCTCCTGATGCCAGTACTCGGGCCCCTCCTGCTCCACCCACCGCGCTGTAGGCTCCATCCTCGGATCCGGGGCGTCGCTGTCAAACCGCACGAACTGCGTGTCGTCCACGTAGCCGACGGAGATGAAGCGGGGCTCCCCGAGGCCGGGCCGGGACACGGCGGTGTAGAAATACCTCAGGGAGTGGGACCCTGGGGGCGGGGAGGGGTAAGATCTGGACCCTCCTGCTGACGCGGGTCCCGGGTCCTAGGTGACCCGGCATGGAGCGGGGGAGGGGGAGAGGAGCTTGTGATACGGAAACGGTCGGAGAAGGACCAGGCCTTGGGGGCGAGAGGAGGGGCGGGAAGCAAAGGAGAGACAGGACGGGACCAGGCGGAGGGGGCGGGTCTAGTCGGGGGCAGAGGGGTCCTTCCCTGGGGGTCCTGCCCCGCCCGATCCCCGGGCGGTCCCCTCGCCCCTCCCCGCAGAGGCCGTTCCTGACTCACCCGCCCTGGTCTCAGTGAGGATCAGCGCATCCAGCAGCAGAAGCAGGAGGAGTTCTCTGCCCCACGACCCGCATCCCGGGGGTCTGGGAAGAAGAGAGTCCAGCGGCTGCACAAAGACTTTGTAACCCGGAACCGCGGGGACGACTGTTGGCAACTAGAAACCGAACACCCAATGGGAGGGCCCGACACAGCTGCAGAGAGAGAAAGTGAAAGAAAGGCAAGATGGAAATCCCCAAGAGGGAGCGTCCCGGTCCCAGGCACCGCCCTTGACCCTGAGACCCTGAGAGCCTCGCTGTCCGGGGAACCTGGGACTTTGCCCTGATCCCTACACCGAGAGCTCCTTGTCACACTGTCTGCCTGAGTCCAGTAGACATTTTCCATGGTAGAAATAATAAAGTTTGAATTGTTTAATTAATTTGTTTAGAATAATATTAATAACCCATGCATTTAATATGGAAAACAAGTTATTTCCCAAAACAAACATAGTAGTGAGAACAGTGAAGGTTTTTTTTTAAACAAATGCTTCATTTTATTTCATGGTGGACAGGTGCCTGTATAGGCTGCAGGAAAAAGGGGTGACTGTCTCGGGCTGTGGGCAGGGACTAGTGGCCTCCATAGTTCTGTATGAGCTCCAAAACTGCTTGAACAATCATCAGGGAGCCGGTGGACACAATGATGATGAGGACGATAATCAGAAGGAGGCCCAGGACCAGGGCACAGATGTTCAGGCACTTGGCGGTGGAGGTGTACCTCTGGGCCCCAGTGATGTCACCAACCATCTTCCGGTCCCCAGACTCCACAGAGTAGGCGAATGCCACGAAGCCCAGGCAGCACCAGTTCATGAAGATGGTGTTGAACAGGAACCAGACAATGTGGTTGGGCACAGAGGTCTCACTGCGGATGTTGATCACCGTGGTCGTCATGGGGGCCTGGCTCTGGGGAACCCCCAGCACGGCCACCTCATGCTCCTCCTTGAGCACCTCATAGGCTGGGGGCACCACACCGTGTGCCCCAGTGAATAAGGGCTGGGATGTGCAGTTCATGGTGGGGATGGAGCAACTGCAGTCCAGATGCCAGCACACACTCAGGGGGCTCTTTCTTTACTTAGGAGTTTCAATTTCTCTGAATTTCCATTTCCTGGCTTTTGGGCAACAGTGAAGCTTCTTCAGTTCAGTTCAGTTCAGTTGCTCAGTAGTGTCCGACTCTTTGCGACCCTGTGGCCTGCAGCACTCCAGGCTTCCCTGACCATTACCAACTCCCGGACCTTGCTCAAACTCATGTCCATCCAGTCAGTGATGCCCTCCAACCATCTCATCCTCTGTCCTCCCCTTCTCCTCCTGCCTTCAATCTTTCCTAGCATCAGGGTCTTTCCCAATGAGTCAGTTCTTTGCATCAGGTGGCCAAAGTATTGGAGTTTCAGTTTCAGCAACAGTCCTTCCAATCAATATTAAGGGCTGATTTATTTTAGGATTGACTGGTTTTATCTCCTTGCTGTCAAAGGGACTCTCAAGAGTCTTCTCCAACACCACAGTTCAAAAGCATCAATTCTTCGGCATTCAGCTTTTTTTATAGTCCAGCTCTCACATCCATCCATGACTACTGGAAAAACCATAGCTTTGACTATATGGACCTTTACCGACAAAGTAATGTCTCTGCTTTTTAATATGCTGTCTACATTTTTTTACATTTTTATATTTTTGCAATTCCCTTTCTTGCCATCTCATTAGAAGACCATTGGATTTTCATGTTTGCTTCTACATTGAATCTGTTATTTTGATTGAAATCTATGAAAATAAAAAGGCCCACACATATGTTGGAGAAAGAAATGGCAATGCACTCCAGTATTCTTGCCTGGAGAATCCCATGGTCAGAGAAGCCTGGCAGGTTACAGTCCATGGGGTCACAAGAGTCGGACATGACCTAGCGACTACACCACAACCACCACACATATGTAGGAGTAGTATTTTTAATAACCTTTTCATGTAATTATGTAAGTTCATCTTTGATACAAATCTAAAACAATAGAACTGGTAGGTTCTTAAAGGTTATTTTCAAAGTGGACCTGAAATTGTATCACTGACTATTTACTGCTCTGTTACATCAAAATCCCTAAGGCTTTTTTCCATATTGAATCTCTTATACTAATATAAGATTTTTTGTAAGTAATACATTGTTTCTCTAAGGTACATAAATCTTCCAGTGTCATTCACTCTTTCAAGTGGAGACTGTATTCCACACAAGAGAGGGTAGTTCAGCTCATACAGATTGTTTTCCTTGAGTCACAAGACTTTGGAATGTAGCAGAAGCTCTTAATGTATACTTCCCATGTCATCATAGAAGATACTTTCTTTTTTTGAGAAAAAGAACTATTTATTAGCATTTTGAGACGTGACCATGAAGTTGATTTTCCTTAGGGAAGCAGCTCGTTTTTGCAATAAGAAATGCAACATAACAATATTTGTGCAAGATACATGTGAAGATTAGAACACCATCTTTTGAATTTCATCTAAGCATGAGAAGTTTGACAGACCACTATTCACATTGTTTTAAAATTACTCTAGCACAAGAGAATAATAGCAGATTTTAGAATTATCATACCATTCTATATCACATTATAACATGACATGCTTTACTTCTGTTCTCTTGCAATGTATCAGGTCTTTTAGAGCATCATCAGAGAAAGTATGACATTCATCAAGCATGCTCACTTCAAAGAAAGCACATACCTATTTTATGCCATCAGTTTTGCCATTCATTGTTCAAGAAAAGCAGCATCATTAAGATAGAGTCATATAGAATTTTACTTGTCCATGTAATTACTGACAGTCTATTAAAGCCCATATTTAAGCTTTAGCTCCATAGGATCTGGTATTTATTTGTTCCCCAAGGGAATTAGAGGTGTCTCCATATCCCTAGAGTGGAGAACAAACAGTAGGACAATCAAGGAGGCCAAAGTGAGCATGAGAAGTTAGAGCAGATGGAGAGATTTGATCTGGGGAATACCTGGAACTAGGCAGGACCTGACTGAGGCATGCTATGGAAGGCTCTCCAGTGTCCTGGGCCTGGCAGGCGAGGTGGCAGCTGATTTATGATGTCCTCCTGTCAGGACAGCTCCAGGAGAGTCCCAATTTCAAATACATTCTCAAATCTGTCAGGTCCTGATCCTAAATGTGTTCATTCAGCAGTATTGGCATGTCTGCTTTGCCCAGTGCTGGTCTGGGGGCCTGTCATACACTCAAAATCAATGTTCTCACATGGCTGAGCACTGGTTATAATGGAATATAGTGTATGCTGTTGTTGGCAGAGAACAAACCAGGTAACTAAAATCATCACCTCATCTCTCTCTCACAATTATTACAATCATTGCTCATTATTCTCACCCTGATGTTTCTTAGAATATACAGGATTTTAGCAAAGTTCCCCCAGGAAGGCAGACTTTGTGCTCTGGGGACAGGAGGCAGTATGGACCTTGGCTCTGCTCAGCAGATCTCCCCCTTGCCTGACTCCACTGAGATCTACTGCCCACCTTCACGTGGTCTCCTAGGGTGTCAGGGACATTCCCATTGTCTTCTGAGCAGACCACTTGGTACCCAAAGTTTCATATCACAAAGCAGGGACAACATGATTGAAAAACATCTCTAGTACATTACATAGACTGTCAAAAGCTGTTTTACACAAATAGCTGTTTATAGATGGATAGAGAGACAGGACAGAGGTGGACACGATGAGGGACTGGACACATAATTTTACAAGTCTGTGTGTCACAGAGACAACTTATGTCAGGGGCACATCTTATCTTTGCTTACCTGTAGTGGACTTTCAATAGTTTCCAAGAGAGGTTAAAGAAGAAAAGCAAATCGATGTACCTTAAAGAATCCTCTACGTTTATAAAACTCTGATTAAGGCTAATTTGGAGAGGACAGCTAGGGAATGGGGCAGTGTGTTTGTCATAAGCAGCAATAGGCTGTCCTCTAGGGGCAATGTGAGGAACGGTGCGAGTGCTGCAGGGCTCCTTGACAAATCAGCAAAAGAAGCCCATATTCCAACTTGCCACCGTCACGGTCCTGCTATTAGAGCAAACCAAATTCTGTACGTTTCAGTGTTTTGGAGGTGCCTTCTAGAGGAAGTTACTGTCTTGACTAGGACACGAGAGGCCACTTCCCAAGTGCAGTGTTTTGGGGAGTGCTGACTGAGCCCCTGAGTCAAGCGCTGGTTCCACAGGGGAGACTAGAGAGGAGGTCTCTGCCTCAGGAAAACTGCAGAGAGAGGTTGGAAACGTGCTGAGTTCACTTTCTACATCCCAGCTCTGTGGTCTGCTGGGGAGAAGTTAGTCTATCCAAGCAAAGCAGTTTATGGCACATTTCTGTTTATATTAACAAGAAAATACTTTACAAAATAGAAAACTATCACTCAACATATCTATGATTTCATCTGGATTTACATAGCTTTCTAAAAAATTTGATTACCTTATCTTACTCGACTCTTTTTCATTTTTTTTTTTTTCAGTGTTACAACTCTATTTTATTTAGAAGATAGCAGGAGAGTGAGAGAGAGAAAGAGAGAGAGAAAGAAAAGAGCGCATGCACGCAGGAGAGAGAGTCCAACTCTTTTTCATTTAATATGAGTAATTGTTCCGACCATTCATAACTTTAGAGTGTACAAATTTAATGAATTCAATATCGTACTATTTCTTAGGACACCCTATATTTAAAGGCCCTGCTTCCAAGCTCCTATTCCAGCTTCTCCGACCAGTATTCTGTTCTCTGAAAGTAGAGTCCGAATCCTATCATCTCCAGACACCTTCCAGTCTAGAATCACTCTATGAACTTCCAGAAGACATTCTCTTTTCCTTTTCTCCTGGGATGGCAGGCACTTCCCACCATATCTCTCCTTCTGTGGATTCAGAGCTTCTCCTTCTGTGGATTCAGAGCTTCTCTCCGACAAGATGCTGCTCAATCTGTTTTAAGGCTGTTCTTTGCACAGAGCTTGGTGTGTGGTAAACTGTCACTAAACATTTGAAAGCTAAATAAATTGAAATGAACACTCACTGTTGCTGACAACTTTAATTGTTCTGCCCTCTTGGGGACACATGGAGAAGACTTCCCAGCCTCCTTTGTTGCCACAGGACCATGTTGCTGTCAATGGAGCAGGAGAGGCCCAGATGTGTGTCCTTTCAGATCTGGCCCATCACGACCTCTCACATGCATTTCTCCACATTCTCGCTCCTTCTGCTGAAGGATGTTGGTGGGGCTGAGGTCAAAACACCTGGGAATCCTGAGAAGCAGGAGGGGCTCAGAGGGCTCATGCTGGTACCAGGCACCAGTTTGGGGGTGGACTCCATGAGTGCTCTTGGGGGTGTCTCTAGACTACTTGAAGAGTGATGCTTCCAACTTTGCCCTGCTCTTGTACCGTGAGTGTCACATTTTGGGGACCATCTCAGTCTCCAACTTCCCTTTCCTCAGGATGAGGGACTTCCAGGAGCTCCAGCACCTCAGTGGCTATAGGAGATACTTTTACAATGTGGACTTAAAGAACTTTCTAGGTGGTCCAGCGGCTAAGACTCTGTACTCCCAAGACAGTGGGCCAGATTTCAATCCTTGGTTGGGGAACTAAATCTCACATGTTGCAACTAAAAGTCCCATATGCCAACTGAAGACCCCATATGCTGCAGGTAAGAACCCACGAGCTGCAACCAAGACCTGGCCCAACCTAAATAAAGAAATAACTGCTTTTTCAAACTGCTGCATTGGGAAATAAGAGAAACATCAATGAAGTCAAGTACATTTTAAAAAAAAGAAATAACTTTTTGTAAAAATGTGGATTTAAAGATAAGAATTTTCATTTATTAATATTTATAAAATTTATTTTACTGAATTATAGTTGATTTACAATATTGTGTTAATTCATACTGTACAGCATAGTGATTCAATTTTGTATATATATACATTTTCTTTTTCATATTCTTTCCATTATTATTTATGAACAAAAAATAAGAATTTTTAATGTGTCAATCAGGACATTTTGAAGCAAATTTACTTTTTTTTTCCCTGCAAGTAAGTTGTGGTGAAAATAATTACTATTGCAGTTTGCTGCCATAGTCTTCATTATTGTGAAGTTTTACCTCAAAGCAAATGTCAACACAGTGAAAAGTCACATCATATCTTAATAATACTGTGAAAGTAGGTTGCACCCCATGGATCTCATAAAAAGGTCTAAGTTATGTCAAGGATTCCAAAGATCACACTCTGAGAACTGCTGTTTTGAATAAACCAGTAAGTCTCCCAACTGATCCCTGCCTTTGCCTCCTCTTCATTTTGGAAAATCCTTCTCCCTGAACTGGACTTCCTGACCTTCCCAAACTCAGCTGAGGGTCCTGTCCCTTGGCTGCTTGGGAAGAGCACTCACCCCCTAGAAAGCGATGCCAGAGAGTGTCCTCAGTCTGGAAGGGTGGTGGGGAGACAGGTGTTTCCCCTTAGGGATTGGGACAGTTTGTGCCTGAAGGCACCACATGCTCTTATAACTAATTTTGGTTTTGTTTCACACCAACTTACTATGAACTTCCATGGTGGCTCAGACGGTAAAGTGTCTGCCTACAATGCGGGAGACCCGGGTTCAATCCTTGGGTCGGGAAGATCTCCTGGAGAAGGAAATGGCAACCCACTCCAGTATTCTTACCTGGAAAATCCATGAACGGAGGAGTCTGGTAGGCTACAGTCCATGAGGTCACAAAGAGTCGGACACGACTGAGCAACTTCACAACTTACTATGTATTCATATCCCAAACAGATATCTGACATACTGTCTAAGAGAAATAATATTGACTGTTTCACCTCACATGGCTAATGCATCTGACTTGAGGCCCACAAAGCATGAAGGGCAGTCCCGTCCAACAGAACATTCTGTAATGAAGGAATCGTGTCCAGTCAGGGAGCCACTAGCTGAGTGTGGCTACTTAGCACCTCAAAAGTGGCTGTTGTGCTGAGCACTTTAATTTTATTTACTGAGTGAATTTTTAAAATATTTTTATTTATTTTATCGAGGTATAATTGATTTACAGTGTTGTGTTAATTTCTGCTGTACAGCAAAGGGACTCAGTTATACACATATATTTTTTCTTTTTATATTCTTTTCCACTATGATTTATCCCAGGATATTGAATACAGTTCCCTGTGCTATACAGTAGGATCTTGTTATTATCCATTCTATTTTTTTAATATTTGTTTTTTATTTACTTGGCTCTGTCTGGTCTTAGTTGCACCATGAATGATCTCTGTTGTGTCATGCGGGATCTTTTCATTGTGGGGCATGTGCTCAGTTGCTCCACAGCATGTGGGATCTTAGTTCCCTGACCAGGGATGGAACTCTCATCCCCTGCATTGCAAAGTGGATTCTTAACCTCTGGACCAACACAGAAGTCCCCTGCTTATCCATTCTATACATAATAGCTTGTATCTATTAACTCCAAACCCCCAGGCCATTCTTTCCCCAACTCCCCTCCCTCTTGGCAACTACAAGTCTGTTCTCTATATCTGTGAGTCTGCTTCTGTTTTATTTAATTTAAATAGCCATGTATAACTTGTAGCTAGCATATTGGGCAGTGCATATCTAGAGTATTCTTAATTTTCAGTCTCTTCCTCCCAAAAGATACTGTGTGACTCACAGGTTGATGTATATTAAAATACAATCTTCACATGGAAATCATGGATTTGTCTATTCGGTCTTGTGTATTTTAACAACGAGAATGTTCAGACATTAAGCAAACCCTGGTTTATCACCTTAAGGTCATAAGAGTTCAAAACTGCCCATTGCTGGAGATAATCCTTGTCCTTATTACACTGAGCACTTGTTGCTTTCCTTAACCTACTTAAACATAAGTAGACACAGAAGTCTTCACTTAGCCCAAGAGGAAGTATTTATTGAACACAACAGATATTGAATATCTTGTAGGCCCTGTACACACTTGTAAAATTAAAGCAGAAGAGGTAACCTTAGAATCCACCACCTTAAAATTATTTTTTAATAATTTTATTTATGTATTTATTTTTGGTTGTGCTGTCTCTTCACTGCTGCATGGGCTTTCCTCTAGTTGCTGGGAATGGGGGCTACACTCTAGTTGCAGTGTATAGTTTTCTCATCGTGGTGGCTTCTCTTGTTGCAAAGCACGGGGCCTAGGACATGCGAGCTTAAATGGTTGCGGCTTGTGGGCTCAGAAGTTGCAGCATGCAGGCTTTAGAGCACAGACTCAGTAGCTGTGGCACCCAGGCTTAGATTCTCCACAGCATGTGGAATCTTCCCCAGCCAGGGATCGAACCTGTCTCCTGCATTGGCAGGTGGAATCTTTACCACTGAGCCACCAGGAAAGCTCCACCTTAAAATTCTTAACTTCTTCTATACTTTCCCCTCAAATTCAATCAATTCTTTTTCCCTTCACCCTTGGACCCCTCTCTTGTAGACAAAAATATACATGAATTTTTTACACTTGGGGAATACAGAGTTGTATGACCCAAAGATGAAAAATCATAGAAAACCATAAATCACCTCTGTGTCAACCAGACACTCACAAAGATACTAAGATGAGTACATGCTCCTATTCAAACTCAAAGACAGGACTTTGAGTTTGACGGGACTTCCTGGGCGGTCCAGTGGTTAAGAATCCACCTGCTAATGCAAGATATGCTGGTTTGATTCCTAATCATAGAACTAAGATCCCACCTGCCATGGAGCAATGAAGCCCATGTGCCACCACTATTGAAACCCATGTTCTCTGCAGCCTGGGCGCCTCAGTCTGTGTGCTGCAAGGGAGATCCTACATGATGCAAGGAAGATCGCCTGTGCTGCAACTAAGAACCAGCACAGCCAAATAAATTTTATTTTAGAAAAAGTATGGAGAAAAAATAGAAAAAAGTTATTAATTTTTTAGAAAAAATTTAAAAAGAAGTGGAGGGGACTGGAGGAGGTGGAACTGAAAATCCCCTCTTACTCAGGAGAGTGAGCTGACTTGGGAAATGTCATCTGGAGAGTGGAGGGTGGGGGCCACAGAGGTCTGTGCTCATCAATTTAGAGAGAGAAACTTTGGATACTTCCAACAGCATAGGATGCATAAGAAACAAAAAAACAAGCACAATGGAACAAAATATTTCCAACATGAGGATTACAGTTTTTTCTTACTTTGTCATTTATCACTTTCAACACTTTATTACTTGTTTTATGGTGAATATACATTAAATCATATATCATACATTACACATGTACATCATAATCGGAATTATAAAGGTTTGTCTAAATTTTTAAGAAGGAAGGCAGGTAGGTAGAAAAGTGAAGAGCTGGGGACACAGAGCTGGACCTGCTGGGCTCCATTCCTGGGCTCTGGGGAGTAAACTCACACAGCCTTTTCTTCTCAGGACTGAGTTCTCTGTGGAGGCCAAGCAGGTTCTTTCTCTTCTTTTTAGGGTGTTGTCATCATTATTAGAATGTCATCACCTCTTTGATGCTTTTAATATTGTCTTTGTATATTACATGGCATTTTCAGCTATTTGCAGTGGGCAGAATCCAGCCCATTTTTCCAGTGATGGAATTTCTATGGCAGAACAACTCAGTCAAAATATGATGGGTCCTGGAGCAGAGAATGTGTGTCCTAACATGTAATCTGAAGATGATCAGTCAAGGGTTTTACAAGTACAAGGAGTTTTCAGGCCGTTTTTCAAAAGTATCATTTCCATGATGGTACACAGTGGCTCTCCATCCAGTCTGCTAGTTCATCTAGTGTTTCCCCAACTTATTTGCAAACTTATATTTAGACAAACCCCTGCACACCAGTGTTTACAGCAGACCCCCCCTTCAGTGTGGGCCGCACATGATGACTTCCTTCTAAAGGTTACAGCATGGAAAGTGGGAAACTGAAAATAAAAAGTTCACAAAGAGAAACCTGGGAATTGTACCTTAGCCAGGTGATGAGGTGAACTTATAGTGATATTTGAGTGGACAAGTACACACCCTTGATGTGTGGAGAATGTCACTCACCTCTGTGGTCTTCTTCCCAAAAACCCAACTCAAAAAGAGAGATATTCTACAGTATCCCTGAGGAGTTCTCAAAAGGATCAAGGTCATCAAACACAAGAGAAGTGAGAGGGACTGTCACAGCCAGAGGAGCCTAGGAGACATAATTGGGACTTAATACAATGTGTGACATTTTAGGGATGTGGTGAGGGTTGGCTGAGTTGATAAATGAAGTGCTCGGAACAGTGTCTGGCACATACCTGATGTTCAAGCTTTGTCTGCTCTGATGCCTAGAGGGAAACAAGCCGGGAGAGAGAGAGAGGGTTGCCATTCCCATCTCCAGGGAATCTTCCCAACCCAGAGATCAAACCTGTGTCTCCTGCCTTAGTAGGCGGATTATTTACTGCTGAGTTACCAGGAAAGCAACCTCAGAATTACTTGTATTTAATTCTGAAATCCATTCAGGAATTTTCTCAGCACAAATTTGGTGTTTGTTAGTGTTGAGCTGTTTGCATCTCAGCACCTGAAGGATGAGTGTACTGAGCGGGGTGTCCTCCTACATGAATGCTGTGCCTTGTGACTGCTCAGGAACGTGCGCTCAGAATCTGAGACAGCTGGTACAGAGGAGACCTGCAGGCTCATAATCCAACCCTCCATTCCCAGGAAACAAGCAGAGAACTGTGGCAGTTGAATAACTTGCCCAGTTAACATAGTTCAAGCAAAATCCAAGTCTGCAAGTTCCCATCCAATGCTCTTTTTTTTCCACTCATTTCACATTTAATATCATAAAGTTTGCAGGTACAGGGGAAAAATTATTCCATATATTCATAATTCAACTCTGAACAGGAATTGTGAACTGACTTATTCAACTGAAAAGAAAATTATCATTTTAAATATGCAAAGGCAAGGTTGATTTTAACTGTTAATAAAGGAAAAATATTCTATTACTTTCAAATGTAAACCAAAGGTACAGCTAATTCAATGGTAAAATTAAATAATTTTGCCTAATAGTTAATAATAATAATAATGCCTAAGTTAAATTTACATAAAACTGGCATAATACAATATATATCTATAGCCTGATTAACTAAAAATAAGGGGACAAATTCTTGGATTTTCTGGTTCCAATGAATGAATATTCATTATGTGCCAATTACCACAAATAAAAATATACAATATGGTTTGTAACTCTGTATTCTTCTGAGGGCAGAAATTGTATTAAACAGACCACCTTTATAGGTCTCCTGACCATCCCTCCCATCTCTTTCCTGGACAGTCTTTGCTCACAGTAGGCTTTTAATATATATATATATATATTTACCTAGTTAAAATCAAGTGTAAATGAACTACAGTGGGATAGTGAGCATTTTTACATTCTTAGTTCATTTACCCAATAAATGTTTGGGGGGTCTTCTACTATGTATTCCATGTCTGCAAGTGTAATTCAGCTGTGGATAAAGAGCCAGACAGAAGCTGTTCAAACTCCTGGAAGTTAAGAGCTCGTCAAACAAAACAAAGTAAAACAGAACAACCACCTACTGTGTCAATACGTCTAAAAAGATGTCTCCAAGGGAATTAAATAGAACAAAAAATCAGTTACTCAAAATGTACGCCTCAGACAGAAAGACTTGGGAACTGTGCTCACAGGTCCAGCTGATCATTTATCAGACTACTGGAAAACATGGGCAGATGTAAAATTTACCTGTTAACTAAACTCTTTTGTATTATTTAACCACAGAGATACTCGAACTGGGGGTACCCTACATCATTAACACATGGAAGAGAAATGTTAAATTTTTACTGTGTCATATGCAGTTTAAGAGGACTGATCTCCTAAGAACCAGTTACCAGAATTCAGAATTCTCGAATCCAGGCCGAAGAGTGTCGCAAGACATCTACCACTTGACCCCACTTTGAACCTTAATTCCATCACATTAAAGAGAAAAAGCTGTAAAATTTGATGATCCCACAGAAGTCACTAAGAAAAGATCCAATCTTACCTTGTGTTTGATGATGCAGTTCAGGCACAGAAGATGTTCCTATATTACATAATTACAATTGCCAAGATAATTCAGTTACCAAGAGAAAAAAATTACTATGTTACTAAAAGGGAAAGTGTGAAGTTTTCAGTGTTGAACTTACAGTACAATGCTTTTAGCTAGGCTACAAACTATGTTTGTTTACAGCTGAAGTAAAAATTCTGTCTTCTGCATGGGGCTGAGGTGTATCAGGGAGAACTATTTCATTGTAAATAAATCTAGGGGCCAAATAAAAGGAAGTTGCAAAAGCAGGTGTACAGCAGTTGAGCTGTTTCAGTTTCAGAGAAATAAAGTAAATAATTGTGCTGGAATTTGTTCAGTTCTGGGCATTCTGCCAAACAGGAAAGGGTGTGTAATTACTGAAGCTAACACATCCATGTAAAAATGAAGTAATATCAATAGAACACAGTTGGGGTCTAAATTTCCTTTTTTATCTTCAAAAAATTAAGGATCTCTATAATGACTCTCATTTCACTCTTTGATATTTAAATATCACTTAAGTTAATATGAACACATGAAGGCAGAATTGTAATTTTCACAAAGTCAGAAAATATTGTCTTTAAAGGTGCTATTATTCTCTTTGAAAGCCTCACAAATGAAGAACAGTTCAATTTTCACTCATCAAAGATAACAAAAGTATACCCAATACCTCACTTAGGACTTCACCAGAGTAAGAGAAGTACACGTAATATTAGCACGTTTTACCAAATCTAGTCTTTGCTGACCATTTCATGCTATCTGGATTGATTGAACTCAATCTTAAACCTGGATTCCAAACTTCTTAAATCATAAACCCAAAATAAGAGGGTGTGGTTTGTGGGAGAACAATGGAAGTTAGAGCACCTAGGGAGTCAGGCCAAGTTCAAATAGAGATCTCAATTATTCAAGAAACTTTATGACAGAAGATGAAAGAGTGTAATAAATATTACATGTGTGATTTTACAGAATGTAAATCAACTTGCACCTTAAACAGAGCTATGAAAAATATTTAACACTATTCAGGATTGGCCATATGATTTTTTAAAGAGTATTTCTACAATCTAGTAAGAGATTCTACCAATTATAAAAGTTCAATATACTCCCCCATTGATAATAAGAGTCTGCTCCTGGCTCCTGGCTCACTGCTTCCCTGAGCCTGTGACGTTAGCATGCTGACACTTCTAAGTTGCAGGGATAGCAGTGAATTTCTGAATGAGTCAATGTCTTACCAGATTCCAATTCCTTTCCATCCAAAGGCATGCTGTCCATTTCAAGGATGAATCAATCGGTTTAGTCTATGATTTTCACAGGAAGTGGCAAGGCTCTCTGAGGGCACTGCATTTGGCCATATTTCTTTACCTGACCACATATAAGGTAGGCACTAGATCATTCTTGGGTAAGCCTGAAAACTTATCAGGATACAAAATAGTTTGTTTCCAACATCTACATTCACTTTGGGAATCTTGTGTTCTCAGCAGGAGTTGAACTGAACAGTAGAAACTGCCGAATGATGATCCTGATTGTATAAACCCAACAGCCAACTGGTGGCTTAAATTCAACTGATACTTTCTGTAATTTTAGACTGGAGTCCAAGGATAATATTACTTTGCTAATCCCATGGGCTGACTTTTTCCTTCTCTTGAAGGATGATCCTTAACTGGAAGACATTTCTTTTGCGATTACTTGGTTTACATGATGATGGTGGATATTTTGTGACATCACCAAGATAAATCGCATTCTTTCATTCCCTACACTGCATTTGCAGCTAAGTTGGACAGATGGAAGATGAAATACAAATTTCTTTCATATTTTTAAAAGACTTAATTTGACCATCCATGTGAAATAAAATTTAAGTTTGTTCCATGCAGGGATCAGATTTAATTTCTAGATCAATATGGATATAGTGCAACTCAAATTGTCTTAAAGATAAGAATGTACAGCTGAGTAGTTTTCTAGGTACTGTCTTGAGATTCTCTTGCTTAGTAATGTTTCTATGAATGTGGCAACAGATTCCATTATTCTTACAGGATAGCCAGTTGGTGACAAAGTGATCTGATAGCATTATTTATTTACTTCCTCTTTCAACACTCATTCATGCAGTTCTAGTATATTCAAGCCCTTTGGGCTTCCCTGGTGGCTCAGATGGTAAAGAGTCTGCCTGCAATGCAGGAGACCTGGGTTCGATCTCCTGCGTTGGGAAGATCCCCTGGAGAAGGGAAAGGCTACCCACTCCAGTATTCTGGCCTGGAGAATTCCATGGACTGTACAGTTCATGGGGTTGCAAAGAGTTGGACATGACTAAGTAACTTTCATTTTCATCCTCAGGTAGCTTTTAATTATATCATCCAAAGGAGCATGTGATGAGTCAGAGCAGTGGAATAAAGTGCTAAGAAAGATCAGCAGACAGTTGACTTCAGGCTGGGGTGAACTTCATGGTTGGCTTCATGAAAGAGGTAGCACTTGAACAGAAGTGAGTTCCTTCTTTCTATCTGCTCCTTCACGGAAGCTAGAATAGTGGTGGCTGTAGTCTCAAGACCGGACCAGTGGAGGCAGCTTCCTGGCGGGTCTGTGGTTCCCCCTCCTCCACCAATGAGGCCAGTTCAGGAGCTGGCCTTCCTCTTTCCAGGTTAGGCAGCAGCCGCCGTCGCTCCGGGATCAGGAACGTCGGCGCGGTGGGGTCGCCGCTGCGGCACTCGAAAAAATTTAAAAAGTGCCGAGGCCGAGCGGCGGCCCGCCCCCTACCCCGAAGCGGCTCTCCCACCACCCCTGGCGGCGGCGGTGGCCAACTTGCCCAGCTACCCCTTGCCCATGGTGCCGCCTCCGCGGCCGGCGTCGACGCAGACTCAGCCCCGGAGCCCCCTCTACTGCCCAGAGGCCGCCGCCGCCCACCCAGCCCAATGCTCTTTCAATACATCTTGGACCTGCGTAGGCATTTAGAGAAATTTACAGCAAACAAAAATTAAAATACAATAATCTGTTTTCCTCCTGAGACACTGTATCAGTTGCCTATTGCTGCATAATAAATTATTAAAAAATCAGCTGCTCAAAACAACAAACATGTATCATCTCCCAGAAGGTCTCTGGTTCTGGGCCTCTCGAAAGGGAACAGTCAGCCAGGGTTGCATCATCTGATGGCTTGGCTGGTCCTGCAGGCTGTTGGAATAGGGCCTCAGTTTCTAGCCACATGGACCTTTCCACAGGGCTGCTTATAACATGTTCCTTGGGTCTGTGCTTAGTCATTCAGTCATGTCCAACTCTTTGTGGCCCCATGGCTACATAGACTGTAGCCCACCACCCTCCTCTGCCCATGGAATTTTCTAGGCAAGGATACTGGAGTGGGTTGCCATTTCCTACTCCAGAGGATCTTTCTGACCCAGGGATCGAACTCATGTCTCTTGCATCTCCTGCATTGGCAGGCAGATTCTGTACCACTAGCCCCACTTATAACATGCTTATAACATACCAGTTGGCTTTCCCCAGAACAAGTGATCTGAGTGAGAGAGAGCAACAAAGATGGGAGCTGAAGTGAGTTTTATGTCCTAGACTCAAAGTCACACACCATTACATCAGCCTTACTCTCTCAGGTAGAAGTGAGTCATTAAGTGTAGCCCACACTCAGAAGAAAAAAAATTAAGCTTCATCTTTAGAAGGGAGAGACATCAAAGTTTTCATGTGTGTGCTAAAACCAAAATTAAAATTAAATTTTTTTCAGGATTTTTAAAGTCAAATACTAGAGTAGATCGTATATATATTTTAACCATACTAAATAGCGCTATTTTGATTTCCAAAGTGCTGCTACCAAGCACATTATTATAAATCCACTATATTACAATTAAACAAAATGAAACAACAAAAAAAGCGCTAGTACCAACTTAAGCTTTTACCAGAAATGTGTAAGTGTTCATGTGGCTGATGTGTTTGTTCTAAAAACGAAGCAAACTCAGCTTAAGGGAAGGAAGTAAGAGTTAGTCACTTCCTTGTTTGCACAATCAACCAGGCATTTTCTTTTCAGACAACTAGTTACTTCTTTTGTTTTGCTTTTATTCCATATATCTTGGCATTATATTTTTAGTATATACAAATAGTGCTTCCTTTTAGTATCAGTTTAGTTCAGTTCAGTCGCTCAGTCGTGTCCGACTCTTTGCGACCCCTTGAATCGCAGCACACCAGGCCTCCCTGTCCATCACCAACTCCCAGAGTTCACTCAGACTCACGTCCATCGAGTCGGTGATGCCATCCAGCCATCTCATCCTCTGTTGTCCCCTTTTCCTCCTGCCCCCAATCCCTCCCAGCATCAGAGTCTTTTCCAATGAGTCAACTCTTCACATGAGGTGCCCAAAGTACTGGAGTTTCAGCTTTAGCATCATTCCTTCCAAAGAACACCCAGGGCTGATCTCCTTTAGAATGGACTGGTTGGCTCTCCTTGCAGTCCAAGGGACTCTTAGTATACCTACGTAGTATTATTTTTTTATATGTTTGAAATATCCAAAAATAAGAATAAAGGAAGGAGGAGAGGAGGGAAGGAAGAAAGGAGGAGGGAAGCAGAAAAGACAAAAGAAAATAAAAAATGAAAGAAGAGATAAATTGGAAATGCGTATAAATAACATTTTCAAGTTGCAAGGAAATAAAACAAATTTAGGCAATACCTATAGAATAATAGAGATTTATGAGAGCTTTGTTAGTTATCTATTGTTGTATATCAAACTACTTCTAAAACTTAGTAGCTTGAAACAATAAATATCTATAGTTACAGAAAGACAAATATCATACAATATCACTTATATGTGGAATCTTAAAAAAATGAGACAAATGAGTTTATTTACAAAACAGAAATAGACTCACAGACATAGAAAACAAACTTTGGGTTACCAAAGGAGAAAGATGAGAGGAGATATAAATTAAGAGTTTGGGATGAACATAAACACACTATTACATATAAAACAGGTTAAAAACTACTATATATAAAATAAGCAAAAAACAAGGATCTAGTTTATAGCACAAGGAACTATATTCAATATCTTATAATAACCCATAATAGAAAAGAATCTGAAAGAGAATATATATATATATGTATTTACTGAATCACTTTGCTGTGCACTTGAAAGTAACACAACATTATAAATTAACTATACTTTAATTTTTTGAAAAAATCATCTATTACCTCAAAGAGATAATACAAAACAAGCAAAATGGTGCAAACGCTGGTAGGAGGAGTTGGAAAAAAAGAAGGATTTTACAAAATGGAATAAGTATATTGGTATTGGTATACAGATGGAAATTATTTTGTTAGTCCCAGTCCTCCAAGAAACAAGTGCTGGGACTTCCCTGGTGATCCAGTGGTTAAGAATCCACCTTGCAATGAAGGAGACGAGGTTGGATCCCTGGTCAGGAAACTAAGATCCCACATGCAGTGGAGCAACTCAGCCTGCACACCGCAACTGGAGAGTCTGCACACTGCAGCAAAAGATCCTGAGTGCTGCAACTTAGACCCAAAGAAGTCAAATAGATAAATATTTTTAAAAAGGAGAAGAAACAATTGCCAAAATGGGATTAAGATCAGCAGAATTTTATTAAACACTTGTCAGAGAATATGGAGAGGGCATCAGTAAAGATGAGAGCTCGCAGACCAAGATGCAACTCTGACCCCAAGTGACGGACAGAAGGAGAGGTTTACTGGACTCTCCAAGACCATCAGACAATGTGACCAGAGTTAAACAAGGCCAGAGGGAGTCCTCAAGTCACAGCTGATCATCTGAGGAGCCCCATGTCTCCCAGGAACAAGCCTCCCCTGGTGTCCCTGCTGAGATCAGTTACTGTCTGAGAACAACCCACGGGGAGCAGGTGAAGTGAAGTGAAGTGAGGTGAAAGTGTTAGCCGCTCAGTCCTGTCTGACTCTTTGTGATCCCATGGACTGTAGCCCACCAGGCTCCTCCGTCCGTGGAGTTCTCCAGGCAAGAACACTGGAGTGGGCTGCCATTCCCTTCTCCAGGGGATCTTCCCAACCCAGGGATCAAACCCACATCTCCTGCATGGCAAGTGGATTCTTTACCATCTGAGCCACCAAGGAAGCTGAGCCTCTGCACAGATGCTGCTGTGGATTTCAGAGCACAGAAGCCCCAGCCCTTGTACCTTACCTAAGAGTGTGACCCACATCTTCACACCTAATGAGTCTGGGCCTCTGGAAATCAAATCAACACTTCTGTAACTGGACTTAATTACATCCCTCCCAACCAAATTCTCAAGCTGAATACTTAAGACCAATGAGACTGAATTTGAAGATGGGGCCCTTAAGGAGGTAATCTGAGGCTAAATTAGATGGTAAAGATTACCCCAAAATGATAGATCTGGGGCATTATGATAGATCTGGTTCCGTTCAGTTCAGTTGCTCAGTCATGTCCGACTTTGTGACCCCATGGATTGCAGCACACCAGGCTTCCCTGTCCATCACCAACTTCTGAATAGGTCTGGTATCTTTATCAAAAAAAAAAAAAAAAGGCACCAGGGATAGCTTTCTCTCTCTCTCTTCCCACCACCCCCCACTTTTTTTTTTTTTTTTTTTTTGGTATGCTCAGCGAAATTTGTGGGAACTTAGTTCCCTAGCCAGGGATCAAACCTCTGCCCCCTGCAGTGAAAGCATGGAGTCCGAACCACAGACCATCAGGGAATTTCCTCTCTTTTTTCAATTCCCCTCTGCTCACAGAGGAAAGGTTGGTAGTCACAAGAATTTAGTGTTGAAAATCTTTAAACTGTTGACACTGAGAATGCTTTTGTGAGGAAGGAAAGTAGAAAAATGTTGAAAGGCCTCTTTTTGATCTCTTCCTCCGAAGGACAAAAAACATCTTCCCCATCTCTGACGCACCTCTCCTCCTGGGGCATCCCCCAGTGGATAGAAATTACTGGGACATTCTGCACCACCAGGAGCTGGGCCAGGGCAATGCAACGCTGCACAGACCTCATATGGATCATTATGTGTGTGTGTATATACGGGGCGGGGGTTGGTGAGAATGAGGGGATGTGGGTTCCCAGGCAGGCTGCCTTAAAACTCCCTGAGCCCACAGCCTCCCTTGAACATGGTCCTCCACCAGAGGGCCCAGGATGCACCCCACAGAATGGCACAGGCACTCAACCTGAGACTCCCAGGGCCCTGCAGCCAGAGACCCCTGGACCAAGCTCCACTCCTCAGTGGGCAGGCACCAGCCCCAGGATACTCTGGGCCCAGCACCACCCACCAGCCAGCTGACACCAGCCTCACGACCAGCCTCACAAGCCAGTCAGCAGGCACCAGCCCCGTTCACCAGCGGCAGTACAACAGTTCTGGGACTAGAGGTCTGTGTTTGTTTCTGGCCCTGTCTTCTGTTGCGCTGATCTATATGACTGTTTTTGTGCCATCTACTCAATTAATCTACAACAAAGGGAGCAAGAATATACAATGGAAAAAAGATGGTCTCTTCAATAAGTGGTGATGGGAGAACTGACAGCTACATGTAAAAGAATGAGATAAAAAAAATTTCCTCATATCATACACAAAAATAGTCTCAAAATAAAGACCTAAATGATGTCAAACTGATCAGTCCAAACTGATCACATCGACCACAGCCTTGTCTAACTCAACAAAACTATGAGCCATGCTGTGTAGGGCCATCCAAGAAGGTAGGATCGTGGTAGAGTTCTGACAAAACGTGGTCCACTGGAGAAAGCGAATGGCAAATCATTTCAGTATTCTTGCCTTGAGAACCCCATGAACAGTATGAAAAGGCAAAAAGATATGACACAGAGAGATGAACTCCCCAGGTTGGTAGGTGCCCAGTGTGCTACTGGAGAAGAGTAGAGAAATAACTCCAGAAAGAATGAAGAGACGGAGCCAAAGTGAACACAACACCCAGTTGTGGATGCATCTGGTGATGGAAGTAAAGTCCGATGCTGTAAAGAGCAATACTGCATAGGAACCTGGAATGTTAGGTCCATGAATTAGAACTGGTCAAACAGAAGATGGCAAGAGTGAATATTGACATTTTAGGAATCAGCGAACTAAAATGGACTGGAATGGGCAAATTTAACTCAGATTACCATTATATCTATTATTGTGGACAAGAATCCCTTAGAAAAAATGGAGTAGCCCTCGTAGTCAACAAAAGAGTCTGAAATGCAGTATGTGGGTGCAATCTCAAAAATGACAGAATGACCTCTGTTCATTTGCAAGGCAAACCATTCACTATCACAGTAATCCAAGTCTATGCCCCAACCAGTAACGCTGAAGAAGCTGAAGTTGAATGGTTCTATGAAGACCTACAAGACCTTCTAGAACTAACACCCAAAAAAAGATGTCCTTTTCATCACAGGGGACTGGAACGCAAAAGTAGGAAGTCAAGAGATATCTGTAACAGGCAAATTTGGCCTTAGAGTACAGAATGAAGCAGGGCAAAGGCTAATAGTGTTTTGCCAAGAGAATGTGCTGGTCATAGCAAACACCCTTTCCCAACAACACAAGAAAAATACTACACATGGACATCACCAGATGGTCAATACCGAGATCAGATTGATTATATTCTTTGCAGCCAAAGATGAAGAGGCTCTATACAGTCAGCAAAAACAAGGCCAGGAGCTGACTGTGGCTCAGATCATGAATTTCTTATTGCCAAATTCAGACTTAAATTGAAGAAAGTAGGGAAAACCACTAGACCATTCAGGTATGACCTAAATCAAATCCCTTATGATTATACAGTGCAGGTGACAAGTAGCTTCAAGAAATTAGATCAGATAGACAGAGTGCCTGAAGAACTATGGACTGAGGTTCATGACATTGTACAGGAGGCAGTGATTAAGACCATCCCCAAGAAAATGAAATGCAAAAAGGCAAAATGGTTGTCTGAGGAGGCCTACAAATAGCTGAGAAAAGAAGAGAAGCTAAAGCCAAAGGAAAAAAGGGAAGATATACCCATTTGAATGCAGAGTTCCAAAGAATGGCATGGAGTGATAAGGAAGCTTTCCTCATTAATCAATGCAAAGAAATAGAGGAAAACAATAGAATGGGTGCGGGGAGCTGCCCGTTAGAACGGGGTCCTTTGTCTGAAGGACACAGCTCTGGGAGCTGCCTCAGTCCTTGAGGGTTTGCTTGCAAACATAGCTCTCTGTCCCGCCACCCCAGAGATTAGGCGCTTATTTACTGCAGGCACCTGGAGTTCTGTGCAAACTTCTCACGCACAGAGAAATGTTATCTAGTGTAAATTCCCATGCTCTCAAGACTTCTTGTGACTGTTTGTAAGATGTATAGGCTAACCAAGAAAAAATGTCAACTGTTTTGTCTTTCTCACGCTTTTCTGTATAAATATGAGATGTTGAATAAAGTTGGTGTCAGACTGCGTCCCTTCGTGGTGACGTGTCTGAACCTCTCGACCCCATCTTTGTAGTCTCTTGCTTTAGTTTCTTTCTTAGCCCCGCCGTGCACGTTCTCGGGACCTGATGGACTTTGCCGGCTGGCTCCGGCAGGTGGCGCCCGAACAGGGACACGAGAATCGGAGTGCGAGGACGGCCGCTGCCCGCCAAGATTGAGGTAAGTAAAGAGGAATTCCTAAGTAATTAAAAGTAAAGGGCAGGGAGGGTGATTGTCGAGAGTAATAAATCATGGGACAAGGCAATAGCCGCCAGTTATTTGTACATATGTTGAAAACTATGTTAAAAGGTAGGGGAATTCATGTAAATAAGTTACAGCTAGAAAAGTTTTTACTTTTTATAGAGGAGGTTTGTCCTTGGTTTCCAGAGGAAGGAACAGTTAGTCTGGAAACTTGGAAAAAGGTAGGAAAACAATTGCAGACATATTATTCCTTACATGGTCCCAATCGTGTTCCTGTGGATGCTTTTTCTTTGTGGACTCTCATAAGAGACTGCCTGGATCCTGAACATGAGGGACATAAAATTCAAACGGCTCTCAGGGATTCCACAGGACCCGAAGTTACAGAGCCTTCTGCCCCTCCACCTGAGCCGCTTTATGCTGTGCCTGAGGGAACAGCTTATAAGGCTGGAGGGAGTGATGATGTGTTAAGCTCTGATGAACAGAAAGAGTTAAATGAACAAGCGGCTCAGTACCATAGAGAGGATATGCCTTGGGAGATGATGGTTAACATGGAATCCCCCTCAGGAAAAGGGGAATTAAAGCATTCAGGGCTTTCTGAAGAACAGCTGGAGAATTTAATTCAGAAGATTGTTATAGCAGTAAAAAAGGATGCACAGGGAGACTCCCACTCCAGCCAGCCTGCGCCTCCAGCATATCCTCCCTCGGTTCTTGCTGGACTCGATCCACCTCCGCCTTTCGTAGAACCGCGAGAGCTTATATCTATCCCTGCTTCTTTGCCCGGTGAAAACATAAAAATTAAAAGTGAGATATTATTATCTCCTCTTCAACAAGCAATTAAGCGAGCTAATGAAGAAGGAGAACATATTCCCGGGTTTTCAGGAATCTATCCAGTGTTTGAAAATGCTCAACAGCAGAGGTATTATGAGCCGCTGCCCTTTAAGCAACTGAAAGAGTTAAAAATGGCTTGTGCACAATATGGCCCGACTGTGCCGTTTACTCAGGCTATTATAGACACTTTAGGAAATCAAAATCTGCCACCTAATGATTGGAAACAGGTTGCTCGAGCTTGTTTATCTGGAGGAGATTATTTACTATGGAAATCTGAGTTTGCTGAGCAATGTGGGATCACAGCCGATATCAATCGGCGACAGGGACTGAACACCACTTATGAAATGATGGTGGGAGAGGGAGAATATCGAGACACTAATAGTCAACTTAATTATTTACCTGGAGCCTACCCTCAGATTAGTGCTGCGGCTCTACAAGCATGGAAAAAGCTTCCAAATTCTGATAAAAAGACTGAAGATTTATCTAAAATTCGCCAGGGGCCAGATGAGCCATATCAGGATTTTGTTGCCCGCCTGCTTGAGACAATTGGTAAAATGATAGGGGATGAGCAGGCGGGGATGGTGTTGACTGAACAGCTTGCTTATGAGAATGCCAATTTGGCTTGTCAAGCTGCCCTGAGACCTTACAGGAAAAAGGGAGCTTATCCGATTATGTACGAATTTGTGCGATATCAGCCCTTCAGATGCGTTCAAGACATAACTTTGGCCACGACATTACAAGGGTTATTGCCTTAGCTGGTTTTAGTGGACGGTTTGATAATCATTATCCCTCAGATAAAATTTTGCAATTTGCTCATTATCACCAATTTCTCTTCCCAAAAATCATTGTTTCTCAGCCCCTTTCCGACGCCCTAACTGTATTTACTGATGGCTCTTCTAATGGAATAGCTAGTTTGATTATACAAGACAATACTGCCGCCTGGCGTACTAATTATAAGTCTGCTCAAGAAATAAAACTATTTGCCGTTTTTCAGACTCTATTACAAATTTCTGCTCCATTTAATTTATATTCTGACAGTCAATATATCATAAGAGCCTTAAACACTATTGAAACTGTTCCATTTATTGGTACCCTGAATTCTACTATCCAAACTCTTTTTCATGATATACAACATTTAATTTGTTCCAGAGTTAATAAATGCTACTTTAGTCATATTCGTGCTCACTCTGGGCTTCCTAGACCTTTAGCACGAGACAATGCTTTGGCTGATGAAGCTACACGTATATTTCCTTTATTGGAACAAATGGCAAAAACTTCCCACAGCTTACACCATCAAAACAGCAATAGCTTAAGACTTCAATTTGACATTACTCGAAAAGCTGCCAGACAGATTGTTAAACAATGTCAAACATGTCCTCAATTTTTTAGCGTCCCCCACTATGGAGTTAATCCTCGAGGATTGTTGCCAAACGATATATGGCAAATGGATGTTACCCATATTCCTGAATTTGGTAAACAAAAATTTGTTCATGTTACTATTGACACCTTCTCTGGCTTTTTACATGCCTCTCTATAATCCGGAGAAGCTAGCAAACATTGTATAGCTCATTGCATTAAATGTTTTGCTGTTATGGGAACCCCTAAAACCATAAAAACAGACAATGGTCCAGGATACACTGGAAAAAATTTTCAATTATTTTGTATGCAATTGTCTATCTCACATAAAACAGGTATCCCTTATAATCCTCAAGGTCAAGGAATTATTGAACGGGCACATCAAACTCTCAAACATCAATTGCAAAAACTAAGGAAGGGGGAATTGTATTCCAATACCCCCTCCAACTCTCTAAACCATGCTTTATTTGTTCTAAATTTTTTACAATTGGATATAAGTGGCCGTTCAGCAGCACGGCGATTTTGGAACTTTGATGCACAAACAATAAGACCTAAAGTCTTTTGGAAAGACCCACTTGTGGGAAAATGGTATGGACCAGATCCTGTACTAATGTGGGGACGAGGGCATGTTTGTGTTTTCCCACAAGATGCCAAAGCACCGCGCTGGCTGCCGGAAAGGTTGGTACACACGGCAGAGACAGTCTCTAGCAAACCAGATGAGGAGATTGACGATTCAAGAACATGATGAATTACCATCTCGGCAACAACTTCAGGCATTGATGCGAGAGGCACAGAATCGTGTTGTGGTGCAGGGCGATTCGATATCGCCTTTAAGCTTCCTGATAACCTTATTAATTATCTTAAATCAGATTAACACTGCACACTCTGAAGAATATTCAAATGCTTACTGGGCTTATTTTCCTGACCCTCCCCTTCTCCAACCTGTGGGCTGGGAGGGTCAGTCCATTCCCACATACACTAATAAAACTGTTTTATTTCTTGCACCTTGTTTAATTAAAAAACTGATTGATGATCTATGGATCATAAAGGCTTCCATCTATGGAAATGGTCTGCGGTTAAAACATAAGAACATAAGCGTGTGCCTATAAAAAAAAAGGGGGGAGATGCGGGAGCTGCCCGTGAGAATGGGGTCCTTTGTCTGAAGGACACAGCTCTGGGAGCTGCCTCAGTCCTTGAGGGTTTGCTTGCAAACATAGCTCTCTGTCCCGCCACCCCAGAGATTAGGCGCTTATTTACTGCAGGCACCTGGAGTTCTGTGCAAACTTCTCACGCACAGAGAAATGTTATCTGGTGTAAGAAATAATAACAGGGAGCCATTCCCATGCTCTCAAGACTTCTTGTGACTGTTTGTAAGATGTATAGGCTAACCAAGAAAAAATGTCAACTGTTTTGTCTTTCTCACGCTTTTCTGTATAAATATGAGATGTTGAATAAAGTTGGTGTCAGACTGCGTCCCTTCGTGGTGACGTGTCTGAACCTCTCGACCCCATCTTTGTAGTCTCTTGCTTTAGTTTCTTTCTTAGCCCCGCCGTGCACATTCTCGGGACCTGATCGACTTTGCTGGCTGGCTCCGGCAAATGGGAAAGACTAGAGATCTCTTCAAGAAAATTAGAGATACCAAGGGAACATTTCATGCAAGGATGGGCACAATAAAAGACAGAAATTATATGGGCCAAAGATATTAAGAAGAGGTGGCAAGAACACACAGAAGAACTGTACAAAAAGGATCTTCATGACCCAGATAACCACAATGGTGTGATCACTCACCTAGAGCCAGACATCCTGGAATGTGAAGTCAAGTGGGCCTTAGGACGCATCACTACAAACAAAGCTAGTGAAGGTGATGGAATTTCAGTTGAGTTATTTCAAATCCTAAAAGATGATGCTGTGAAAGTGCTGCACTCAATATGCCAGCAAATTTGGAAAACTCAGCAGTGGCCACAGGACTAGAAAACATCAGATTTCATTCCAGTCCAAAGAAGGGTAATGCCAAAGAATGTTCAAACTACCACACAATTGCACTCATCTCACATGCTAGGAAAGTAATGCTCAAAATTCTCCAAACCAGGCTTCAATAGTAAGTGAACCATCAACTTCCAGATGTTCAAGCTGGATTTAGGAAAAACAGAGGAACCAGAGATCAAATTGCCAACATCTGTTGGATCAGAGAAAAAGCAAGAAAACTCCGGAAAAACATCTATTTCTGCTTTATTGATTACACCAAAACCTTTGACTGTGTAGATCACAACAAACTGTGGAAAATTCTTCAAGAGATGGGAATACCAGACCACCTGACCTGCCTCCTGAGAAATTTGTATGCAGGTCAAGAAGCAACAATTAGAACCGGACATGGAACAACAGCCTGATTCCAAATTAAGAAAGGAGTACGTCAAGGCTGTATATTGTCATCCTGCTTATTTAACTAATATGCAGGGTACATCATGTGAAGTGCTGGGCTGGATGAAGCACAAGCTGGAATCAAGACTGCTAGGAGAACTATCAATAACCTCAGATACACAGATGACACCACCCTTATGGCAAGAAAGGGAAGAAGAACTAAAGAGTGTCTTGATGAACATGAAAGAGGAGAGTGAAGAAGCTGGCTTAAAACTCAACATTCAAAAAACTAAGATCATGGCATCTGGTCCCATCTTCATGGCAAATAGATGGGGCAACAATGGAAACAGTGACAGACTTTATTTTCTTGGGCTCCAAAATCATGGCAGATGGGACTCCAGCCATGAAATTAAAAGAAGCCTGCTCCTAGGAAGAAAAGCTATGACCAACCAAAACAGCATATTAAAAAGCAGAGACATTACTTTGCCAACAGAGGTTCCTCTAGTCAAAGCTATGGTTTTTCCAGTAGTCATGTACGGATGTGAGAGTTGGACTATAAAGAAAGTTGAGTGCCGAACAGTTGATGCTTTTGAACTGTGGTGTTGGAGAAGAGTCTTGACAGTCCCTTGGACTGCAAGGAGATACAACCAGTCAATCCTAAAGGACATCAGCCTAAATATTCATTGGAAGGACTGATGCTGAAGCTGAAACTCCAATAATTGGCCACCTGATGCGAATAACTGACTCCTTGGAAAAGACCCTGATGCTGGGAAAGATTGAAGGCAGGAGGAAAAGGGAATGACAGAGGATGAAATAGTTGGATGGCATTACCGACTTGATGGACATGAGTTTGAGCAAGCTACGGGAGTTGGTGATGGACAGGGAAGCCTGGCGTGCTGCAGTCCATGGGGTGGCAAAGAGTTGGACACAACTGAGCAACTGAACTGAACTGAAATGATGTAAAACCTGAAACCATAAAACTCCTAGGAGAGAACATAGGCAGAACATGTTCTGACATAAATCGTAGCAATATTTTCTTGGATCTGTCTCTTAAGGTAAAGGAAACAAAAGCAAAAATAACCAAGTGGGACCTAATTAAACTCTCATAACCTTTTTTTTTTTTTTTAGTCATGCTGTGTGGCTTGTGGGCTCTTAGTTCCCTGACCAGGGATCAAACCTGGGACTACGCAGTAAAGCACTGAGTCCTAACCACTGGACCACCAGGGAACACCAAAAACTCATAAGCTTTTGTAGAGCAAATGAAACTGTCAACAAAATAAAAAGACAACCTACTGAATGGAAGAAAATATTTACAAATGATATGACTGATAAAGGGTTAACGTAAAAAATATATAAATAACTCATACAATTCAATATCAAAGAAACAAACAACCCACTTAAAAAAATGGTCAGAAAACCTGCATAAACATTTTTCCAAAGGAGACTTACAGATGGCCAACAGCACATGCTCAACATCACTAGTCATCAGAGAAATGCAAATCAAAACACAATGAGCTATCACTGCGTATCTGTCAAAATAACTATCTCCAAAAAGTCTACAGATATGGACTTCCCTGGCTGTCTAGTGGTCAAGACTGCCCTCCCAGTGTGTGAGGGGGGCAGGACACGGGCTCTATCCCTAGTTGGGGAACTAGGATCCTGCATGCCACATAGCATGAACAAATAAATAAATAATGGGTGTATTTTTAAAACATCTACAAATAACAAATGGAGAAGGAAATGGCAACCCACTCCAGTGTTCTTGCCTGGAGAGTCCCAGGGACGGGGGAGCCTGGTGGGCTGCCATCTATGGGGTCGCACAGAGTCGGACACGACTGAAGCGACTTAGCAGCAGCAGCAGCAGCAGCACAAATAACAAATGTTGGTGAGGATGTGGAGAAGAAGGAACCTTGTATGCTGTTGATGGGAATGTAAATTGGTACAGCCACTATGAAAAACAGCAGTGGAATTTCCTCAAGAAATTAAAAATAGAATTACCATATGACCCAGCAATTCCACACCTGGGTATATATCAAAGAAAATGAAAGCACTAACTCAAAAAGATACATGCATCCCAATGTTCATAGCATCACTGTTTACAATTGCTAAGATACAGAAGCAATCTAAGTTCCTAACATGTGGAAGCATATTCTGCAAAGATGAGTGAAATTCTATTCTGCCATTAAAAAGGATGAAATTTTGCATTTACAACAACATGGATGGACCTGGAGGGTATTACGCTTAGTGAAATAAGTCAGAGAAAGACAAATACTGTATGTTATCACTTACACGTAAAATCTAAAAAATAAAATGAACAAACGAATATAACAAAACGGAAACAGACTCACAGATACAGAAACAACCTAGTAATTTGGAGAGAGGGAAATGGGAAGGGGTAAGATGAGGGTAGGGCAATAAGAGGTACAAACTACTGTGCATAAAATAAATAAGCTACAAGGGTGTATTGTGCAGCAAAGAAAATTTAACCAGTACTTGGTAACAACTTTAAATGAAGTATGTTGTTGTTGTTTATTTGCTATGTCACGTCTGACTCTTTTGTGACCCCGTGGCCTGCAGTCCATCAGGCTCCTCTGCCCATGGGATTTCCCAGGCAAGAATACAGGAGTGGGTTGCCATTTCCTTCTCCAAAATGGATTATACTCTATAAAAATTTTGGATCACTATGTGGTACATGGGAGAAGGCAATGGCACCCCACTCCAGTACTCTTGCCTGGAAAATCCCACGGATGGAGGAGCCTGGTAGGCTGCAGTCCATGGGGTCACTAGGAGTCGGACACGACTGAACGACTTCACATTCACTTTTCACTTTCATGCATTAAAGAAGGAAATGGCAACCCACTCCAGTGTTCTTGCCTGGAGAATCCCAGGGACAGGGGAGCCTGGTGGGCTGCTGTCTATGGGGTTGCACATTGTCGGACACGACTGAAGTGACTTAGCATGTGGTACATCTGAAAATAAATGTATGTAAATTAATGTGATATGTAAAAAAACCTCAAAAAATTTTTTTTCACTTAAAGTAAATCCAAATATATTTTACATACCTCTCTATTGGTTGCAATTTACAATGTAAAACTGTTAAAAGTAATATTAACTATTTCTGTCTAGTTGGAATAATTAACCTTTACTCACACAGGAGATGGACACTCACTCATCAGAAAAGAGTTCATGAATTGGAATTGAAACTCCGCATTGTCATCATCCTGTAACTATACTCAAGATTCTGCCTATGAAAGAAGAATCCACTGGTCTGCTGCTGTCCAAAAATTGCTTCTGCAATGATAGAGATGTTCTAGATCTACACTTTGATTATGATAGCTACTGACCACATGGGACTTTTGAGCATTTGAAATATGGCCAGTTCAATGGAGGAACTGAATTCTAAATTTTATTTTATTTTATTTTAATGGATTTAAATGTAAAGTTTCATGTGGACAAGGCAGCATTAGAAAAATGAAACAAAGGGTCTGCTATCACTTTTTAAAAATTCAGTCCAACCATCATTGTTAACAAACCTTTGGCTGGGGCTTGGGGTGAGCAGCTACGAGGAGGGGTGGGCGGGGGAGGGCCCCGCCTTCCCATGCAGGCTGGGCAGTTCCCAGCAGAGAGGCACTGTCAACCTTCATTGCAACCTTCATCAGTGAGCGTGTCCCACCCGTGAGAAGGGCCAGTGTGGCATCACCTACTCCAAGACCACACTGGTGTTTCTCAGCCTCATCTTCTGGTGTGGGAGCGTATGTTTTCATCCCTTACAACCACTACGACCACTTCTTTGAAGATGTCTACCCTCTCCTCCCTGCTGTGCTGATCATAGCTGTAGGAGCCCAGCTCTTCATTACTGGGCTGATTGGCTGCTATGCCACCATCCAGGAAAGCCACTGTAGACCTGCCACATTTGTTGTCATCCTACTCTTAGGTTTTGGTCACAGAAGTTGTTGTAGTGGTTTGGGGATATGTTTACAGAGCGAAGGTGGAAAATGAGGTTGATCGCAGCATTTGGAAAATATAGAAGACTTACGGTGGAACCAACCCTGTTCTGCTAGCTGGGCTATTATGTTCCAAGACAGCTGTCCTCCTGTTGTTGCATTCACAACTCTTCTCACTGGGAAAATACAGCCTGGTTCAAAGAAACCAAAAATCAGAGTGTCCCTCTTAGCTATTGCAGGAAGACCACCAGCAGCTGTCATGGAAGTGTGGCCCACCCCTCTGACCTCTATGCCAAGGGGTATGAGGCTACTGGAAGTTGTGAAGAAGCCACAGGAAATCATGAGGCATGTTATCTATGCAGCAGTAGACATCTGGCTACTGGTGGGCTCTGTGCCTGCATCCTGTTGTGCAGAAGTAGAGCCTGCTTACAAGCTCCTCATCACCAGCAGAACCTATGCACATTTAAAACTCACCTGAGCTTTTTAGTCTTGTTCTGATTTGGAAGGTGAATTGAGCAAGTCCATTGCTATTGGCCTCCTGAGTTCATTTAGTTAAAGCACAGGTACATACACAGGTGTTGAACAGAGCAGCTTAGCTCTTCCTGTGTCCACCATCCTACCTACCCACCTATGACTTTTCCTCTGTTCTAGCAGACTCTTCATGTCAGTGAGTGTGTAAGTACGCCGGTAAATGTTCTAATCTCAGAACTGTTTGCAAGTTGCTTAATGTGGTAGAATTAAAGGTGGACACGGGCCTGCTTCCATCAGGGAACAGCTGACGAAGTGTCACAGGGTCCTTTCAGTCTTCACAGGGGAGCACTCTTGGCCAGAGGTTTTTGACAGGAGAGGGAGGCAATCAGCTGTAAGGTAAAAGTTATTATTATACCAGATGGTGCCCTTCATCAGTGTCCTTTTTAAAAATAAATACTACAGTCCAGTAACTAGCTCAAAGGCTATCTTATAAAATGGCTAAAATAGATTTTATAATCATATGGTATGTATCTTGGTTCATCTTCAAAATCAGACTGATCTTTGAAACTATCGGTTTTTAAGCAAAGCTGGCTTTATGTGTGTGTCTGCTCAGTCACTCAGTTGTGTCCAGTTCTTTGTGATCCCATGGACTGTAGCCCACCAGGCTTCTCTGTCCATAGGATTTTCCCAGCAAGAAGTGGGTTGCCATTTCCTCCTCCAGGAGATCTTCCTGACCCAGGCATTGAACTGTCTCCTGTGTCTCTTGCATTGGCAGGTGGATTATTTACTACTGAGCCACCTGGGAAGCCCAAGGAGTATAATGTATGCAGTACTGTTTAAAAACAATTTTTGTGAGTTAGAAATAATGTACCCATGTAGACTAGCAAAATAGTATGTAAATGTGATCTCAGTTGGCCTAGGTGGCTTGTTGGATTTTAATTGCCCAACCAGGGATTGAACCCAGGCCCTCAGCAGTGAGACCTCAAATAGCTAACCACTGGACAGCCAGGGAATTCTCAGCTTTGTTGTTATTACTACCTTTGGAACAAAACCTATTTCAACAAAAATAATGCTATTGAAACTTACTTCAGGGGTAACATTTTCTTATACTGGGAAATTAATCAAATATCTGAATTATATGAAGAGCACATTTATCACTGTTCTCTATGAGTATAGAAAAATATTATCAAATTTTTATTCACATATGAAATAAATGTACTTTTCCAATTACAGATTTGGTATAAACTGAGAAAACTTTCTAAGTACAGTTTCTATCGAAGAGGTATTTTATAAATAGTTTTGCTGTACTACTATATTTTTTAAATTATACATTTAAATATTAAATCCAGCAATTTTTAAGAGAATGAAAAGACAAGCCATAGACTAGGAGAAAATACCTACAAAATACATAACTGACAAAGCACTGTTATCCAAAATATACAAAGAATTTAAGTTCAACAATAAGAAAAAACTTGGTTAAAAAATGGGCCAATGACCTTAACTGATACTTTATGAAAGAAGACATACAGATGGCAGAACAGTACATGAAAAGATGCTCCACACCATATGTCATCAGAAAAGTGCAATTTTTTTTAATAGAATGCTTTATTGACTTTAGGTCAGTTGGGAACAATTACCTATATTTATGTTTTATATTTCATCTCACTGGAAGAAAAGATAAATGTTACATTAGAGACTTTTCACTTTCATGTATTTGCTGCTCTGGGTTCACAAAACATTCAGTTCTTTCCTGCAGTATGGGATTCAGTATTACAACTCATCAATGAAAGGTGTATGCCCCAAATTTCCACTTGCTGCCATTGACTTCCGGCCAGAAACAAACTTCTTTGCAGCATTTATGACATCAGCGTCAGCTACTGCATCAATCTGCTGAAGGACTGTGGATGGCGGCGTGTATGAACCAGCAGCTAGAGCCTGGGACCCGACTTCATCCAGGAAACCCTCAGAAGACTCCACTGACATCAGGTACCCAGCTTTCAGCTTGTTCTTGGCAGCTTGGACACCTGGATTAGAGAGGTTTCCTTGAGCAATTGTTTTTACTTGGTTATAAGCAGCCTTGATAACATCTCCAGCAGATGCAGCTTGTGAGATAGTGTAGAACCCAAAGAGTCCAGAGTCTGAGTAACTGGCATTAAAAGCAGAAACATCAAATGGCTGGTGAACTCCCTTGGCAACAGCCTGGTACAGAGAGCTGGTGGCATTGCTGCCCCTCTTAACATGTGGTCCAGCACCGAGGACGTGCTGGAGAACACTGAACACGTTTGCTTCTGCACTTCCTATGGCTGCACTCTGTGCTACAAGAGCGGCATGGACGAGACTGTCTCCATTCTGTTCTCGAATTTCACCTCCATGGTACTTGGCTTTTGCACCAGATAAACCAAGGCCACCCCTTATGTTAAGAAACTGTTCAGCAACTTGCTTTAGAACAGGATGACTCACACCAAGTCCAATCAAAGCCATTCTTGCACTTGTAAAATGATTCTGTACATAGTCATGTAACTCAACTGGTGTCACTTTTCCAATCCTATAATCAGGACAATATAAGGAATTAGCCAAGGCATTTCTGTAAGCGGCAGCATGCAAATTTTCAATGACGTGAGCCTGTGGATTCTGAAAAGCCACAGCTTTGTCAATCCTTAGCTGAGGCTGAAGGGCAGCTACCTCCCAGCGTCGAAATTCTGGTGCTGTGGTGACATTGAGCAAGAACTCCATTAGAATATCAACATCATCCCACAGGCATTCCACAGTATAGGCCATGTTTTCCCTTGTTGAAGTCACGCTTAATTTACCACCAACTGCTTCAATTCCACGGGTTATCTTGAAAGATGAAGCTCCTTTTGTAGTCAAACTGGATGCAAGACGAAGCAAATGAGAAGTTCCTAAATTGTTGGAGTTCTCATATCTGCTGCCTGCTTTAATGAACAAACCAATTCTTGATGCAGGAGCATGGTTTTCGAGAGAACCGATCACTAAACCATTTGGTAACCTGGTAAACTCAAGGTCCTGAGGACGTGGAGGCACTCCTGCAGGGGCTGCTGTGGCTTTAACTTTAGGAGCAACTTTGAGGGAATAAAATCTCGAGAGGGACCCGGCTCTGGTTAACAGCTTCATTGCTCAAGATTGTTCTGAGCCTCAGTCGCTGCCGCCTTAGAAGAAAGCAAGATGGTCAGAAAAGTGCAAATTAAAACAACAAAAGAGTCCTACAACATACCTATTTGGACAGCCAAAAAGCAGATGCTGAAACACCACATGCCAATAAAATACAGGAGACTAAAGAAATCTCATTCATTGCTGATGGGAATGCAAAACGATACAGTCACTTTGGAAGAGAGTTTGGCGGTTTCTTACAAAACTAAACACACGCGTATACAATTCATTAATTGTGCTTCCTGCTATTTATAAAGAGGAGGTAAAACCATACACACACGGAAACCACACCCAGGTGTCAATTTTTCTATATTGAGCTGATTTATCATAAAAGAACAGCAAGACTTGTGATTTATGCCGCTGCTGCTAAGTCGAGTCAGTCGTGTCCTACTCTGTGCGACCTCAGAGACGGCAGCCCACCAGGCTTCCCCGTCCCTGGGATTCTCCAGGCAAGAACACTGGAGTGGGTTGCCATTTCCTTCTCCAATGCATGAAAGTGAAAAGTGAAAGTGAAGTCGCTCAGTCGTGTCCGACTCCTAGCGACCCCATGGACTGCAGCCCACCAGGCCCCTCCGTCCATGGGATTTTCCAGGCAAGAGTACTGGAGTGGGTTGCCATTGCCTTCTCCCTTTTTGTTTGTAATTTAAGAACTGAAGATTGGCATTCACTTTTTGTTGATATTCTCTAAGCTTCACTGTACACACACAGCTTCTGTCACACAGAATTGCCCATAATTAGCTGAAAGTTGAACTACTCAAACTAAGATTTCAAATTAATATTATATCTTTTTCTTTTTTTGCCGGGGGCGGGGCACACTGCTGCATGTGGAACTTCCCCAACCAGGGATGGAACCCATGTCCCCTGCAGTGGAAGCACAGAGTCTTAACCACTGGACCACAAGGAAGTTCAAAGTTAACATTATATCTGATCAGAAAGTAGACTGAATCATTTACTTTGAAAATAAAATACAAAAGATGGTGGAGGAATAGGATGGGGAGACCACTTTCTCCCCCACAAATTCATCAAAAGAACATTTAAACGCCAAGTAAATTCCACAAAACAACTTCTGAATGTCGGCAGAGGACATCAGGCACCTAGAAAAGCAGCCCATTGTCTTCGAAAGGAGGTAGAAAAATATAAAAGACAAAAAAAAAGAGACAAAAGAGGGAGGGACGGAGTTAGGTCCTGAGAAGGGAGTCTTAAAAAAGAGAGAAGTTTCCAAACACCAGGAAACACTCTCACTGCCGAGTCTGTGCCGAGCCTTGGAAGCACAGAGGGCAACATAACAGGGAAGAAAAATAAATAAACAATTAAAACCCACAGATTACGAGCCCAACGGTAACTCCCCCAGCGGAGAAGCAGCGCAGACGCCTGCACCAGCCACTAGCAAGCGGGGGCGGGGCAGGGAGGCACGGGCTGCAGCACTTAAAGATCTGGCCTGAATGCCCCGAGCGCTTTCTGAGCGAACTAACTTGGGCTAGCAAACCAGACTGCAGGACAGATACCACTCGAAAAGCCAGCCCTAACCTAAGACACCACCACGCCCACGCACAGAACAAAGGCTGAACAGAGATAGCCAGCTGCAGACCATCCCCCTCTGGTTGACAGGCATCCAGAGCCGGAAGGAGGCAATCGCAGCCCCAGAGAGATGTTATCTACAAAACTGTAAGCAGGCGTCTTTGCAAACTAAGACTTCTTGGGGTTCTGGACGGTCAACATCCGCCTGAGAAGGTGCGCCGGTTGTACACCCAGAAAAGCGAGGGGCGGGGAGGCGATAAGTCGCAGCGACCACAGTCGCCAAACACCTCATCACCTGAGCTGCTCAGACCCGGGAAGTGCACAAAACGCAGGCCCAACCGAGTCTGCGCCTCTGAGGACTACCCGAGTGCCTGAACCTGAGAGGCTTAGACCTGGGAGGTGCATGCAGCCCAGGGCCGGCCTCGGATGGTTTCCGGGGAGCAACCTAGAGCCTGAGCAGTGTGGGCAGGGAAGCTACACCGGCGTGAGCGGGGGCAGACCCAGTGTGGTTGAGGCACTGCGAGCACACGCCAGTGTTATTTGATTGCAGCGTCCCTCCCTCCCCACAGCGCGACTGAACAAGTGAGCCCCCCCCCAAAAAAGTGTCCACCCCCGCCCCCTTTGTGTCAGGGCAGAAATCAGACACTGAAGAGACCAGCAAACAGAAGAAGCTATAACAGAGGGAACCACCGAGGAAGCGACAGGTGCAATAGATTAAAACCCTGTCGTTAGTACCGACTACATAGGAAGGGGCCTATAGATCTTGAGAAATATATGCCGGACCAAGGAACTAGCCGAAAATGAACTCCTACAACAACATCAGACAAAGTCCTAGATATATTTTTTACTATTTTTACGATCATTCTTTCTTTTTTTTTTTAATTTTTAAAAAAATTTTAAGTCCTCTATTACTCCTTTAATTTTCACTTTTATAACCTACTATTACTTTTGCAAAAAAAAAAGACCCTATTTTTTAAAAGCAAACTTCATATATATTTTTTTTATAATTTTGTGACTTTGTTTTTTTTTTCTTTCATTTTTTTTTTTCTTTTCTTTAACATTGTATTTTTGAAATTCCAAACTCTACTGTAGATTTTTAATTTTTGCTTTTTGGTATTTGTTATCAATTTTGTACCTATTTTTTAAAAATAATTTTTGTGACTTTTTTTTTCTCTTTTTCTTCTTCTTTTCTTTAACATTGTATTTCTGAAATTCCAAACTCTACTCTAGATTTTTAATTTTTGCTTTTTTGTGCTGCTACTGCTAAGTCACTTCAGTCGTGTCCGACTCTGTGTGACACCATAGACGGCAGCCCACTAGGCTCCCCCGTCCTTGGGATTCTCCAGGCAAGAACACTGGAGTGGGTTGCCATTTCCTTCTCCAGTGGATGAAAGTGAAAAGTGAAAGTGAAGTTGCTGAGTCGGATACAACTCAGTGACCCCATGGACTGCAGCCTACCAGGCTCCTCCATCCATGGGATTTTCCAGGCAGGAGTACTGGAGTGGGGTGCCATTGCCTTCTCCGTTGCTTTTTTGTATTTGTTATCAATTTTGTACCTATATTTTTTTTATAATTTTTGTGACTTTTTTTTCTCTCTTTTTCTTCTTTTCTTTAACATTGTATTTTTGAAATTCCAAACTCTAGATTTTTAACTTTTGGTATTTGTTATCAATTTTGTACCTATATTTTCTTTATAATTTTTGTGACTTTGTTTTTTTTTTAATCTTTCTTTTTCTTCTTCTTTTCTTTAACATTGTATCTTTGAAATTCCAAACTCTACTCTAGATTTTTAATTTTTGCTTTTTGGTATTTGTTATCAATTTTGTACCTTTAAGAACCCAATCTTCAGTACCCATTTTTATTTGCGAGCGAGATTACTGGCTTGACTGCTCTCTCCCTCTTTGGACTCTCCTTTTTCTGTACCAGGTCGCTTGTGTCTCCTCCCTAACCCCTCTCTGCTCTACCCAACTCTGTGAATTTCTGTGTGTTACAGACAGTGGAGAACACTTAGGGAACTGATTACTGGCTGGATCTGTCTCTCTCCTTTTCATTCCCTCCTTTTATCCTCCTGGCCACCTCTGTCTCCTTCCTCCCTCCTCTTTTCTCTGTATGACTCTGTGAACATCTCTGAGCAGTCCAGTTGTGGAGTGCACATAAGGAAGTGATTACTGGCTAACCTGCTCTCTCCTCTATTGATTCCACCTCACCTCATTCAGGTCACCTCTAACTCCTTCCTCCCTCTTCTCTTCTCCATGTAACTCTGTGAACCTCTCTGGGTGTCCCTCACTGTAGAGAAACTTTTCATCTTTAACCTAGATGTTTTATCAGTGGTGCTGTATAGAAGGAGAAGTTTTGAGACTACTGTAAAAATAAGACTGAAAACCAGAAGCAGGAGGCTTAAGTCCAAATCCTGACTCCAGGGAACTCCTGACTCCAGGGAACATTAATTGACAGGAGCTCATCAAACACCTCCATACCTACACTGAAACCAAGCACCACACAAGGGCCAACATGTTCCAGAGCAAGACATACCACACAAATTCTCCAGCAACACAGGAACACAGCCCTGAGCTCCAGTATACAGGCTGCCCAAAGTTACTACAAAACCATAGACATCTCATAACTCATTACTGGACACTTCATTGCACTCCAGAGAGAAGAAATCCAGCTCTACCAACCAGAACACTGACACAAGCTTCCCTAACCAAGAAACCTTGACAAGCCAACTGTACAAACCCACACATAGCAAGGAAACTCCACAATAAAGAGAACTCCACAAACTGCCAGAATACAGAAAGGACACCCCAAACTCAGCAATATAAACAAGATGAAGAGACAGAGGAATACCCAGCAGGTAAAGGATCAGGATAAATGCCCACCAAACCAAACAAAAGAGGAAGAGATAGGGAATCTACCTGATAAAGAATTCTGATTAATGATAGTGAAAATGATCCAAAATCTTGAAATCAAAATGGAATCTCAGTTAAATAGCCTGGAGACAAGGATCGAGAAGATGCAAGAAGGTTTCAACAAAGACCTGGAAGAAATAAAAAAGAGCCAATATATAATGAATAATGCAATAAATGAGATCAAAAACACTCTGGAGGCAACAAATAGTAGAATAACTGAGGCAGAAGATAGGATTAGTGTATTAGAAGGTAGAATGGTAGAAATAAGTGAATCAGAGAGGAAAAAAGAAAAACGAATTAAAATAAATGAGGACAATCTCAGAGACCTCCAGGACAATATTAGATGTTACAACATTCGAATCATAGGAGTCCCAGAAGAAGAAGACAAAAAGAAAGACCATGAGAAAATACTTGAGGAGATAATAGTTGAAAACTTCCCTAAAATGGGGAAGGAAATAATCACCCAAGTCCAAGAAACCCAGAGAGTCCCAAACAGGATAAAACCCAAGGCAAAAACACCCCAAGACACATATTAATCAAATTAACAAAGATCAAACACAAAGAACAAATATTAAAAGCAGCAAGGGAAAAACAACAAATATCACACAAGGGAATTCCCATAAGGATAACAGCTGATCTTTCAATAGAAACTCTTCAAGCCAGGAGAGAATGGCAAGACATACTTAAAGTGATGAAAGAAAATAACCTACAGCCCAGATTACTGTACCCAGCAAGGATCTCATTCAAATATGAAGGAGAAATCAAAAGCTTTACAGACAAGCAAAAGCTGAGAGAATTCAGCACCACCAAACCAGCTCTCCATCAAATACTAAAGGATATTCTCTAGACAGGAAACACAAAAACGGTGTATAAACTCGAACCCAAAACAATAAAGTAAATGGCAACGGGATCATACTTATCAATAATTTCCTTAAACATAAATGGGTTGAATGCCCCAACCAAAAGACAAAGACTGGCTGAATGGATACAAAAACAAGACCCCTATATATGTTGTCTACAAGAGACCCACCTCAAAACAGGGGACACATACAGACTGAAAGTGAAGGGCTGGAAAAAGATTTTCCATGCAAATAGAGACCAAAAGAAAGCAGGAGTAGCAATACTCATATCAGATAAAATAGACTTTAAAACAAAGGTTGTGAAAAGAGACAAAGAAGGACACTACATAATGATCAAAGGATCAATCCAAGAAGAAGATATAACAATTATAAATATATATGCACCCAACATAGGAGCACTGCAATATGTAAGACAAATGCTAACAAGTATGAAAGGGGAAATTAACAATAATACAATAATAGTGGGAGACTTTAATACCCCACTCACACCTATGGATAGATCACTAAACAGAAAATTAACAAGGATACACAAACTTTAAACAATACAATAGACCAATTAGACCTAATTGATATCCATAGGACATTTCACCCCAAAACAATGAATTTCACCTTTTTCTCAAGCGCACATGGAACCTTCTCCAGGATAGATCACATCCTGGGCCATAAATCTAGCCTTGGTAAATTCAAAAAAATTGAAATCATTCCAAGCATCTTTTCTGACCACAATGCAGTAAGATTAGATCTCAATTACAGGAGAAAAACTATTAAAAATTCCAACATATGGAGGCTGAACAACACGCTGCTGAATAACCAACAAATCACAGAAGAAATCAAAAAAGAAATCAAAATTTGCATAGAAACAAATGAAAATGAAAACACAACAACCCAAAACCTGTGGGACACTGTAAAAGCATTGCTAAGGGGAAAGTTCATAGCAATACAGGCATACCTCAAGAAACAAGAAAAAAGCCAAATAAATAACCTAACTAAGAAGGCAATGGCACTCCACTCCAGTACTTTTGCCTGGAGAATCCATGGACGGAGGAGCCTGGTTGGCTGCAGTCCATGGGGTTGCTAAGAGTCGGACACGACTGAGCGACTTCACTTTCACTTTTTACTTTCATGCATTGGAGAAGGAAACGGCAACCCACTCCAGTGTTCTTGCCTGGAGAATCCCAGGGACGAGGAAGCCTGGTGGGTTGCCGTCTATGGGGTCGCGCAGAGTCGGACACGACTGAAGTGACTTAGCAGCAGCAGCAGCAGCACACCTAAAGCAACTAGAAAAGGAAGAAATGAAGAACCCCAGGGTTAGTAGAAGGAAAGAAATCTTAAATTAGGGCAGAAATAAATGCAAAAGAAACAAAAGAGACCATAGCAAAAATCAACAAAGCCAAAAGCTGGTTCTTTGAAAGGATAAATAAAATTGACAAACCATTAGCCAGACTCATCAAGAAACAAAGGGAGAAAAATCAAATCAACAAAATTAGAAATGAAAATGGAGAGATCACAACAGACAACACAGAAATACAAAGGATCATGAGACTACTATCAGCAATTATATGCCAATAAAATGGACAACGTGGAAGAAATGGACAAATTCTTAGAAAAAAAGTACAACTGTCCAAAACTGGACCAGGAAGAAATAGAAAATCTTAACAGACCCATCACAAGCACGGAAATTGAAACTGTAATCAGAAATCTTCCAGCAAACAAAAGCCCAGGTCCAGACAGCTTCACAGCTGAATTCTACCAAAAATTTAGAGATGAGCTAACACCTATCCTACTCAAACTCTTCCAGAAAATTGCAGAGGAAGGTAAACTTCCAAACTCATTCTATGGGGCCACCATCACCCTAATACCAAAACCTGACAAAGATGCCACAAAAAAAAGAAAACTACAGGCCAATATCACTGATGAACATAGATGCAAAAATCCTTAACAAAATTCTAGCAATCAGAATCCAATAACACATTAAAAAGATCATACACCATGACCAAATGGGCTTTATCCCAGGGATGCAAGGATTCTTCAATATCCACAAATCAATCAATGTAATACACCACATTTACAAATTGAAAAATAAAAACCATATGATTATCTCAATAGATGCAGAGAAAGCCTTTGACAAAATTCAACATCAATTTATGATAAAAACTCTCCAGAAAGCAGGAATAGAAGGAACATACCTCAACATAATAAAAGGTATATATGACAAACCCACAGCAAACATTATCCTCAATGGTGAAAAATTGAAAGCATTTCCCCTAAAGTCAGAAACAAGACAAGGGTGCCCACTTTCACCATTACTATTCAACATAGTTTTGGCCACAGCAATCAGAGCAGAAAAATAAATAAAAGGGATCCAAATTGGAAATGAAGTAAAACTTTCACTGTTTGCAGATGACATGATCCTTTACATAGAAAACCCTAAAGACTCCACCAGAAAACTACTAGAACTAATCAATGAATATAGTAAAGTTGCAGGATATAAAATCAACACACAGAAATCCCTTGCATTCCTATACACTAATAATGAGAAAATAGAGAAATTAAGGAAACAATTCCATTCACCATTGCAACGAAAAGAATAAAATACTTAGGAATATATCTACCTAAAGAAACTAAAGACATATATATAGAAAACTATAAAACACTGGTGAAAAAAATCAAAGAGGACACTAATAGATGGAGAAATATACCATGTTCATGGATTCGAAGAATCAATATAGTGAAAATGAATATACTACCCAAAGCAATTTATAGATTCAATGCAATCCCTATCAAGCTACCAATGGTATTCTTCACAGAGTTAGAACAAATAATTTCACAATTTGTATGGAAATACAAAAAACCTCAAATAGCCAAAGCAATCTTGAGAAAGAAGAATGGAACTGGAAGAATCAACCTGCCTGACTTCAGGCTCTACTACAAAGCCACAGTCATCAAGACAGTATGGTACTGGCACAAAGACAGAAATGTAGATCAATGGAACAAAATAGAAAGCCCGGAGATAAATCCACACACCTATGGACACCTTATCTTTGACAAAGGAGGCAAGAATATACAATGGATTAAAGACAATCTCTTTAACAAGTGGTGCTGGGAAAACTGGTCAACCACTTGTAAAAGAATGAAACTAGAACACTTTCTAACACCATACACAAAAATAAACTCAAAATGGATTAAAGATCTAAATGTAAGACCAGAAACTATAAAACTCCTAGAGGAAAACATAGGCAAAACACTCTCCAACATACATCACAGCAGGATCCTCTATGACCCACCTCCCAGGATAGTGGAAATAAAAGCAAAAATAAACAAATGGGACCTAATTAAACTTAAAAGCTTCTGCACAACAAAGAAAACTATAAGCAAGGTGAAAAGATAGCCTTCAGAATGGGAGAAAATAATAGCAAATGAAGCAACTGAAAAACAACTAATCTCAAAAATATACAAGCAACTCCTACAGCTCAACTCCAGAAAAATAAATGACCCAATCAAAAAATGGGCCAAAGAACTAAAGAGACATTTCTCCAAAGAAGACATACAGATGGCTAACAAACACATGAAAAGATGCTCAACATCACTCATTATCAGAGAAATGCAAATCAAAACCACTATGAGGTACCATTTCACGCCCGTCAGAATGGCTGCGATCCAAAAATCTACAAGCAATAAATGCTGGAGAGGATGTGGAGAAAAGGGAACCCTCTTACACTGTTGGTGGAAATGCAAACTAGTACAGCTACTATGGAGAACAATGTGGAGATTCCTTAAAAAACTGGAAATAGAACTGCCTTATGATCCAGCAATCCCACTGCTGGGCATACACACTGAGGAAACCAGAATTGAAAGAGACACGTGTACCCCAATGTTCATTGCAGCACTGTTTATAATAGCCAGGACATGGAAGCAACCTAGATGTCCATCAGCAGATGAATGGATAAGAAAGCTGTGGTACATATACACAATGGAGTATTACTCAGCCATTAAAAAGAATACATTTGAATCAGTTCTAATGAGGTGGATGAAACTGGAGCCTATTATACAGAGTGAAGTAAGCCAGAAAGAAAAACACCAATACAGTATACTAATGCATATATATGGAATTTAGAAAGATGGTAACAATAACCTTGTATATGAGACAGCAAAAGAGACACTGATGTATAGAACAGTCTTTTGGACTTTGTGGGAGAGGGAGAGGGTGGGATGATTTGGGAGAATGGCACTGAAACATGTATAATATCATACGAAACGAGTTGCCAGTCCAGGTTCGATGCACGATACTGGATGCTTGGGGCTGGTGCACTGGGACGACCCAGAGGGATGGTACGGGGAGGGAGGAGGGAGGAGGGTTCAGGATGGGAACACGTGTATACCTGTGGTGGATTCATGTTGATATATGGCAAAACCAATACAATATTGTAAAGTTAAAAATAAAATAAAATATATATAAAAATAAAATAAATAAAATACATAAAAATTACAAAGACTTTGTCAATCTAACATATGATCTCAAAAGGCAATGGCTAAATTAGGAACCACTCAGCCACTTTCAAAATATGTTTTCAAAATGATATTTTTTACACAGGTTTATTGAGGTAGCACTGATATACAACAAAGAACTGCACATATGTAAATAAACAATACGATGATACACAAACACCTATGATACCATTACACAATGGTGGGGGGAAGAAATGGAGGCCATTGTGGGCAGGGGTGGGTCAGCCTCCCCACTTTCTCACATTACATTACAGGAACACAGACACATTCAGACATCTCTACAAAAAGAGAAGTCTGGGTTCTGAAGTCATAGAGTGGGGGCGTGAACACAACTTTCTTCACTCAGTTCCACACAAGCCATCAGTTTCACACTATAGAAGAAAATAATCAAGAATAAATTCAGGTCAGTCATCATAGGTGGGGACATTCTGAACAAATTTCCACTACTCAAAATGTTCAAATCCAGAGCATCCCCATAACCCAACCCCTCTCCCACTTCAGGCCCTCCAGAGTCTCACCTTTAGGAGCATGAGAGATACATTAGGGCCTCAGATCCTATCTTCTCCTGGGATAGAACAGAACTTGGTCAGAGCCCACAGGAGTTAAGACTAAAGGAGACAATACAGGGTGGGTGAACCCCTCCAGGGGGTTCCCATCTACACTATCTCAAGAGTCTCAGGGTTCACCCAGACACACACCTGTCCATACTTACTTGCAGTTTGAGTATAGCTCCCTCCATCTCCATCTGTGGGTAAAAGACATCATGTGAGAGGCCTGGGGGGAGGCAGAGCCTTGAGGTTCTATAGGAATCCCTTAGTCCTGAATCCCAGGGAAGTTTCCAGAACCGTGAATGCAGATCCAGGGCAGGATTGAGAAACATGAGGAAAGAGGGTTTATGGGAACTGTACCACTCCCCTTCTAGATGTCTATACTTAGCTGCTAGAAATCAGATCCCCATTACGGGAATCATCAAAGTGAGAAGGTAATCCTCTTTTACACACATGCCTTTCAAAAGAGTGTTAGAGGGCTTCCCTGGTGGCTCAGTGATAAAGAATTCGCCTGCTAATGCAAGAGACACAGATTCGATCCCTGGTCCAGGAAGATTCCAAATGCTGTGAAGCAACCAAGTCCCTGAGCCACAACTCTTGAGCCTGTGTTCTGGAACCCGGGAGCTGCAACCACTGAGCCCACACCCCCTAGAGCCAGTGCTCCACAACAAAAGAAGCCATTGCAATGAGAAGCCTGCGCACAACCACTAGAGTAGCTCCCGGCTCACTGCAACTAGAGAAAACCTGCACAGTAACAAAGACCCAACGCAGCCATAAATAAATAAATAAAATTATTTTAAAAAAAGAGTGTTAGAAACAGGGCCTCAGACTGGGTAAGTGCGTGTATGTAGATGGTGCCTCCCAGCACTGAGGCAAGAGACTGGACATTTTCTGTCTTGAAACCCTGGGGGCACAAGAAAACTCAGATTTCACTCCTCTCCCTACCTGAGCGTTTCTCCTCCAGATCACAGCTCCAGCCACCACTGCCAACACGAGGAGAACCAGGCCAACAATGATGCCCATGGTGAGGAAGGGGGTCTGAGGAGGTTCTGTGGAGGCAAGGGAAGGGCCCTGACCTCAGGCTTGAGCCCTGAACTTGCTGAACTGACTCCTGAAGGGCTCCTGCTTTATCTGAGAGGACACTCCAGCCCCATCCCCCTCCTTACCCATCTCAGGGTGAGGGGCTTCTGAAGCCCCTCATGCTGCACATGGCAGATGCATCCCCTGAAGCCCTGGTCTCCACAACCTCCATGTCCTGGGTCTGGTCCTCCCCGTCACGCTGCCAGGTCAGTGAGATCTCCGCCCGGTAGAAGCCCAGGGCCCAGCACCTTAGGGTGACCTCACGGTCAGAGATGGGGTGTCAGGTCACATGGGTCTTCGGAGGAACTGAGGAAAAAGGTGAGAAAATTTAGGAACTTTGTATTAATTCTAACAGCCCACATGAAGGGGCACTTCTGTGACCATTCTGAGAATGGAGGGAATAAATGGTGTGAGAGGTGAGAGTACAAAAGACATGAGCCTGGACCCCAGGATATGGGAAAACTTCTTATGCTTTGAGAAGTTCTAGAAACAGGATAAAACAGCCCAGGGTAGGAGGCTCCAGGTCTCTGAGTGAGACAATACAGACTTCTGGTCCTGACCTAGGTGAAGACTGAGTTGATTCAAAAAATCTGGAGCTCAGGTGGCCAGTGAAGAAGGCATGGGGCACAGAAAAAGGTGAGAGAGTAAAGCACTAAGACTTAGGCCAAAGTCAAAGAAATCTGCTAATAAATTATTTCAGAGACCTCCACATCCAGAGAGACAGAATCCTTTAATTGTCCTGAGAAGGACATTTGGTTTTTAAGCAGCCTCACAGAACACAGCAAAAACAAGATGCAAAGAATACCTGTTAAGCAAATGAATGTAACAACGTATGTAAACCTGAGAGTGTCACTGCTTTAGAATTCTTTGCATCTGCTTCTTTTCCACACCTCTTGCTTCTCTAGCCCTTCTCTCTGTTTCTCACATCCCTCATCCCCCTTAGTCTCCACCAACTTCTCATCCCTGAACTGTCGCACAAGAACCACCACCTCACCTGCCAGCCATAGACTATTCTCTCCACAGTGGTCAGAAGTGGCATTTCAAACACTAAGAATCTTTAAGCCTTACTCTAAGGATCCAAGTGGTGGAGGAGAGGGGGAAGAATGCTAGTGTCAAGCCTTGCTTCTGCCCTTAAGGTTGGGCTAGTTGGAGGTACAGCCCCAACCTGAGGTGAGATCTGGGAGGGCCCGGGGCCCCTGGTACCTGCGCGCAGCACAGCGTCTCCTTCCCCTTCTCCAGGTATTTGCGGAGCCAGTCCACGCACTCGGTCTCCACGTATGCCCCGTACTGTTCGGCTGCTCCCTCCACCTCCCACTTGCGCCGGATGATCTGTCCACCGTGCCCGCCGCGGACCAGGAGCGCATGTCCTCGTTCAGCGTGATGTAACCCGCGCCGTCGTAGGCGAAGTGCTCGTACCCTCGGACGATGCAGCCTTCCGGCCCGACATCGCAGCCAGACAAGTCGAAGGAAGCTGTGCGATTCTGCCCCGTCCCCGCGGTTAGCACTGCCCACTTAGCCCCGCCCAGTGCTCAACCTAGCTTTCCTCCTGCTCCAGACCCCCGGGCGGTGATTGCTCAGAGCCCGTTTTTCTCCTAAATTGAAAACGCAATCCCTGTGAATCCTAGTTCCTACTGCGCTCTTCCCAGACCGAAGAGAGGTCGGAGGATCTCCTGACCTCGGGGGCGAAACCTCAGACCCGGGAACTCAGGGGACCCCGGCTCATCGTAGGGGAATGCAGGGCTTGAGACTCACCCAACTAGCTGTGGTTGTGGTTGCCAACTATGACCTGCAGGTTCGACTCTAAGCCTGCGAATGTTCTCTGGCTATCTTGGTTTGCCGGTCCCAGTACTGCGGCCCCTCCTGCTCCATCCACGGCGCCCGAGGCTCCATCCTCGGATTCGCGGTGTCGCTGTTGTATCTTACGAACTGCGTGTCGTCCAAGTAACCGACAGATTGATAAAGGTCCTTCCCGAGGCCAGGACGCGATACCAAAATATGGAAGTACCTCAAGGAGTGGACCCCTGGGACCGGGAGGGGTTGCCACCCGGGCCGACGCTCCTTCGGGCGCGGGTCCCCATGTCCGAGGTGAATGTGACCTGTAGGGGATAAGGGGACGAGCGGGCATGAGAGACGGAAGAGGGCCGGTGGGAGAGTCGAGTGGTGAGAGGAGAGGGCTGGAGGCTCGGAAGGGACAGGGGAGGGTCAGGACGGGACGGGGGCGAGGTAGTGGGTCTGGTCTCGGGGCCATAGAAACGCGTCTTCCGCGGCTGTCCTCGCCCCAGACAGGCGGTCCCCTGGCTTCTCCTGCAGAGGCTATTTCGTCTCGACCCCGCACTCACCCGCCCAGGTCTTGGTCAGAGCCAGGGACCCGAGAGCAGCAGGAGGAGGGTTCGCAGCTCGGTGACCCACATGCTTGGGATTTTGGGGCGAATGTGAGCTCGAACCAGTCTGAGAACTTCATAACAGGGAACCGCGGTGGCGCTGATTGGCTTCCCTAGAAACCAATAGACCGAGACCAGGAGTAGCATCATAGGTGTCCAGGAAGAAGGACCTGACACAGTTTCAGAGAGAAGTGAAACTGTGGGGAAGTGCTGGGGAATCCCCAGTGCTTAGCTTCCGTGTCCCAGACGCCAACCCCCGCCCCTAGAACCTGAGACCTTGAGCGCCACACCCAGGGCACCTGGGACTTTGTACCCTGCCCCTCTTCTCGAGGCTGCACCAAGAGCACTTTGTCAAACAGTCTCCTGGCGCTGGGACTGTTTGAGAAAACCAAGGAGAAACCCCCAGGCTGGGCTCAGCCCCTTTGTCTTCCCTTCCCCAGTTCCCTCTCCCTGACTTGCATCCCTATTCACTCATCCCTTGGGCACGCTCCTAGGAAAAACAAACTTCCAAGGAATAGGGTGCCAGAGAGCAACCTGGTCTTAGGAAAGCTGGTGAAGAAACAATGGTATGCTCATTAAACTGGGGGCAGTTGTGTATGTAGAGATTCCTATTTCAAACAGGAAACCAGCTTACTGTTTGCTTGTTAACCATAATCCTGATGTCCCCTGGATGACTGAGCATCTAGTCTGTAAAAGTAATGATTTTACCCTTCCCGTGTGAATGTGTCTAAACACCTCTGCAATAACCAAAGTTCAAAACTTCACTCTCCCAAACTGTGGCTCCAGGCTTTTATACTTTAAAATTACCTTTATTCCATAGCCCCGAGTTTTCCTGTCAGAGTCTCAGCACATGGTCAATACAGAAAAGCCCATGGAAGCACAGTCTCTTCCTGCAGAAGACCTGTGCCTAGGCAGTAATTTACTACAATGACTAGGTGATGACAGGAGAGGCTAAACCATTGAAAGAAGATTTTTACTAATTACACTTTCAGAGTGGACAGGGCATGGCACACCACACAGGTCCACAGGGGAAGCACCAAGGTTGGCCAGAAGGTCAAGGAGAGGGAGAAAGCATGGCTCAGAACTTTCATGGCATTTTCCTCAGGGCTGAGGGAAAGCAAAGGAGGGCTGGAGAAACATTTTAGGATTGGCTGGTTTGAATAAGGTCATTGGCAGGTTCTGGGAGACAGGACCTGTCTCTAGGTGCCTGGTACCTGGCCCTGGATAATGAGAGCAGAGGAATATTGCTTCCTGGAATGTAAGACCTGATAGAAGTGTGTATGTGTGTGTGTTCGTGCTCAGTCATGTCCAACTCTTTGCGACCCCATAGACTATAGCCTGCCAGGCTCTGCTATAGAAGAGGTGGTTCCAGATACGGACTCTGGATTGTCTAGTTTGCAAAGAAAAGGTTGCTCCTGGGCAAGCCCTTTGCTGTCTCTAAGAATTGGTCAGCTCTAGAGCGCAAGTCTCTCCCCAGTTATCCAGACCACAAATGGCAGAGCATCAAGAATACAGAAAATAAGAAATATTATTAACACATTATATTTCAACCAGAGTGTACAAACTTTAATCCCCTCAAAGTTGCAAGTGTTCAGTGCAATCAAAGTGTCCTTCACAAACACTCCTGCATCGTCTATGTTTGTGATCCACACCTAAGCGATGTGCACATTTTATTGGGCACTTGGTATTATTTTCTTTAACCTGATTGTCATAAGGAGACATCTGGTTTTTAGGCAGCCTCACAAAACAGAGCAAATACAAGATGCAAAGAATACCTGTTAAGCAAATCAATGTAACATCATATTTAAACCTGAGAGTGTCGCTGCTTTAGAATGCTTTACATCTGCTTCTTCTCCACACCTCTTGCTTCTCTAGCCCTTCTCTCTGTCTCTCTCATCCCTCAGGCCCTCTTCTCCCCTTAGTCTCCACCTACTTCTCATCCCTGAATTGTGGCACAAGAGCCACCACCTCACCTCACCATGGACTATTCCCCCCACAGTGGTCAGGAGTGTCATTTCAGACATTTTTTAATATTCCAGTGGCTCCATCTCACTCTTGGAAAGCTTCTAGAATGTAAGGCACATGAGCACAGGGGCTTTGTGTTAAAGCTGTTTTGGTTAAAGCTGTACCTCCAGCATATAAAGCTATGTTTGATACATAGTGAGCACTAAATTAATGATTGTTGAACAAATGAAATAAACAAACCTGATTGTATTAAAGTCTGATGGCATCATATACAAATCAGAAAATTTTTTAAAGTAGAAAAATTAGGAAAGGTTTTATGTTGTTCAACTAGTATATGTGAGAGTTCATAAATTCATTCCAGTGGAGAAAATGTTTTATATGTTGACACAGTTGAGCCTGTGCATTAGTTTTCTATTGCTGCATAAAATGTTACCACAAATGTAGTTGCTCTAACAAGAGCCATTTCAATGCTCCCAGTTCTGTGGATCAGAAGTCCAGGTGCAGTATGGAGAGGGTCTCTGTTCAGCATTTCGTGAAGTTGTGTTTGCAACTAGAGCTTAAGGTCCTCCTCCAAGCTCATGCAGAACTCTCTGCAGAATTTTACTTCTTATAGTTGTAGCACTGAGGTCCCCACTTCCTTTCTTGAGGTCGGTAGAATGCTGCTCTCAGCGCCTCTGGCCACCAGCATGCCTTGCTATGTGGGCCCCTCCATTTCAAGCCCTCCCTCACACTGCATCCCTTTCACTGTTTGTTCAGTAATAACCTAGTCTGGTTAAGAGTTCACTTGATCAGGTCTGGATTACCCATGATCATCCCCTGTTGTAAACTCAACTGATATGAACCTAATTACATATGAAAAAAATCCTTCACAGTACCACTTGCATTAGTGTTTGATTAAACAACTGGGAGAATGTGAATAATGAGCAGTTGGTTATTGCCGGCTGTCTTAGAATCTGCCTAATATAGCCTTGTTCTTCCTTTGGGTTTAATTGGGTTACAGTTGGTAATGGAAATTCAAATAAATAAAATTTTGTAAATAGTAATAACATGCTTTCTGTCCATTTAACCATGGGGATTCTCCTTAAATTTTAAAACCAAATGGTATGTTTAATAGAAAGTGTTAGTCGCTCAGTTGTGTCCAACTCTTTGTGACCCCACCAGTCTCCTCTGTCCATGAAATTCTCGAAGCAAGAATACTGGACTGGGTTGCCATTTCCTTCTCCAGGGGATCTTCCTGACCCAGGGATCGAACCCACATCTCCCGAATTGCAGGCAAATTCTCTACCATCTGATACACCAGGGAAGCCCTATGTTTGACATCCTATTGTTAATTTACAACAGATCAAAAATAAAATGCAATAATCCATTATTTTCTTTGGATGCTGTAATAACTGTATACTGCTGAGAATTTCAAAATCAAATAATTATTATGTTCCACAGTTTTCCAGAATCAGAATTTCAGGAGAGGTTTACTTGAATTCTGGTTAGGGCCTCTCATAAGTTTCGATGAAGCTGTCAGCCAAGGCTGCATCATCCAAAGGCTTAACTGGGGCAAGAAATTCACATTAAACATGGTCACCCACATGGCTGTTGGAAGAGGCCTCATTTCCCTCCTGGATCGTCCTGGGAGGCCTCAGTTCCAAGCCATACTAACTTTCCTTAAAGCAGCTAATGACTAGGCAGCAATCTTCCGCCAGAGCAAGTGATCTGAGAGAGGGCAGCCAAGATGGAAGCTGCATTGTGTTTGATATCATAGGCCCAGAGTCACACGCCATTACGTCAGCTTGCTCTCTCAGTTACAAGTGAATCACTGGGGCTTCCTGGTTGTCCAGTGGCAAAGACTCCATGCTCCTAATGCAGGGTGCCCAGGTTGGAACCTTGGTCAGGAAACTAGATCCCACATGCTGCAACTGAGACCTGGTGCAGCCAAACAAATAAAAGATTTTAAGTGAATCAGTAAGTCCAACCCAAACTCAAGAGCAGAAAATGAAGCTCCACTTCTGGAAGGGAGGAATATAAAAGAATTTACCCACATGTTAAAATCAAAATTAAATATTCTCTCAGGATTTTGTAAATCAAATGCTTCCTTTAGTCAATTATTCTTGAGTGCTTCAAACTTCTTTTTGGAACGTAATAATAAAAGTTTGCAGGTCTTCCCTGTAGCTCAAATGATAAAGCCTGCAATGCAGGAGACCAGGGTTCAAACCCTGGGTTGGGAAGTTCCTCTGGAGAAGGGAATGGCAATGCACTCCAGTATTCTTGCCTGGAGAATTCCATGGATAGAGGAGCCTGGCAGATTATAGTCCTTGGGATTGCAAAAAATCGGACACAACTGAGTGACTAACACTATTACTACTAATAAAAGTTTGAGACAGAGAAGTGAGATACCCCAAGGTCTCTAAGATTTCCCTGCAAATTCTATACACTGAAAACATATAGTAGCTATATGTAAATGATTAGGTAGCTATGGATAATTGAGTTCAGTTCAGTTCAGCCACTCAGTTGTGTCCGACTCTTTGCAACCCCATGAACTGCAGCACACCAGGCCTCCCTGTCCATCACCAACTCCCGGAGTCTACCCAAACCCATGTCCATCGAGTCGGTGATGCCATCCAACCATCTCATCCTCTGTTGTCCCCTTCTCCTCCTGCCCTCAATCTTTCCCAGCATCAGGGTCTTTTCAAATGAGTCAGCTCTTTGCATCAGGTGGCCAAAGTATTGGAGTTTCAGCTTCAACATCAGTCCTTCCTATGAACACCCAGGACTGATCTCCTTTAGGATGGACTGGTTTGATCTCCTTGAAGTCCAAGGGACAATTCTGATCCAGGTAAAACTTTGTTCCTAGATCAAAATTAGCCATTCCTGTCTAATGAGTCACATCAAAACTGTTGTCATGATACTAAGCTCGGAGTGGGGAGGGAGACTAAAATAAGAGATTCTTTTTTTTTTTTTCTTTCCTTTCAATTGAAGGATAATTGCTTTACAGTATTTTGTGGGGTTTTTTTATTATACATCAATAAGAAATAGCCATAGGTACACCCGTGTCCCACCCTCCTAAACTTTCCTCCCATTTCCCTCCCATGAGATTCTTATTTTTCTAGTTAAAATGAAATATCATCAGGTAATATTATCAAAGATGATATTCCTTTATATTTTTCCATCTTAATTTACACTGAGCAAAATGCACTTTTTGGTTCCATAAATGTATTTAAGCCAGGTGAATGTGAAAGTTAATGTAAGTGACGTGTCTAAGCCATCACAAGACCTTAAGCATCAGATTAAACATTGTGCAGCAGAAAACTGACAGAGATGCCAGTGAACAAAAGAGCAAACGGCCTAGACAAAGATATTTCTGTGGCATCCTGGATTCTCTCTCTCGAATACGGTTCACAACATTTGGCTATGGGTTAGTTCTACTTTGAGTAGGTCTTACTAAGGATCCTTAAACTTTGGTATGTAATTTTCCCTTTCATTGAAAAAAAAAATTAATCTGGAATGGTTCACAAACTCCAGTTTCAAAAATACCAGTTTAAGGAGTTCTGATACTCCTCGGAACCCACCTCTGAGATAAGATGTGAAGCTAAGGAGACTTGTCTGATGGTTCGGTGGTTAAAACTCCACACTTCGACCACAGCAACCATGGGTTCTATCCCTAGTTGGGGCACTAAGATCCTGCATGCCATGCAATGCAGCCAAAAAAAAAAAAAGAATCAGAGACTAAGAAGCTACCATGAGCCACCTCTCAATCCCATCTCCCATATATAACCTCTATCCTGAAATTTGTGTTTACTGTTCCTCTGAGTTTCTCTAATGATTTTACAGTAAGTGCATATACCCCCAAACCAAATGTTATTTAGTTCGGCCTGTTTTTGACCTTCCTGTTCAGTGAACACATACAGCTTGTATTCTTCCATGACTAAGTGTTATGGGTAGGTGAGTTATCTGATAAGTGATAGAAAGATTCACTCACTTTACTGCTGGAAAAGCTTTATAGTTCGTGATTGTACCACAGTTATTTTCCTTTGGGTGAACATATGGCGTTTCAATTTTTGTCATAAACATTAGTGTACATGTCTCCTGGGACACATAGGCAAGCAGCCCCCCAGAGTGAATGATCAGGAGTAAGACTGTTGGATTATATGATATATGTACTGTAACCATTCTGCTGCTGCTGCTGCTAAGTCGCTTCAGTCGTGTCCAACCCTGTGCGACCCCATAGACGGCAGCCCACCAGGCTCCCCCGTCCCTGGGATTCTCCAGGCAAGGACACTGGAGTGGGTTGCCATTTCCTCCTCCAATGCATGAAAGTGAAAAGTGAAAGTGAAGTCGCTCTAGACAAGGCTAATTTTATTTCCAAAGTTCTACTATCAATTTAAATTTTCACTAGGGCTGTGTAAGTGTTCATGTTGTTTGTGTGGTTGTTCCAGAGGAAGCTGTTTTCAGCAGAAAGACAGAAAGCAAGAGGTAAAACCCACTTCCTGTGTTGAAACTCACTTGCAGTGCAGATCACCCTGGCATGTTTTTCAAACTCTAACAAAAACTTCATTTCTTCTAGTTTTATTCCATATATCTGGTATTATACTTTTAAATTTTATTTTTATTGAAGTATAGTTGAATTGCAATGTGGTGTTAATTGAAAAAGAATGTGTCGGCGCTCCTCTGGTGGTTCAGTGGTAAAGAATCCTCTTGCCAGTCAGGAGACACGGGTTTAATTCCTGGTCTGGGAAGATCACACATGTGGAGCAACTAAGCCCATGCACCACAACTATTGAGCCTGTTCTCTAGAGCCCAGGAACCGCAACTACTGAACCCACATGCCACAACTACTGAAGCCTGAGCGCCCTAGAGCCTGTGCCCTACAAGAGAAGCCATTGAGATGAGAAACCTGTGCACCGCAACTAGAGAATAGCCCATGATTACTGCAACTAGAGAAAAGCCTGTGCAGCAACAAAGACCCAGCACAGCCAATAAATAAATCAAATTATTTAAAAAAAAAAAGAAAAAAGGAATGTGTATATAAATGGCATCACACTTTCAGCATATGTGTCCTGAGAATGCTTCCTTTTAGCACAACCATATAGTATTAATTTATATATTTGGAGTCCTCAAATTAAAAAGAAAGAAAGGAAGGAGGAAGAAAGCTGAGGAGGAGGAGAAGAAAGAGAAAAGTCCAAATTAGTAAAAGACAGAACAAGAGAAGAGTAATTAGAAATATTAAGTATGCTGCTGCTGCTGCTGCTAAGTCACTAAGTCGCAGCCCACCAGGCTCCCCATCCCTGTTCTCCAGGCAAGAACACTGGAGTGGGTTGCCGAATGCTCTGCTGCTGCTGCTACCCCAGTCATGTCCGACAGCCCACCAGGCTCCCCCAGGCCCTGTCCCTGGGATTCTCCAGGCAAGGACACTGGAGTGGGTTGCCATTTCCTTCTCCAATGCATGAAAGTGAAAAGGGAAAGGGAAGTCGCTCAGTTGTATCCGACTCTTTGCGACCCCATGAGACTGCAGCCTACCAGGCTCCTCCGTCCATGGGATTTTCCAGGCAAGAGTACTGGAGTGAAGTGCCATTGCCTTCTCCGATATTAAGTATAAATAGCATTTTTAAAATGCAAGGAAATAGATTTAGACAATATCCATAGAATAATAAAGACTTAAGAGAGCTTTATTACTTAGCTTTATTGAACAGAAAATTATCCTAAAACTTAGTGTCTTAAAGCAACAAATATAACTTGGATACTAAAAAGACAAGCGAAATGAAGCAGATGTTGGTCGGAGAAGCTGGATAAAGAGAAAGATTTTATAAGCTGAAATAAATAATAGGTTATTGGTGCACAAATGAAAATGATCTTGTTAGTCCCTGTCCTCCAAGAAACAGTTGCCAAGTTGAGACTAAACTCACCAGTGTTTTTTTAGGGGAAACACTTGTCAGAGAATGTGAGGCAGGCAGAAAACATTGGGAGAGCCTGCAGGACTAAGATGCAATCTGACCCCTAGAGGCGGACAGGAGAGAAGGTTCATTGGACTATTCTAGACCCCTAGGCAATGGAAGTGAAGTTGAGCAAGGCCATAGAAGAGTCCCCAAGCCACAGATGGCCTTAGGAGGAGTCCTGTGTCTCCTGGAAATGAGCCTCCCTTAGGGTCACTGTCGCGACCTGTCATTGTCTGGGAACAGCCCTGGGAAGCAGGGTCTCTGCATAAATGCTGCCTTGGATCTTAGCGCACAGGAGCAGGGGCCCTTGTGCCTCACCTGGGGGCTGTGTCCTAAACCTTCCTACCTGAGGCGTCTGGACCCTTGGAAATCAAACCCTTCTCAGACTGGGTGACCGCACCTAACATTCATAGTTTCACTGGGACAAGGGAGAAGCAGCAGGCACCCAAGTCTCTCACCTGAGTTCCCCGTGTAGTCCTCCTGCACCAGTTATGTAGCAGCAACTCCGTCTCTCCCGAGGACCAGGCTCAATCACATCTGCCTAGAGAAGACAGGACCCCTCCTCTCACCTGCTGGTCTTCGGCACATGGAATCCAAGCTTCCCGGGTGGCAGTCATAGGGTATGGTTCAATGGGACCCTTGTCGTGTCCCCTTGTAAGAGTGTCCCCTTAGTGGAACTGAGACCTCCTATCCTGCAAAACCCAGAGCTGTGTAGACAGAACGTGTCACGGGTTCAAGGATTTGGCCATGGACCTCACTGAGGGCCACTGTTCAGCCTAACATCTCACGTTGAAATCACCCAAGACCAAGGAGCCAACATTGTCGGAGTCAGTGATGGTGAGTCAGGAGCTGTGAGAGAGAAGCAATGAGGGGAACGGGCTGGGTGTCCATGGGGAAGGCCCACAACCAGCAGGGTGGGGGCTCTAACCTGATGTCAGACCGGAGGATGTTAGGGAAGGGGGTGGGAGAAAGGTCTGCAGGGAGTCATAAGAAAGACCCCACCCACACCCAGGTACAGGGGTACAAGGTCCATGGATGAGGAAACAGTATCAGAGGACTTCAGAGGGACCGTGTCCTCGAGGAGACCCAGGTTTCTGTCAGAGCTGTGAGGTGAAGGGAACATCCGAAGGAGGACGTTGGAGATTTTGCTGGTCAGTGTCTGAGGACTCCTGGGGCGCTGTGAAAACCCTCAGGAGCTGAGGAGGGGTGGAAGAGGAGACAGAATAGAGCTGTGCAGAGCCTCTAACACAGATGAGAGGCCAGACTATCTGGGGGCTTGTCATGACTAAGACAAACAGGGAAAGGGCATAATGAGGTTAGTCCCAGTGGGTCAAGGCAGCTGACAGGGAGATGAAGGTGGAGAGGATCAGAGGTTTGGGGCTCTCATTTGGGCTCTAGGGTGAAGAAGATGGTGGAGATGACAAGGGCTGAGGTGGCTGGGTCTTTGTTCCTGTGTGTGGACCCCTCTGGATCCCCTGACTCTGGGATGGAACGCCTGAAGGTGAGAAGTGGTCTTCGAGGATTACGTGAGTTCACTCTCACCCTGAGGGCTCAGGTCTGCCTTGACGCCTGCTGTTGGAGGTGTGAGTTCTCAGGGAGCCAGGGGTGACCCTGGCACAGGGGTCCCTCTTCTACCCTCATAAGGAGAACAGAAGGCCCAGGGCAACTGTGTCCCAAGTCCCAACTCCCAACTGTCCCAAGATGCTCATCGCACTGTGGGATGTTATGTAGACATTGAGATGTCGCTCCCAAACAAGAGATGATTTATGTCATAAAACTGAGTTTCAAAAAGCTGCAAAAGAAGTAGGAAAAAAATGTGTCTACTTTTCAGTTTTCTTTGGAATTGTCATTAGGGGCTGGAGAGAGGGAAGAGAAGGAAAATTCAGAGATGGCACAACCAAGCGTTCCTCTCTCCAAGTGAAAGACATGTGCAGGATAATTAAGAGAATTTTATATTACTTTGACATTTCATAATGTTAGGGAATTACAGTTATTTTCAGTATGATAATAATATTATTTGAAGACAGTTTCCTTTTCAAGAAATGACACTGAAATAGCTAGGGATGAGGATCAGGATGTTGGCAAGTGATTTTCAAGGATTTCAGCAAAAATCATGGAAATATAATTTATTACATACACAAAGAAAATATGACAAGATATTAACACCACTATATCTAGGATGGCTATTGTACTATTCCTTCAAACTTGAGATATCTTTGAAATGTTTCACAATAAGTTGGAGAAAACTTTTAGAAATAATAATGCATGGGAAATGTCCACAACCTAATGTTGAATGAAAATTAGGCTTCAAGAGTATGTGCATGTGAGAATGTGTGAATGTGTGAATGTGACAATGTGTGTATGTGAGTGTGTTCTGCGTGTGTATGTGTCAGTGTGGGTGAGAGTATGTGTGTGGCAGTGTGTGTCTGTGCATGTGCCAGGCTGCTTGTGCATTCATTCACTCATTCATTCACTCACTCACTCATTCACTCACCCATTCATTCACTCAACAAGTATTTCTAAAGCAACAACCAGGCACTATTCAAGGAGATAGGAATACAGCTGTATACGATCAAAGTCTCTATACTTGTGCTCATAAAGCTTATGTTCTAGAGGAAGGAGAGAAAATAAACAATTAAATAATGACACTTGAAAATGTGCATTAGTGACCATGGTGTGAGGCTTCCCAGGTGACTCAGTGGTAAAGAATCCACCTGCCAATGCAGGAGGTGCAAGTTCAATCCCTGGGTCAGGAAGATTCCCTGGCAAAGAAAATGGCAATGCACTCCAGTATTCTTGCCCGGAAAATCCCATGACAGAGGAGACTGGCGGACTACAGTCCATGGGGTCACCGAGCCAGAATAACTTAGCGACAACTAGGGTTTAAATAAAATCAACGCAGGGCAGTGGGTAGAGGGAGGCTGGAGACCCAGATGCGGTGAGCCACGCAGGGAGGGGCTCTCAGTAAGGACAGTAGAAGAGAATGTCAGGGAGGGAAGTGCTGTCTGGGGGTCAAGTTCTCAGGCCAGAGAACAGCCTGGATGGCTCTGAGGTGTGAATACCCTGTGAGTGCTGGAGGACCACACTCAAAATTGTTTATTTTCTCTCCTTCCTCTAGAACATAAGCTTTATGAGCACAAGTATAGAGACTTTGATCGTATACAGCTGTATTCCTATCTCCTTGAATAGTGCCTGGTTGTTGCTTTAGAAATACTTGTTGAGTGAATGAATGGGTAAGTGAATGAGTGAGTGATTCAGTGAGGCCTGAATCATATCATAGGACCATAGTGTGTGAACTGCAAGTAAATAGGAAAGAGTCTCATAAATGAGAAAGATTTTTTTTTTTATAGATTTTCTTTTCTTTATATTTTTCCTTATTGTTACTGAGAGGGATGTGTGTGTGTGTGTTTTTATGGTTTGTGGGATTTTGGTTCCCAGATCAGGGATTGAAAGTGGGCTGCTCTGCAGTGGAAGTGCAGAGTCCTAACCACTGCACTGCCAAGGAATTCCCAAGAGGGATTTTTGTTTGTTTTGTTTTAAAATGTATTTATTTATTAATTGAAGGATAATTGCTTTATATTGGTTATGTTGGTCTGCCAAACATCAATATAAGTCAGCCATAGATATACACATATACCCTCCCCCAAGAGGGATTTTTAATGCAACATATTTTTCAAAAATCTTTCAAGATATTCCAAAGGATTTGCAAGTGAAAAATTTTCCTTCCTCCCCAGATCCCTGGCACCTAGGTCTTCTGCCAGAGGTGAGCATTTTATCAATTTCTCACGTATTCTTCCTGAGAAAAAACTTATACAGATATTGTTACTGTTGCTACATCAAGGAGTACTGAAAAGAAATAGTGTAGAAGAAAATGCTTATTTTCCATTTTCCCAGGCATTGTCACCAAGAGGCAGGAGAGTCACAGGGTAGGGATGGTAACCTCAGAGTTAGCATAAGAACTCTATTCTCCTCCCGTCCCTGGACCACCCCTGACCCTGACACCAGTGGAGTCCAGAGCTGCTCAGAAGCTGTTTCCCCACATTGGTACTCAGTCCTGAGGTCAGCCATCTCTGACTAATCTAGAGCCCAGACCCTTCCAGGCCACGCAGAGCAATGTGTTGGCGCCCCCGTGTGGCCACAGGGCTCAGGACAGGAGACGTAGCTCTCCTATTCAGCCAGAACCCTCCCAGGCTCTCTGGCGGCTCCCAGAACCAGAATAAGGCTTTAAACACAAGAAGGGGCCTCCATCCTCTATCAGTCTGGGGAGTATGAGGTGTTTCCCAAATTCCACACTGACACACGTTTCCTTCCCACTGAGTCACCGTGGACTCTGCCTCAAAGCACAGTGCCTCCAGGCCATAACAACTGGTTCCCAGGTCCCAGATGGACCCCACAAGAAACACAGTGCCCTCAGTCTCCTGAGATGGGACCTAGGCCTCCTGAGCCCTTATCGCTTGCTTGTTCCTGCCGCTGCTGAGCTGGAGGACCTCTGTACCTGGGAATCAATCCAGTGCATTTCAGGACAGGGTGGGATCCCAGAGTGGGAAGAGCCCCCAGTGAGCCGGGTTCAAGAAGGAGCCAATGCTCCAGGGGAAGTGAGGGTAGGACAGAAATAAGGACATCAGGGGGTTGAAGGTTACAAGGAGAGAAGATGGAGCCAGGGAGGAGCGTGACCTGAGAAAGGCCAGTCTAGGGGACACCTGCGGGTGGTATTTGGAGAGGGTTTCTGGGTGCTGGGCTGTCCCTGTGGGGACCAACTCTGGCATCAAATCCCAGGGTTTCCAGGGTCCCACTTCCTGAGCTAGGACCTCACTGCCATGTCTGAGCCCAGCCTCAATGAATGGCTTGTCACGTTCTTCAGTTATCCCTCCCTCCCTAGACAACCAGAGCCTCCATGCCAGGTCAAGGGGTGCCTGGGGATCAAGTTCTCAGCACACTGTGGGGGCCGGACACCACCATGGGCTTCAGGGACCTCAGCAATGAGACCCAGATGACCAAAAATGCCCACTTCTTAGTGGCGGTCCCTCACCCTCCACAGTTCACTTCCAGAGGACTCTGGGATGAGCCCACCTCCTTCCTCTCTGGTGACCCAACCACCCAGATCCTCAGACTGGACCCCTCAGGCCCTGCTCCCTGCTACCCCCACCCTCTGAACTTAGGATCTCGGCAACCCCAGCCCCAGGTCTCAAGTCTACCCTGATGACTGATCCAGGACTTCAGGTGCCATAGACTGAATGTTTGTATCCCCAGAAATTCTTGTGTTGAAACCAAATCCCCAGTGTATTTGGAGGTAGGGTGTTTGGGAGGTCAGGTCACAAGGGTGGAGCCCTCACAAATGGTGTAAGTGTCCTTATAAAAGAGAGGTTCTGGAGAGCTCCCTTCCCCTTCTACATGGGAGGTCACAGTGAGAAGACAGCCATCTGTGAGTCAGGAAGACGGCCCTCATTTGACACCACATCTGCTGACACCTTGATCTTGGACTCCTCATCCTCTATGATAGTCTGTTACAGCAGCCTGAGCAGACATGGGATTCACAAGCCAAGGAAGGGTTCCCTGGAGCCCCCATGCGGCAACTGAGCCACAGCTGCAATTTGGACAGCAGCCACCCATGACCCCACAATCTAGACAGACCCCCCTTCTCTGGCCCAAGAGACGTCAGAGGCAGGTGATGGTGGGTAAGACACAGACACAGCCTGTCCATTGAGTTTATGTGGCAAGACAAGAGTTCGGGGTGGCACTGAGAGAGGAGAGGCTCAGGAAACCAAGACCAATTGGTGGGTAGCAAATACACGTCACAGGAGACCCCTGTTATGCACTGAGATGTGGCCTTCAGAATCCATATGTTGAAGCCCCAACCCCCTCCATGTGATTGTATTTTTTAATTGAGGTATAGTTGATGTACAATAAAAGTTACAGGTGTTCAACATGATTCATAACTTTAAAGGTTATATTCCATGTATAGTGATTGTAAAATACTGGCTATATTCCCAGTGTTGAACTTTATCCTTGTATTTTATTTTATACGTAGCAGTTTGTACCTCTTAATCCCCACCCTTGTCTGGCCCCTATTCCCGTCTCTCTCCCCACTGGTGACCACTAGTTTGTTCTCTATATCTGTGAGGCTGTTTCTTTTCTTTCTTTCTCGCTTGTATTTTAGGCCACACTTCATGGATTTGACCTGGGCCACAGCAGTGAAAGCGCCAAGTCCTAACCATTGGACTGCCAGGAAAATCCCTCTTTCTTTTTTGTTATACTCACTAGTTTCTTTTACATTCCACATATAAATGATATCACACAGTATTATTTGTCCTTCTCTGTGACCTATTTCCCTTAGCACAATACCCTTCAAGTCAATCCATGCTGTTGTAATGGCTGAGTAGTATCCATTGTGTGTATGTAACATCTTCTTTATCCATTCCTCTGTTGATGGACACAGGTTGTCTCCATACTTGGGCAATTATAAATAATGATGCGTATGAGTATTGGGGTGCATGCATCTTTTCCAATTAGTTTTATTTTTTTGAATATGTATCCAGGAGTGGAATTACTGGGTCACATAGTAGTTCTACTTTTAGTTTTTTGAGAAGTAGCCACACTGTTTTCCACAAAGGCTGCACCAATTTACATCCCCACTAACAGTTTACAGAATTTCCCTTTCTTCCACATCCTTGCCAATATTTGTTATTTGTGTTCTTTTTGATAATAATCATTCTGATAGGTGTGGGGTGATATCTCATTGTGGTTTTAATTTGTATTTCTCTAATGATTAGTGATGCTGAGCATCTTTTTATGGCCGTCTGTATGTCTTTTTTGGAAAAATGTCTATTCAGGTATTCCACCCATTTTTTAATTGGGTTATTTGTTTTTTTGATGTCGAGTTGTATGAGCAGCTTATATATTTTGGATATTAACTTACTGGTCATTTTATTGCAATATTTTCTCCCATTCCATAGGTTGTCTTTTCATTTTGTTGGTGGTTTCCTTTCCTACGCAAAAGCTTCTAATGTTAATTAGCTCCCCTTTATTCTTGCTTTTATTCCTTTGCCTTAGAAGACAGATCCAAAAAAAATATTGCTACAGTTTCTGTCAAAGAGTATTAAAGCTATGTTTCTTCCTAGGAGTTTCGTGGTTTCCCATCTTACATTTGTAGGCTTCCCAGGTGGCAGCAGTAGTAAAGAATCTGCTTGCGAACACAGGAGACACAAGAGATACGAGTTTGATCCCTGGGTCGGGAAGATCCTCTGGAGTAGAAAATGGCAACCCACTCCAGCATTCTTGCCTGGAGAATCCTACAGACAAGGAGCCTGGCAGGCCACCGTCCATGGGTCACAAGAAGTCAGACATGACAGCGTACATGCACACACACTGAAGGTTAAATGAGGTCATAAGGGTGGGGCCCTCGTCTGATAAAGCTTGCAGTTCTGAGAAGGAGACACCAGCTTGTGCTCTCTTCCCTTCCACCCCCACTTTGTACAGAGGAGAGGCCATGTAAGGACATAGTGAAAAGACAGATAGTTACAAGCCTAAAAGAGAGCCCTTACCAGAATCCAAATTTCCTAGCACTTGGATCTTGGACTTCTGGTCTCCAGAACTGTGAGAAAACAAATTTCTGTCACTTAAGCCACCCAGCCTGGGGTATTTAGTTATGGCAGGCTGAGCAGACTAAGACAACCTCCAAAACCAAACACCAGCAAACTCCCCTCTTCCAAGCCTCAGACCCGGCTTTAAGGAATCTTGTCACAGCATTTATTCCTCCCTTCACAAATAGTGAGTGAGTGCCTCTGTGCCAGGCTTTGCTCTAGGACTGATGGCTATTTAATCAGAATAGTCAAAACACTTGCTTTCCTGATGCTTATAGGTTGTTGATTCAAGAAGAGGGGAATTAGCCCTCAGCTGTAGACAGGGGGTGGAGAGGTCAATTGTAAGAGCATGTGGGGCAGTGCTGTTGAGGTCCTCTTTGGGAAAAGAGATCTGCACAGTATGTTCAAAAATGATAGGGGATACAGAGAAAAAATAATACAAAGTCAACAACAATGCAAGGTAATGGGAGAGGTGGCACTTTTAAAGAGGGTGGTCAGGGTGGGCCTCACGGAGGTGACAGCTGAGCAGAAGACACACTGAAGCAGGTGAGGAACCGAGTCGTGCAGATATGTGAAGGAAGAGCACTGCTGGATCACCCTCTGCATACCCAGGACTGTCCCAGGCCGGCAGTAAAACCGCAGTGGGATTGGAGGAGAGCGCCCTTGTGCACAGACTTCTTACGGGCAAGGTGTGGGGTCCTGGGTCTCTCTTGCTCCAGCCTTTGAAAGTCCTGAGGTGGGGAAGGAGAAGGCACCGCTTGGGGAGGAAGAGTCGAGGTACCCCCGCTCCCTCTCTCTTTGGATTCACCCCCGCCATGCCCTCCACCCAGGGTTGTGGTCACTGACAAAGGAGGACCCTGAGGGCAATCAAGCTCTGAGAGGCTGAGCTGTCAGCAGAGTGCTGACCTGGCTGCAGGAAGGGAGGGAACAGACGGTGAACTCAGGACTCAGGGACCCACCATGGAGGGGGTGACAAGACTTGCCAAGAGCTGGGCTGCTGTGGGGGTCCTCCTTGAAGAAGACCTACAATATCTCTGGCTGGTGGAGCACCTGGGCCCGAAGGGCCCCTCAATGTGATGTGGGATGAGGTATTGTCAGAGGATGGGTGAGGGTGGGGGTGAATCTCATCCAGACCCGGGCAAGGCTCTCTGCTCCTGTACCCAAGGGCCCTCCCTTCCCTCCTAAATGGAGACGTTGGAAATGTCCTCAGTTGCCCTCTGGTCACTCACATTTCACCCTCATTTGAAAGCCCTTCTGGTTCTAACCATTTTTTTTTAATTGGAGTATAATCGTTTTACAATGTTGTGTTACTTTCTGCTGTACAATGAAGAGAATCAGCTGTATACATTCATATATCCCCTCCCTCTTGGACCTCCCTCTCAGGGCCCCTTTGAGTCACCACAGAGCACGGGGCTGAGCTCCCTGCGCCTTATGACAGGTTCCCACTAGCTATCTGCTCTACACACGGCAGTGCATGTATGTCGGTCCTAATCTCCCAGTGGGTCCCACCCTCCTCTTCCCTCCCTGGTCCACAGCTGCATTCTCCACGTGTGATTCTTGCGGCGCCTTCTCCCACATCCCCAAGACCCGACCTCTCTTCTTCTCTTCTGCCCTCCAGTGTTAAGAATGGCTCAATTCTCCCTGAGGAGCAGGCTCCAGGCAAGAGGCTGGGCTCTAGCTGAGGTTGGAGGAAGGAAAAGGCCAACAACTGGGAGAGGACATGGGCACAGACAAAGCGGAAATCAAGGGGTTTGGGAAAGGCGATTCCATATCATTATTTTTCTCTCAGAGTCCAAGAGCCATCCTTCCCCCGCCCTGCCCGGCGCAGGGACGTGGAAAGAGCGGCAGGAATGGAAGAAAAATGTAACTAATTCCTCCTTCTGCCGTCTTTTCCTCTTGGCTACTCTACTTTTTTAAGTGGAACTTCTTAATGAAACTTGAAATTTTCTTTCAGGGAAGTCTCCAAATATCAGGAAATTAAATTATTAATGTTTCAGCCCTACAGGCTAAAAAAAAAAAAAAAAAAAGAAACTTTAAGGAATGAAGGCACATGTGGAAAACTGGCCGTTGTGCTGGGTAGTAAAGCTTGCACTAAATAAGCTCTATGTGGTGCTGAAAGGATAGCCTCTTGTTTGCCTGTATGAGCTCGGGCAGCTCTTGGAAACTCTGTCCTTTTTAGAAAAGTGAAATGAGCACTCAATGCCCAAATCTTGGCTAAAACACCCTCCAATAAAAGGAACCATGGGTCTTTAGAAAAATAGCTGATTGTAGGCTTAAGACAGAAAAAACTACAAGATGAGCCTGGAATGCCTTGTAATGTCCGGAAAGGAAGGCAATTCCCCAAAATCGAGCATGTCAAAGGGACACAGAAGCCAACCTGAAAAAGCTCCCTATGAACAAAGCTGGAACAATTTCAGCAGCGAAATCACAATAAATATTGGATTATAACCCCAAATAAAAAATACTGAGTTCAGGGACTTCCCTGGTGGTCCAGTGGCTAAAACTCCACGCTGCCAATGCAGGGGTCAGGGTTTGATACCTGGTCAGGAAACTAGACCCCACACGCCACAGCTAAGAGTTTGCATGCCATAACTAAGACCCGTGCAGCCAAACAAATACAAATTTTTAAAAAAGATTCGAGTTCATATTGAAATACACAAATGACTGAAAACATTTTAAAGGGAGGGAGAAAGGACACACTATCCTTACAGAAGAGTATCAAGTAATATATGAAGAGAATCCCCATTCCAGGAGATGGAGTTTAATTTCCCTCCCCTTGAGTGTGGGCTGGACTTGGTGACTCATTTCCAAAGAATAGAATATGCTGTGTGCTCAGTCACTCAGGTTCTTTGTGACCCTTTGGACTGTAGCCCATCAGGCTCCTCTGTCCACAGGATTTCCCAGGTAAGAACCCTGGAATGGGTTGCCATTTCCTTCTCCAAGGGATCTTCCCAACCTAAGGATCAAACCTGCATCTCCTGTGTCTCCCATGCTGGCAGTCAGATTCCTTACCACTGAGCCATCTGGGAAGCCAAAAATAGAGAATGGAAAGGGAAAAACTACTACTGAGTGGAGAAACTTGGCAGATAAAGATCATGTTGATATCATGTACCCTCGATAAGATGTGATACAAAAGGCCTTTCACATCTACAGTTCTCTTCCCTAAAACCCATAAACCCAATTTAATCATGAGAAAATATCAGACAAACCCAACCTGAGTGATATTCTTCAAACGTTCTGTCTGGTACTCTTCAAAATGTTCATGAAAACAGATAAAGCGTAAGAAACTCAACAGATCAGAGGAGACTAAGGAGGCATGACAACCTAATGCATTAAGGTACCCTGGATTGGATCCTGAAACAGAAAGAGGACATTAGTGGAAAAACTGGTGAAATCCAGTCTACAGCTTAGCTAATGGTATTGTACCAATTTTAACTTCTTGGTTTCTTGGTCTCAACATAGTTCTGATAGATGTTAACATTAAGGGAAGCTGGGTGAAAGGTACTGTATGATATTACCCATATGTGGGGTCTGAAATGTGACACCGATGAACCTATGAAACAGAAACAGAATCAGGTGAGAGTGGCGGCCAAGGGTTGGGTTAGGAGTGTGGAATTAGCAGATGCGAACTGGTGTGTACAGAATGGATAAACAAGGTCCTACTGTATAGCACAGGAAACTGTATTTAATATCTTATGGTACACTATAATAGAAAAGAATATGAAAATATATATATATAGCCAGTCACTTTGCTGTACAGTAATACAACATTGTAATTCAACTGTACTTCAATAAAAAATAAATTATACTGGCATTTTTTACAAGTCAAAGGTTTGTGACAACCCTGTGTTGAGCAAGTCTATCAGTGCCATTTTTCCAACAGCATTATTTTTTAATTAAGGTATGCACATTGTTTTTTTAGACATAATGCTATTACACACTTAACAGACTGCAGTATAAAGTATATATGGGCTTCTCCAGTGGCTCAGAGATAAAGAATCTGCCTGTCAATACAGGAAATGCAGGAGACACCAGTTCAATCCCTGGGTGGGCAAGATCCCTTGGAGAAGAAAACGGCAACCCATTCCACTATTCTTGCCTGGAAAAGTCCATGGACAGAGGAGCCTGCTGGGGTGTAGTCCATGGGGTTACAACTTAGTGACTGAGCCCACACACGCACACATTGTATGACTTTTATATATTTAAACTGAGAAACCAAAAAATTCATGTGACTCACTCTATTGCAATATTCACTTTATTGCAGTGGTCTGCAAACCCATAATACTTCCAAGGAATGCCTGTATTGACAAACTGACAAAATGCATATGGAGAGGCCAGAGAGCTGGAACAGCCAGCACACTATAGAACAGTCGGTGGACACTTGAAAACCCTACCTGAGTTCAAGACTTCCTACAAAGCTATGCTAATCAAGATAACGTGGTATTGGTGAAAGAAAACACAAGAAGGTCAGTGGACAGGACAGAGAACCCAGGGATAGAATACATAAATGGTGCTGGGACAACCGGACATTCACATGCCAAAAAAAGTGAAGTAAGAAAGTTCTCTTGAAAAGTTACCATGAAGGTCACCTGTGACAGGAACAAAAAGTGTCTCTCAGTAAACTTCTCACATTAGAGCAGTGGGTGGACTTAAATATACCTAAGTACCCATCTCCCCAAGTTTCGCATGAAGGGTACGTGACTCCCGTCAGTCCCCCAGGCCTGCCCCATCCACTGGGCAGGATGCGGTAGTAAAGGTGGCATCAGCAGAGCAGCCCCTCGGCCTCATGCCAGACACCTCCCGTAATCCTCTGCCTGTCGATAGGCCCCTCCTGCAGAGGCCAAGCCAGACCTCTCATTTGATTAAGACTATGAGACATAAAAACAGCACCACATAAAGAAGAAGACTACTAGCCCCTCAGGAATAACTAAATATACACAATAACGTAACTCTAGGTTTACATTTATCTACTTTCATCCCTTCATTTCTGTGACTATGAGATCCACAGCTCACCCAATAGATCTGAACTGATCCAGATACCAGTCTTTTCTTGAGCTCTGCCAGACAAAGCCAAATCCAGACTCTACTATAATTCATGGCTTAGGACTGCCTACTGCAAATCACTGGATGTGGTCCATTTGGGAGTTCATAACCTGAAACAGAAATTCACATGATAGAAATGTCTAATTTTCAGGTAGGATACTTTATTACTAGTGCATCATCTAGACTGTTTTACAGAAGTTTCTCAATTAATAGCTGCTAATCTTGCTTTTAATTTATAAATGTGCTTAGTTTCGTTTCAATGTTACTTGTGGCTTGTTTAACCTTGTGCTAGCTTCCCTTATTTGTAACAACAGTAGTTTGGGCCTCTTCTGTCTCAAGTACGACTTAAGCTGTGCACACATTGCAGTTCAAAAATGAGCCCCCACATATAACCCTATCACTGAGAGACAAGAGGGAAGGCTTGTCTCCTCCAAAATTGTACAGGGACTCTCCATTCTTTTTCCACTAAAAAATGGGAACCTATCAACTAATGGGGAACCCAGAGATCTCTGACTTCATCTAAAGTTGCTTCAGCCCAAGTTCAAGAATCACTGACCTCCAGGAAGGTCTCCCTCTCTGCTCCTCTGACCCCCACTATGGCAGAGGCCATCTTCCCTCCAAATTCAGTGTGATGTCCCAATAGCAAACTGCAGCTGTCCACTGTCCAGCAACCTTGCTTTCTAGGGCATGTTTTTCTGAGGACCTACTTTTTCCTAGATTAAAGCTGGAACCATCCACTCTGTGAGCCAGGGGTATGACTGTGCCCTCTAGCCACAACAGGACATTTCAGGACACACTGCAGGAAGTCCAGTATTTATACACAAGCCTCAGTGAGTGGACAAGGCTTTTGTTCTAGTGCATATTTGATGGGAGGGCTCACCAGTTCAACCAAGCTTGAAACCAGTACCTGTGTATGGTGCCAACTTAACAGAAGAGGCAAACCCCAACAATGTACAACAGGGACAAGAGAAAGGTCACCGGCAAGAAGAGGAAAGGGAAATAAAGTGAAAATCAATACTTGAGCCAGGTCAAGGGTGAGCTTTCAAGTCTGGCAGGCCTAGGCTTTTCCAGCAGGCTGTGGAGCCTTGAGCACATATGACCCAGAGCAGGTCTCAGCCCATACTTGAATAAGTGAGTGCTGAATGAAGTTCTGAGCATTTCCTCATCTGCCAACCTGTAATGTAATTCATTCTCCCTTGCAGAACTGAGAGGAATGAGTAAGAAACACAGTGCTAAGAATTACTGACACAAGACACGGTAGGCTGGGGACCAGAGTTCTGAAGGAAATTTTGCCTGGCAGGAACAATTTCACACTAGGGAACTGAGTTCCTGGACTCTGGGGCCAGGCTGGGAGGCGGGTGGGTGCAACAGAGCAGGGCAGGGGCAGGGCCAGGCATTGAAGCGAGGCCACAGCCCAGAGGGAGCCAGTTCCTGGTGGCTGTGGGGTGGCTCAGACAGCTTCCTGCCTCACCCGCCATGGGCCTCCCTCTGGCCTGGCTCTCCCAATGCTGCCGTCACCTCCTCCTGCCATCCTGGGCCCCCATACTCCAGGGCTCCTGGAGGTGCTGCTCCCAGGGTCCCAGAAGCACAGCAGAGACGAGCTCCACACGCAATAGGAAGATGTCACCTTCCAGGGTAAGTGGCACCAAGGAAGGTGGAGGGCATGAGGGCAAATTTGTACTGGGGGGCAGAGAATCCCCTCCATATCACCACACGTCAGCTGAAAGGAGACCTGGTGGCTGAGATGATAAAGAATCCAGCTGCACTGCAGGAGACCTGGGTTCAATGGCTGGGTTGGGAAGATCTCCTGGAGGGCATGGCAACCCACTCCAGTATTCTTGCCTGGATAATCCCCATGGACAGAAGAGCCTGGAGGGCTACAGTTCATGGGGTCGCAGAGTCCTAGATGACTGAGCGACTAACCACAGCACAGCACATGCCCCCCCCCCCACCCCATGCTTGTGGGCTAGTCCCAACCCTCAGTTCCTTAAAGCACCCTCTTTGTCCCCACCCGAGACAAGACACCCTCTATCTGCACCCTACCCTCCTTGCAGTTCACAAAGCCCTTGAACAGAATAACTTCCCCTTATCTAACAGTTAATTATTTCTCAGGAGGGTTGGGACAGCCAGCTCTCCCCTTCCCAAATGCACCTTCAAGTCCAGTTACAGCACCTGGGCTGTGATCTCTAACTACTACCACCCCACACCCCACTCCAGGACTATGCCCAAGACAGGAAACTGCTTTAGCTTTGCAGTAAGATGACCTCAAATTAATGGGGCAGAGGTAGAATTCCTGACTTCCAGTGAGCCTCAGCCCTCAGCCCTGGCCGATGACCTCTCCCTAATGCTCTGCTCTCCCAGGAGCGCCAGCCCCGCCCCACAGCTGAGCTGGCCCAGGCGGAGGAGCTGCTGGAGCAGCAGCTGGAGCTGTACCAGGCCCTGGTGGAAGGGCAAGAAGGGGCCTGGGAAGCCCAGGCCCTGGTGCTCAAGACACAGAAGCTAAAGGAACAGATGAGGAGACACAGAGAGCCTGGGAGAAGTCACCTAAGCTTTCCATCAGTGGCCCCTTCACCGTCCAGCCCTGAAAACTGCACACCACCCTCCCCAACCCTTGGATCAGCAACATCCCAGCCTCTCCCAGGCCCTAAGAAAACAGAAGAAACTGCCACAAAAGGGCTAAAAATTGGATAGTCATGAGAAGTCATGGCCTCTGCAGTCTTTTCACTCACATCCCAATTCAACACCTCCCGCTGACCTCAGCCCCCAGCAGGGCACACAGTGCCCACAGGAATTTACTCTGGATTATGCCCCAGAACCACCTCACCCCAAATCCAATAAAGGGATGGAATGCTTATAGACACCACAGACGCATGAGTTTTTTAGTTTTGTTAAAAAAAAAAAAAAATTTCCGACAAATCGGGGAAATGGGGTTCAGGAGTGGTGGTGATGCCAGGAAAGTCATGGGGCAGGGGACTGGGGCGCCCGGGGTCGGTAGCAGTAGTGTCTCCTTCACCCCCACGCCTGGTGCGGTCTCCTGAAGAGAACTGTCACATTCCAGAACGGGTGGGTGAGTCCTCTACCGTGTCTGTTCAACTGAAAAGAAAATACAGCAGTTAGACTAGAGCATGGGAAAAATTTATAAAAAAAAAAAAAAATCAAAGTCGGCACAAACACCCCTCTCCCAACACATCCAGATGTTTGTGTGGTATGCAGGTCAGAGGATAGGTCTGGGGGTAGAGAAAGAGAAATAATTTGATGAGAAGAGACCCCCATACACAGGTCAACTAAACATCCCAATAGAGCATCAAGGTGGGGCAGCAGAAATATGGATGTCAAACTTGTCAAGTGGCCACCATGCACCAGGGGCTTTAAGAAAAACCCACTAAGCAAATGAAGAGAATCTAAAGGACTAGGGAAAGCAGCTTCATGAGATCATTACTCACTGTAGGAGGAGATGTCTATCTCGTCAGGCAGCTCACTTATATTGACTTCAAAGCGATCCTGCACATCATTGAGGATCTTGGCATCATTCTCATCTGACACAAATGTGATGGCCAAGCCCTTGGTGCCAAACCGGCCTGCTCTGGCCACCTGGAAAGAGACATGTGATAGGACCAGCAGGCCCCACAGAAGGAAGACACACAAAGAGAGGGAAGAAATGCAAGATATGAAAGATAGAGAAACCCAAGGGGTGGGAGAGGACACTGGCCTATCTTCCAGGTGTGGGGCTTACCCGATGCAGGTAGGTATCTGAATCCTCAGGCATGTCGTAGTTAAAGGCAATGTTCACCCGCTCGATGTCCATGCCTCGGCCAAACAGGTTGGTAGCCACAAGAATCCGTCGTTGAAAATCTTTAAACTGCTGATACCGAGAAAGCCTTTATGAGAAAGGAAATCAGAAAGAGTGTTGAGATTTTCTTCTCTCAAGGGTCCCTTTTGCTCGCAAGGACACAAAACATCTTGCCCGTCTCTGACTCACCTCTCCTCCTGGGGCATCCCACGGTGGATAGCAATGGCTGGGAAGTTCTGCTCCACCAGGAGCTGGGCCAGGGCAATGCAACGCTGCACAGACTTCACAAATATCACCACCTGTGTGCGTGCGTGGTGTGTATGAGATTGGAGGGATGTGTGTCCATGAGGGTGTGTGTGAGAAAGATTACGAGCAGGAGTTCTCAGTAATTTCTAAAAAACTCCTCAGTCCCCATCACATACTTCCTCTTCTGCTCTAAATACTAAGTCTTTCCTGCTTGGCTCTGACTTTTCCTGAGCAGACAAACACGCTGCAGAGGATATGGAAAACAGTAACCAACTACCAGATAAATTAGGAGACAAGAATGAAGCCACCACATGAGAATGGTAAAAATCTGACCTAAGTCTGGAAAGACATGACCATTATTCCCACTCACCAAAACATCAAACATAGTAAGAGCTTATAGAAAATGATTTTTAGTGCAAATCACACAAGAGGTTAAGTAATGAAACACTTCTCCCCAGGTGAGCAGTGCAAAACACACAGTTTAAGACCTAACATGCCTAATTATTGTGGGACTCTCACCAACTTTAAGACTCAAGGATTTTGTAATTTGAGGTTTATTTTGTGTCAGGCATGGAACAGAAAAGCAATTCCCATCGTGCTCACGTTTAGCCCCTAAAAGTCTTTCTCTCATTTACAAGAATTTTTCCACCATTCTTTCATATGGCATCCATGGCTTCCTCAATAAAAAGGTTTCTGCCAACAGTTGGAGATGTACTCATTCTCCCTACTGGACCTTGGACAACTGACCTGGTTGAATTCAAGGACATCCAGAAGGTCAAAGAGCTTCCGGTTCTTCTCGTTGTCCTTCAGTTTCACGTAGTACTGCTGCAATCCATGCAGCGTCAGCTTCGTCTCATCATCCACGAAGATCTCCATTGGCTGGGGGGGAGGGGGGAGGGAAGGGGTGGGGAACGGGAGGAGGGCAGAGTGGGGGGGTTAAACCTGGGGGGGTGGAGGAAGTTGATCTCCAATACACCCCATGGGGGGATGGGGAGAAAGAGAGAAGACTGAAAACCCAGCCCCACCCCCAAAAATACCCACATTTTAATGTGGTCTTTTGGACATTAGATCTGATTTCCTTCCTATCAGTTGAGTTTTAAGATTTCCCAACTGAAAATAGTTATAGGAAAGGAACTCTGCACGGAGGAAAGGGCAGAGTCCAACCATCCAATGGCAAGGTGCCATTACCTCATACGGAGGTGGTGGAGGAAAGAAAACAAAGGGAAGTGGTTCTCAAAGCGAGAACATGAAGCAAACACCTGGGAAATCATGGCAACAGTGACTCGAGGTCAGAATAAATCCATTAGAGCTGGTTTAATATGCGGGAGAGCTCCATTCGCATATTCTCTCAACTAGGAGAATCATATCTCCATAAGGAAGGTAGATGTCTTCCCATATCCCCATTAGGAAGGTGGAAGATCAGAATGCTTCAATGGACTTAAGGTCAAAATGCCATGAAAAGAGAGGCAAAGATCACTCAAGATGAGTAGCAACTTGCCCTCGGACCACAAGGAAATAGTTTTAGATGAGATTGGTCTCTGAACGAAAAATCAAACCATCTACAGTGTTACGAGGAAGGTACAATGAGTGGTGCTAAGAAGCAAATTCAGAGCAGCAGAGTTACTCAGTCATCTTTAAAAACAAAACACACACACACAGCCCTTGAAGGGAAGGTAGATAGCATTTACAAAAAAAAAAAAAAAGTGGTAACTGGCACAAGAGTCAACTCTAAAGCCCAATTTCCCTTTGTGTGCTGTGCTTAGTCACTCAGTCATGTCCGACTCTTTGTGACACCATGGACTGAAGTCCACTAAGCTCCTCTGTCCATGGGGATTCTCCAGGCAAGAATACTGGAGTGGGTAACTTTTCCCTTCTTCAGGGGATTTTCCCAACCCAGGTCTCCCGCATTGCAGGTGGATTCTTTACCATCTGAGTCACCAGGAAGCCATGGTTAACATAAAACCCCAGGGTACAAGATTTGGGGAAAGGATAAGTGTGTCATAGGAGAAAACCAGAAGCTGAACTTCAGAATGCAGACTAGCAAAGGAAGGATTTCCAAAGAGAAGTTCCATGGCTTCCTTCCAATCTAACTTGAACCCCAAATACAGCTAAAGGTAAGAGTTATGGTCCACAGGAAGGAGCACAGCAGGGAGGGAGGGAAAGAACACACTCCACTGCTTACACAAGGGCCTGCCTAGCCCAGACCCTACCACCACCTGGTAACACCCAAGTGGAGCTCCTCACTTTACTTCTTCCATATCCCTCTGAATATTAAGAGTTAAAAAGAAGAAAAAAAATCTACCACCCTACTCAGAACACCCCTCCCCACCAACACAAATGGAAAGAAACAGGGAGCACGGCACGCCTTGGGTTCAGGAAAAAAACCGGGAACAGAAAAAGAGGCTGGTTTGGTCCTCAGCTTCCTGGTCAGGTTCCCCGCGGCCTCCGCTGCCGCCATCCACCGCCGAGTGCGTCCGCATTTCCCCCGCCGCGCCACGGTGCTTCTCCGCTGCTGGTTCACATCAACCGAGGTTCCGACGGGTGCGAGGAGGTACGGGTAGGAAGGAGTATGGACTCGGGGATTGAGGTGCCAAAGGCCCCCACCCCTGGAGGTGGGGAGGGAGCGGATTCATGTGTGCTGTTTGCTCTTCTTTTGGACATGCCCTGCCATCTGTCTGTCCCTCTCTTGCTCTCCTGCCACCGGGAGGTTATGAGTTTGGGGAGCAGAAGGCTCCGGCTGTATGCTCGATGCCACCTTGAGGGTGCGTGGCTGTAGGGGGTATGTAGAAGACGATGGGTGGGTGGTAGGGCAGAAAATCCTGCCCTCCCCCAAAAGGGAGAAGAGGTTCAAAAAATGCTGTGATGAAAAAAAGTCGAACACTACCCGCTCTCACGTTAACCCGACCAAGTCTTCCGGAGTTTCCCTGGCGCCGCGCAGACCCTAACACTAACTGTCTCTGCCTCTGTGTGTCTCTTCAAGGAGTCATCACTTTCAAATGGGCACGTGCCCCCTTCTTGGCGCTTGAAGGACAAGGGAGTCTGGAGGAAGAGGGCGCGGAGGGGGAGAAGGCAGCGGGCGGGGAGTGGAGGGAGAGAAGGTAGAAGGGTATTTACGTCTTGCATGAACTTGCGGCAGACTGGACGAATCTCTTTGCTCAAGGTAGCACTGAACATCATGACCTGCTTCTCATGGGGGGTCATGCGAAAAATTTCCTGGACATCCCGACGCATGTCTACAGGAAAAAGAAAAAAAAAAAATTATAGTAGAAAAGAGACATATTATCATAAATGAAGATCAGAGACAGGCTTATCAATGAGGTAAGGACTGCTGGAAGTGGGTGAGCCGAGAGTTGCGGGTCAGGGTTAAGATTTGCCTCAGGTCTCTCTCTACTCTATTATCTCCAACCGCCATGTAATCATGTCCAGGGTTATAATACAGCGGGAAGAACAGTGTCTATGGCCCAGGTTCCAGCCGTGTATTTTAACCACACAAGAAATTAGATGAGACCCCAAAGCCCACAACTAGAAAATGGGGATAAAGCCCACTGCAAAGGCTCACAAAGATTAAGTCCTTACAAAGCCCTTCTCCCTACTCCTCTCTCCCCAAGCTCCAACTGTCTACCAATATCGCGCACCTATTACATTCCAGCTGTCAGAGTCCATTCCACGCTTCCTCTGGATCACACTGTCCTATCCAGTCAGGCAAATATGACATCTCTACTTGGAGCCCACTTTATAGCTCGCCATCTAGAATAGCCAAAGATCATTTGGAATGACTTATCCCTGGGTATATGCCCATCCCTAGTCTCATTCACCAAATTTGCGTTCTCATAAAACATCTTCCTTTCTTCACAGCACTTGGCACACTGGAACACCACACCACACAGACTCCCACACACACTCTCCACATTCATTCCAGAACTTAAGTTGAAACATTTATTCAGCTATAATCTGATGATATAATCTGAGTTGAGGATGCCAAACGAGTAGACTGTCTCTTTTTCCAGTTCCATTTTCTTCCCTATGACACCCACTACAGAGATTTACAAAGGACACAATGGTGGTGTGACTAACATCCAAGATTAGCTAGGTCCCTCCTCTCAAAGATAAACATCTACCACAAAAAGGAAGAACATGATACCCTTCTCCTTGATCACCAAGGAAGCTTAACAAGCCTAACAGAGACTGACCAGGGAAGCCAGAGCCATCAGTCATGGGTGATAGATTAAGAGTCGTCCTGGCACTAAAGTGCTCCAGTATCAAATAAGCATCATTTGGCTCCAAAAGGTAACTTCCCAGATCACTAGACCAGCCCCAGCCCAACTGGGACAACTTACCGAGCTGTTCAAGCATCTTATCGCATTCATCCAAGATAAAGTGTTTAATGTGTTTGAGGTTGAGGCTCTTATTTCGAGCCAGAGCTAGGATGCGGCCAGGGGTCCCCACGACGATATGCGGGCAGTTCTTCTTCAGCACCTCTTCATCCTTCTTGATAGACAGACCACCAAAAAACACTGCAACCTGCCAACCCAGAAGAGAACAGTATTTCACAAGGAAGGAAAGGGTCAACCTTCCCAAGGTTCCCATCCTTTCAATTTGCTCTAAACCAATTCTCAGAACATTTCAGAGCTAAATGGAACATGAGATCACCTAATCTAAAAGTATCATATCCCCCAAACATTGAAGCTAAGAAACAAAAGTGACCTGTCCTAAACTACATGCTCTGAGAACTAGCATTTAGTTCTTCTGACTTAATCTAACAATTTTCCTTCTCCAACTCCAAAGCCAGACTTCCCTGTAAAAAGGAGGATGGCAAGAAATTAACAGTGTCAAGTACCAAAAAAAAGCTCACGGGTATCAAGTGTTCCTAACTGACCCTAGATTTTTAAATTCCTTTGAATAAACCCTGTTTAGGCTACACATATTACTGCACCTTAAAACTATTAGGGAAATGGCTGTTGAGCCTTTAATACAGCATCAGAAACTGCTTTTTTAGTTTCAAAGGGGGAGACCAATCAAGGGATTCAGACTATCATAACCCTAAGTCTAGAGTAAATCTAAAACCATTAATTGTGGGACAAGTGGTTTGCAACAAAACAGGAGATACATAGCATCATCTGTGAAGAATTCTTGCCAAAAATCTTTAACTTGAACCATTTAAGCTTTCAAACATAACTTTCAGTTTAGGGACTTCCCTGGCAGTCTACTTTCAATGCAGGGGGCATGGGTTTGATCCCTGGTGGGGGAACTCAGATCCCATATGCTAGGTGCCACAGCAAAAAAAAAAAAAAAAAAAAAAAAAATTCAGTTTACAGGAAACACTGAGAGCGAAAAACAAGTTAAAACACCACCACAGGAAAGTAACCAAACAAATCCAGAGGTAGGACATTTTGCAGAACTAGCTCAATCTCTTTATCAAATCACTGAAACATAATATTGAGCAAATGGACAGACTCTCTCATCAAATTTATATTTGATTTTGACACCAAAAACATCCTCTTTTGAGTCCACAAGGTGAAGAATTAAACCTACAGAGGTGGAACTACATCCTAGCTCTCTACTGAGCTCAACAAGTGTTTTCATAGTCATAACAATGGAAAGTTATGGAAAGTCTACTTGCTAAAAGGACAGAAAGTAAATGCTAACAAAACTGACAATGTAAGAACACAGATATACTTTACACACACACATAGAGCTTTGACTGTATTTAGAAAATTAAATAGTTTCCCCAAGTTCTGGGAAAAAGAACCATGTAAACAAGCTAAACAGTCTTACATGAAAAGTCAAAATGGCTTTTAAGTAGACAAATTGAGAAAATAGTGTCTAATACTTGGTTTCACAGAACATCAGAAGTTAAAAAAAAAAAAAAAAGTTAACAAGTGGTACTCTGTGAAGTATGATTAGACAGGAGAAGACAAATTCATCATAAGATCTTTCGGATTAACTACACATTTTACCAAGCGCAAGTACTACTATTACTATTTTAAACAAATTATTTTTAGTTTAGGACTACTACTCAAATATTCCTAGTTCTAAATATAATAATTAAGGGGGAAATTTTTAATCTGAACAAAACTATATTTTTTCACCCAAGGAGAATAAAAAATTACATACATCAAGTATATACATATGCTTCTCAAACTCCAATTACCTGAGAATCTTGTTAGAATGCATGTTCATACTGGATAGGTCTAGGGTGGAACCCATGTTATCTACATTTCCAGCCACTCCCAAGTGACACTGAAACCACACGTCTGGGAACCACACCTTGAATATCTGGGAACCACACCTTGAATATCGCAGCTACACAATGCACACCCATACTGACACAGTGTGTATACATACTGATACAATGTATACACATATCAATACAATATAGCAGGCACCTCTAACAAGTATAATTCATATGGGAACATAAATCTCTTACACACCTAAGTTCCAGGAACTTACTATGTCCTACATGTTTAATTGTGTAGAGGTATTTAATACCCGTGGGACGTGAAGACTACTGATCTAGCAAGTCCCCAGTGCCTCCAACTCCCCACACCCTCATTCCCCCAAGCCTCTCACCCTGGCTTACCTTGACGCTGGGCATGTATTTGGAGAAGCGCTCATACTCCTTGCTGATCTGAAAAGCCAACTCCCGAGTGTGACACATCACCAGTACAGACACCTGGGGGGGAAGGACAGTAGGTGGAGACACAGACAGTATATCCCTTCACCAGGGATGTCACAAAAGCATACCCAGCAAACCACAAGTGGCTACAATTCCAGATCTAAATCATTAACCCCATAATTACTACAGAATATTCCCCAGGGCTCTCAGTCAAGCGTGATAAAGGTCATCTTAACAGCAAGAACTCACAGCTCTCAAAGCATCATGTAGCTGAGGCAACACCCTTCCTGAACACTACTAGCCAAGATGCTTTGCCCAGCACTCTCTGCAAGTGTACCTGTCCAGTAACTGGCTCCAATTGTTGCAGTGTAGCCAGCACAAACACCGCTGTCTTTCCCATGCCTGACTTGGCCTGGCATAGGACGTCCATTCCCAGGATGGCCTGAGGGATACACTCATGCTGGACTAGAAGTAGGAAAGAAAAGGTAAATTAGACTTCAATCTCCAGAGAACTCCACCACATTTTTGCACCAGGCCAAACCCATTTCTCACCACTCAATTCTTTTTTTTTCACCACTCAATTCTTAAGTAATTCTTGTCAATTTCCATACCCCTTTCTCTCTGCTCCCTCCATCAAAGTGAAAGTGAAGTCGCTCAGTCGTGTCCGACTCTTTGTGACCCCATGGACTGTAGCCTACCACACTCCTCCGTCCATGGGATTTTCCAGGCAAGAATACTGGAGTGGGTTGCCATTTCCTTCTCCAGAGGATCTTCCTGACCCAGGGATCGAACCGGGGTCTCCTGCACTGTAGGCAGACGTTTTACCGTCTGAGCCACCAGGGAAGTCCCTCAATCAAATAGATTCCCACATCAAGACCTTCCCAGTTCCTTCTAGTATTAGCCTCTTCTAACTCCAGGGCCCAAAGTCCTGCCATCAACCCTGTGGGCATCTACCAATCGGTCATCTTAGGTGCTCCTCTGTCCCAGTGCTCCTTAATCTGTAACAATCCATGACTTTTGAGTGCCTGTCACAGGCTACTTCTCCTACTCAGATTGTCATGCTTTGGGTGACACAACTCTACAACCTTGGGCAAAATGAAGAACTTGGTTAAAGTGAAGTTTCTCAGTCGTGTCCAACTCTTTGCACCCCATGGACTGTAGACTGCCAGGCTCCTCTGCCCATGGGATTTTCCAGGCAAGAGTACTGGAGTGGGTTGCCATTTCCTTCTCCAGGGGGTTTTCCCGACTCAGAGACTGAACCCAGTCTCCCGAATTGCAGGCAGACGCTTTACCGTCTGAGCTACCAGGGAAGAACTTGGTACTTGACCCAAAAGCCAGCTATCTTTAGACCACCCATAAAGGTTTGCAGAGACCAGAGTTGACTTGGTCCAAGGGTCCAACCAGCTCCTCTTTGGAAATTTTCAATTAAAAGACAAAATTTAAAACAAGACAAGGAGAAAAGCCACTCTAAGTTGCTCTGAAATCACTAGCACTTATCATGAACAAAGACTAACCTGTATAAACATCTTTTACTGCTAAAATAGGTTCTGGTACTTATTTCCTGATCTACCCTATACACAAATCTGTAAGGGACCATGGCTATTATCTGTTTTCTTGTATCCTTAAAGCACCAATGAGAACTCTATGCCCAACAGGAAATTTACCTTCTGATGGATGCTCAAAGCCACAGTCAACAATGGCCCGGAGCAACTCTGGCTTGAGCAAGAAGTCACGAAAGCCAGAGCTGTGGATGGAGACATAGGAGCCCTTGACATCCTTCTTGGCAGGGGCCTCAGCCCCATCTCCTCCAGCTGCCGTCTCCACCTCATCATCTTCATAATCCAAGAGCTCATTGTCCACATCGTTCTCTGCCATAACTGAGCCGGCAGGAGAAGGGGAAGGGTCTCCGGATGGGTTAGCGTAGAATAAAGGAAGAGAAGAGGAGGAGAGTGGGGGCTTGAGGAACAGAAGAGGAAAAGAAACACACTAGTTTCTGACAGAAGAGCTAGGAGGGAAAAAAAACAGGGAGGAGACATCAGTCATGAGCAGAGCCTTCACCATCTATCCTGTCCATCCCCACACTCTTCCTGTCCCTAAACTATGACACATGTACCTGGAAACAAAAGTAACAAAGGGAAAAACAAGTAATAAAAAACACAAGACAAAGAAACAAAAGACAAACATAACACACAGAATGGGAAAAGTGTGTTTCCCAGGAGTGGTGATTAGGACGTAAGTTCCCAAAAGGATAGGATCGGAGAAGCAGAAACCGGAAAGCTAGAAAGGCAAGGCCAGCTTCTAAATTCCTGCTCCGGGACAGCAGTGAGGATAAAAAATTAAAGACACATAAAAAACAGACTACTAACAATTTACAAGACTGGAGAATGTTAAGGACAAAATGAAAAATCCTCAATGAAAGACCTTGTGCTTTCCCTATAATCTCAAGGTGTCGACAGCAGCCATCAGTCAAGGGTGATAGATTTACGGTCGTCATTGCGCAAAGCGCTCACTTTTCAAAATGGAAACATCATGTGGCTGCCATCCACGTCTCCCAACACGCCAGTCTCCCAGTCCTCAGACACCTCATAGTCGCGCGTAAAAAATCCTTCGGTGATGGTGGTGGAGGAGGGTGGAGGCTAGAGAATGGCTCGGCCAAGAGAAAAAACCCACTCCTCCATCAATCACATCACCGTTGCGTTACTCCTCAGCTATGGCTCGTTTCCGAAAAACACACAATGACACCAGCCGTAAACATTTAGGAAATGCTCCAAATAACGGTGGGCAAATCGAGGTGAGAAACGTCCAGGTAGGCCTAGAAGCTGGCTCCTCTTCGTATTCCCGCCGCGTACCGCGGACCCAGAAATAAGCGCGAAAGTGAGAAGACCCCGCCCTCCGCAAATAGCCAGGACCAGAGGACGCCTAGCGCCGCCTCTCAATGTCACTGGGGCCTCGAGTAATCAAGGGCCCCACCGAAGGAGCGAGAAGCAAAGAAAACACAATGGCGCCGGGGCCACCATCTTGGATTGGGCCCCCCTATCTTCCCTACCTCCCCCCCCGCGAAGTTTCTTCATCTCGAAAAAGATGCAAGCGATGCAACTAACGACCCAATCAGACTCCAGCAACAAGACCATGGCCTGTACAAGGGCTATCAGGAGCTCGTGCGACAGGATGGCCGCAGAGAAACGCAGATGGAGGCGGATGGTGCCGAAGGCCAAAGCTTACCTGAGCAAGGCAAAGACGTATGGCGGCGGCAACAGCGACGAAGAAGGGAATCTGCCTTCACTTCCGGTTCCCGGTTTTCCCTCCACCCGGCCTCCCGCCTTCGCTGATGCGAGCGCGCAGGCGCAAAGAACCGGAAGACGGGCCTTCCACGGTTGTGTGGGTCTGCGCGCTCCAGGGTTGCCTTTAGAAAATGCCTGCGTGAAAAAAAATTTTTTAAGCCACTTCTTACTCCTTCGCTACTACCAGTAACAAAAGGCATCAAGGAAACTATAATTTTTCCCATTATTATCTTTTTCCCGCTTGTCCAGTTCTTTTCCGCGCCTCTCTCTTCATTTAGATTCTTGCCACTCAGGTCTTCTTTCTGGGCACCCCTCCTCTGGGCGCAGGAGGACCCAAGGTGCCGGGACTTCGATTTCCCACGGGGTCCTTGGCCCGGTAGTCAAGGTGACCTGGGGGTGCTGGCGCTGGAGTTAGGGAACGGCCAGCCCCAGGTGTAGGTAGTGAGTAGTTCTCGCGGATCCTACCCCCTACCTTTTCCCCAGCCTTGGAACCGGTGGGCGGCATTTACCCAAAGTAATGGTTGGCTGATGTATCTGATGTCCTAAGGGCCGTGGGCTTGGGCTGTAAGTCAGGAAGGTGTTCTGAAGCCACTGCGTGCAGGACTGGGGGTCTAGATTCTGCCCCAAGTGTTAACGATAAATACTAGGGTATGAGGGTTACATGGTGGTGGGTTAGTCGCTAAGTCGTGTCAGACTCTTGCGACCTATGGACTGTAGCCCACCAGGCTCCTCTGTCGATGGGATTCTCCAGGCAAGACTACTGGAGTGGGTTGCCATGCCCTCTTCCAGGGGATCTTCTCCACCCTGGGGTTGAACTCAGGTCTCCTGCATTGCGGGCTGCTTCTTTACCTACTGAGCCACCAAGGAAACCTGAGTGTTACATAACATTTTATAAAATTTCAACCAGAATGTGCTTAACCCTTTACCCAATAACCCCTCCCATAGTTCATCCTGGATATTTTTCCTGAATGAAACATTTGATATCTCCCCTCTCGCTTTTATATGCTACAGAAGTCAGATGTGACTTAACAAAACTGATAACAAACGTTTGACCCTTTATGTACTATCACTTAACCATTTAACACCAAGGTGTACCATTATTCCCATTCTATATCAAGCAAACAGATTCAAAGAAATAAATCAACATGTCCAAAGTAATACAGCTAGCAAGGTGACAGAGCCAGAACGTAGACACCTCTTTATTCTGTACTGTATCCCGTCTCCCTGATTAAAGAGTGCTTAATAAATACCCTACAGATAACCTCATTGGTTTAAGGCTTGTTTTCTGTGGCCGAAAGAAATAAAAGTGATTCAAGGATGATGTTACAGAAGGGCAGTTTTTCCAACCCACAATATCTTTTTTTTTCAACAGCATTTATCAACTGCCAGTCCTGTGTCAAGTGCTAGCCTAAGATCTGGGTACATAGCAACGAACAGCCCTATCATCACAGAGTTCATTTAACAGGGGAGACATGTCAAGTACGGATAAATTCTATGAAGGAAAACAAAGCAGTGTTCAGATCAGTCGCTCAGTCGTGTCCGACTCTTTGCGACCCCATGAACCACAGCACGCCAGGCCTCCCTGTCCATCACCAACTCCCGGAGTCCACCCAAATCCATGTCCATTGTGTCGGTGATGCCATCCAGCCATCTCATCCTCTGTTGTCCCCTTCTGCCCTCAATCTTTCCCAGCATCAGGGTCTTTTCAAATGAGTCAGCTCTCTGCATCTGGTGGCCAAAGTAATGTTACTACCTTTACTTTACTTTAACGGCATTACAAAGTAATGCCAAAGCAATGTTACTACCCCTCAGATTTTCTCTCTAGTTACCATCTACAGTCCTCAGGTTTGCAAAGGAGGAGCCACATGTTTCTCACTTAGGAGAAAAACTTATGTGCCATTTGCTTTTGTTTCTCCCAACAAGCTTCAAAGGACAGCCCTTTTGAGTGGGGAATACATAAGCAAGGAACAAAAATGACTGAAAATGAGAAATGAGAAGCAAAAGGAAGCTGACTCAAACCACCAGTTGATTTGCCCATAATTATTTTATTGACACTTTTATTGTTACAAAGGGAAAGTATGGTGTTGAGGATGTAAAAGGAAGGTCATGCACACAAGAGGACACAACATCACTTTAGATCTCAGGAAGCAGTAAGCATCTGATGGTTCTTTCGGGAAATAGCAAAAGGGGGAAAGCCAATAAAGAGAAAGACCAACTTAACAGAGACAAAAAGGCTAAAAAATGCAAACATCTTCCTGGAATCACAATAGAGAGGCTAATTAAAGCCATTTCATCTTTTCAGGGATCATAAGGTCTGTGGGAAAAGAAAGATGGGAAGAATCAATTCTCTAGAGAATTAGGAGGGTCACAATGGCAACCCACTCCAGTGTTCTTGCCTGGAGAATCCCAGGGACGGGGGAGCCTGGTGGGCTGCCGTCTATGGCATCGCACAGAATCGGACACGACTGAAGCGACTTAGCAGCAGCAGCAGCAGCAGCAGCAAGATGAATGAGTAGAATTAGAAAGCCACAGACAGAAGTGAGAAAACAGCTGTGTTTAGGTTTTGGCAGGTGGGCAGGGGGTCATTATAATATCACAGATTTGTCACTTATTGAATCCAGCTACTAGAAACCATGCTAGGCTCTTTACAGAATGATTTCTAGTTAATGCAACAACAAGGTAGCATTATTCCAGCCTTACAAGGACACGGGAGTTACAGTTTAAGTAGCTTGTCATGGTTGCCCAGCCAGCAAGTGGCACAGTCAGGAGAGGGACCCAAGCCTGCCTGGCCCTGAAGTCAGTGTTTTCCACATCCCTACTTCTCCAAGCTACAAATTTCACAAAGGATCTGAGTGAAGGTGACCTGGCAGTTTACACGGTCCCAGTAAAAGAGTAATAAGGAGATTCAGGTCTGACCAGGGTATGTCTAAGTTTCACAGGAGAATCATTGGATCCTGCTTCCTAGAATTTCTAGGGAATGCAAGGGAGAGAAGGATTATGGTGGAAGTTGATTTTGACTTGGGGATTTCTTGGCAGGAGGGAACTGGGAGGAGTCAGGCCCTAGGTTAGGTCCTAGGCAGCAATCCGGTAGTTGGGGTGAACCTGGGGCCTGACGTCGCAGACCATGCCGAGAAGCTGGGCCAGGACACGTTCACGGTTTCTCTGCTGGGAGCTCTGCATGCCCTGCACCTGGCGCCTTGTAGCCTGCTCCACCTCAGCTGACAAGTTCCCTTGGGAGCCCATGGCCTGGGGAGTGGGAGAAAGGGTGGAAGAGAGAAAAGAAAAAGCAGAAACAGAGAAAGAAGCATCCAGGCACGTGGAAGGAAGGGTCCTGGAGCAAGGCCAGGAAGCAAGGCCCTCTCCAGAGTCATGCCCACCCATGGAAATATCTAGATAGACACCACTCGCATCCATGGAAATATCTGGACACCAAAGAGACCAACATAATGCCCTCTCCTCTAAGATCTGACATGCAGCATCATCCTACAACAGACTGTAGGATCCTCACCATCCATGCCCATAAAACTCTGCCCTCCACCCCAAATGTCATCATACCCTGCATAGATCTCAGCCATCCCCCCACCTCCACCACCAGCTACACGAGTCCTTCAAAACTCCCAGACTCTCTTACATACAACTAAGCTTGACCTCACCAGGGTCCCCTTTGACCCTTGACCACCTTTTTTCTTGTGGAATCACCCTGTACACATCCCACCAGATATACCCACCAACATGCACACTCGGGGTCCCATCTCAGCTCCCCCACGACTCACTGCCTGCTGCTTGCTCTGGAATTCTTGCTCTCTCTCTCTGCGGTACTGGTCCACTTCCATTTGTGCCTCCTCCTTTGCCTGCTTCAGACGCCGAGCCTTCCCTGGAGGCAGAAGAAAGGACTGACAGTGGGGATAGGACCCCGCCCCAACACACACACACACACACTGTGAAAGTAGGGGGTCAGTCCCTCCCTCAAAGTTACTGCCTTCTCTCTGTCAGCCAAGAACAGGATTCTCATCACCCACCCATTTCTTCCCTCCTAAAAGCAACCGCAGCCCCCAGCTCTCTCTCCATCAGTCTTGGGTTATCCCAAGGACTCAAATGTTTGCTGTCCCTCTACCCCTAATTTTCTTTCCAGATTCCTAAGGAAAAAATGAGACTCACTCTTTCTGGCATCTGCCACCTTCTCAGCCGCCCGCTTCTCGGCTTGCAGGAGCTGCTGGATACCCTGGGATTGACTGGCCATTTCTGTTGTTATGACCAATGTTGTTTGTTTCAGAAGCCACCAAGGTACCAGATGGCTCCCCCTCTTCCCTCCCCCCACAACGCCTAATCCTCCTCCAGCTGTTTGCTGCAGCCTTTCACTCCCCCTGGGTCTTAGTGCTCCCCTTTTCGCTCAGACTCCTGTACCGGGTGTCTCCCCCAAATTGATCCTCCCATTGATGGCTGGTCCTCCTTTCCACCTCTCATGCTGGCAGTACTCAGAATTACCGCCTGGTGGCAGCAGAGACCAGGTCCAAAGCTGTTCGCTTACTACAGCAGGTGCAGAGCTTTCCCAGTTGGAAGGAATGGGGGGCGGCGGCCGAGAGAAGAGTGTTTAGGAAAGAAGGCGGCAGAGATTGAGAATGGGGTGAAGAGGTAAGGAAATTATCATGCTTGGTATGTTGGGAACAGAATATCTGGGCTTCTCTGAATTCTTCCAACTTCTCTTCCCCTCTTTTTTCTCCCTCCCATTTCCATCTTTTTTTGCTACATCTTTCCAATTCCAAATTTCTCCATTCATCTCATTTGCTTTGTCCTACAGTTGTTTTCCTTGTCTTTTACTGTATTTTTCTTCTATGATCTGTCCCTTCCTTGGCCTTACTGTGGTTTGGGGTTTAGTTTTGCATTTTCACTGCGGTTTTTTTCTTGTCTTTATCTCTTCTGTTTTCTCTCTCGTCTCATCTTTTCGTCTATCACTGAACCGTCTCCTCTCTCCTCCCAGTTGAGGGAGGCGGGGTTAAACTCCCCAAGAGCCTTTGCCTCTCTGCTCCTTTTCCTCTCCTGTCTTCCAGACTTCCGGTTTCAGACGGACCCTTTTCTTAAGTTCCCTAGTTTCCCCCCGGAGGCTGGGCCAAGGAAACACCTCCTGCCCCCTCGGGGAGGAACGACATCCGGTAACACGCCTCACAGTTCATTTCCGCCCTTTACCTGCTTCTCGGCTTGCGCCACTTCCGTCAGTCTAGAGTATCTCCGCCCTTCCCGCCTCCCTTCCTCGGAGCGTCTTAAACACGGGCTTCGGGCCTACTGCTCCGGGGGTACTTTGGGGGCGGGGGGGGCAGGTCTGATGAGTAACCCCTCCCCCCAAGTCCCAGAGGGAGAAGCCTCTACATCTGTTTGCCGGGTACATTATACTCAATTTCTAGATCATTATTTGAAATTGTCTGTGACTTTTTAAAATTAAGGTATCTGTTGATAAAAATTTCCCCCATCATTCTGTTTTGTATTATATAACAAAATCCTTTATGGAAATTTACCTGGGCTAATGAGCCTTTAAGTAATCATTTATCCTTTTCTCAAATTTTACATTAAAAAAAAAATGTGACCCCAGCGCCCCTCAAAATTTTTTTCAAACTTCTCATCTGGTAAAGGGATGAGGGTTAGGATTGGCCTCATTTCTTGTTGGAAATTGTCAGAAGAAATGGGGAACCGAAGGGAGAAACAGAGTAGGCCAGAGATGGAGGGGGAGGGACCATCCAAGGCTGGGGTCCTGACTGCTGCCTTCTTATCCTTCTTCCTCAGCCCAAGAGTTCCATGGCCTCCACTTCCCGTCGCCAACGCCGAGAGCGTCGCTTCCGTCGCTATTTGTCTGCAGGACGGCTGGTTCGGGCCCAAGCCCTCCTTCAGCGACACCCAGGCCTTGATGTAGATGCTGGGCAGCCCCCACCTCTGCACCGGGCATGCGCCCGCCACGATGCCCCTGCCCTGTGCCTGCTGCTGCGGCTTGGGGCTGACCCTGCCCACCAGGACCGCCATGGGGACACGGCGCTGCATGCCGCTGCCCGCCAGGGCCCTGATGGTGAGTCTGCCTGGTGGGGAACAAGGTAGTGAGCAACTGATGGGGTCTGAGATGAAGGCCAGTGGTAGAAGAAATAAGCCAGTTGTTTGGTCCTGGGACTCAGGGAAGTAGTTGACCAAATTGGCTTATGGCTATCATTTATGCCTTCACATTACTGAGCTACCACTGTCTGAGGAGCCCAGCATTACCCAAACAGCAACTAGTACTCAAACTTCACATCTCTCTAGATTGTTGTGTGTTAATTGCTCAGTAGGGTCCGACTCTTTGCAACCTCATAGACTGTAGTCCACCTGGCTTCTCTGTCCATGGGATTCTCTGGGCAAGAATACTGGGATGGGTTGCCGTTCCCTTCTCCAGGGGATTTTCCTGGCCCAGGGGTCGAACCCGGGTCTCCTACATTGCAAGAAGTTTCTATACGGTCTGAGCCACAATATCTAGGTTAGCAGCTACTTTTTTCTCTTAACTGGTTGTTTGCCTGTAGTATGAAAAATAAGATAGAGGGTACTCTCTGCAGTTACAATGCATGGATTCAGATCCCAGCTCCACAATTAACAGCTGTGTGTTCTTGGGCAAGTAACTAAACTTTGTTGATGCTTAATTTGTCACTGTGCAAAATTAATTAGTAGCAGCCTTTGCTGTGTGCCAGGCACTTCTCACAAAGCAACTCATTTAGGGCTGCCCTGGTGGCTCAGACAGTAAAAAATCTGCCTGCAGTGAGGGAGACCTGGTTTCAATCCCTGAGTTGGGAAGATCCCCTAGAGGAGGGTATGGCAACCCACTCCAGTATTCTTGCCTGGAGAATCCCCATGGACAGAAGAGCCTGGCGGGCTACAGTGCATGGGGTTGCAAAGAGTCAGACACAACTGGGGGACTAAGCACACAGGCACTTCTCACAAAGCAACTCGTTTAATCCTAACAACTACCCTGTGAAGATATAAGCACTAACATCATCCTTTACTTCTCAGATAAGGAAACAGTACAGAGAAGTAATTTGCCAAAGTCAAACAACTATTAAGTGGTAGAGCAAGGATTGTATCCCAGCAGCCTACCTGGATAGTCTCTGCTGTGTGGTACTTTATAGAATTACACAGTGATAACACCTGTGTTCAAAGCACTCATGCTGTGAATGTTTTTAGCATCAACTGACACAGCACATAATGAAGCACCCAGCACGTGATAGTTCAGTTCAGTCACTCAGTTGTGTCCGACTCTTTGTGACCCCATGGACTGCAGCATGCCAGGCCCTCCTGTCCATTACCAACTCCCAGAGTTTACCCAAACTCATGTCCATTGAGTTGGTGATGCCATCCAACCATCTCATCCTGTGTCGTCCCCTTCTCCTCCTGCCCTCGATCTTTCCTAGCATCAGGGTCTTTTCAAATGAGTCAATTCTTCACATCAGGTGGCCAAAGCATTAGAGTTTCAGCTGCAACATCAGTCCTTCCAAAGAACACCCAGGACTGATCTTTAGGATGGACTGGTTGGATCTCCTTGCAGTCCAAGGGACTCTCAAGAGTCTTCTCCAACACCACAGTTCAAAAGCACCAATTCTTCAGCCCTCAGTTTTCTTTATAGTCCAACTCTCACATCCATACATGACTACTGGAAAAACCAAAGCTTTGACTAGACGGACCTTTGTTGGCAAAGTAATATCTCTGCTTTTTAATATGCTGTCTAGGTTGGTCATAACTTTCCTTCCAAGGAGTAAGCGTCTTTTAATTTTATGGATGCAGTCACCATCTGCAGTGATTTTGGAGCCCAGAAAAATAAAGTCAGCCACTTTCCACTGTTTACCTATCTATTTGCCATGAAGTGATGGGACTGGATACCATGATCTTAGTTTTCTGAATGTTGAGTTTTAAGCCAACTTTTTCACTCTCCTCTTTCACTTTCATCAAGAGGCTCTTTAGTTCTTCTTCACTTTCTGCCATAAGAGTGGTGTCATCTGCATGTCTGAGGTTATTGCTGTTTTTCCCAGCAGTCTTGATTCCAACTTGTGCTTCATCCAGCCCAGCGTTTCTCATGATGTACTCTACATGTAAGTTAAATAAGCAGGGTGACCATCTATAGCCTTGACGTACTCCTTTTCCTATTTGGAACCAGTCTGTTGTTCCATGTCCGGTTCTAACTTTTGCTTCCTGACCTGCATACAGGATTCTCAAGAGGCAGGTCAGGTGGTCTGGTACTCCCATCTCTTTCAGAATTTTCCACAGTTTGTTGTGATAAGCACATGCTAAGCACTCTAGCCATTGTTCCTGTGGGTATTAATAGATCCATACTCCTTTACCCACAGTTCTGAAACTCAGAAACACTCTGAGAACCGTATTTTTTCATCAACCTGCCACCAAACTCATTTGGTGACAAAAATCTAACCTAAACTGAAGCTAATCTATTTATGATATGCTGTTATCCTACTGATGTCAATATTCATACATTTCACTGCAGAAACATTCACATGTTTGGTTACCAGGGCTAGCCTAGCCATGCTCTCCCAGACTACCTGATATACAGTGTACCATTGTCCCTTGGTATCTGAGAGGGATTGGTTCTAGAACCCCCCACTCCCAGGATACCCAAATCCACAGGTGCTCAAGTCCCTTTTATGAAATGGTGTGATGTTTGCATATAACCCATGCACTGTCTTCCTGTAGATTACTTAACATACTTAATCCAATGGAAATGTTACGTAGATAGTTGTAGGCAAACTGCAAATTAAGTTTTGGCTTTTGGAACTTGATGGAATTTTTTTTTCCCCTGAATATTTTAGGTCTATGGTTGGTTGACTCTGCAGATGTGGAACCTGAGAATATGGAGGGTCAACTATATGTACTTTCAGATCAGCTCTTATCAAATCCCCCAAATATCTGCATTCTGGAAAGCCTTTGATATTGATGAGGGCTTGTTGATACTGTAGTGGCAGTGGACGCAGCTCAGAAGAGGTACAACTCTCCCTAAGAAAATAACAGGTGCAATGCCATTTCCCCTTTTAGAAACTTTCCTTCTAGAATAAGAACATTAGATGAAAATCTCTTGGTGGATGAGCAATCTGAACTCAGTTTGATTGCTATTGTCATCCCCCCCAGCTCCCCAAGAATGTACAGGAATCTCACCCACACCCTGAAACCTCCCCCCATATAGTCAAAAATCCCCTATTGTTTAGTTCCCCTAACATAGTGAGATAGGCTGACCTATTCAGATTATTTTTTAACTTAAAGAGAGGAGGTTTACAAAGTGCAGGCACCCAACTTGACAGTTGACACTGTATATGACAACAGAGCAGAATGCCCTGAGGCAGACCTCAGACCCCATCAAGTTCCAGCCCTGGCACTTAATGGGCTGTGTCAAGCCCTCTCCAGTTTAGCCTGCGTGAACCTAATTTGCTTCTCTAGAATGGAGGTTGTGGCAAGTGAGGCAAGCACTTGGTGCAGTTTTGGTATTCACTAGATGATAAGTCAGAGAAGGCAATGGCAACCCACTCCGGTACTCTTGCCTGGAAAATCCCATGGACGGAGGAGCCTGGTACACTGCAGTCCATGAGGTCACTAAGAATCTGACACGACTGAGCGACTTCACTTTCACTTTTCACTTTCATGCATTAGAGAAGGAAACGGCAACCCACTCCAGTGTTCTTGCCTGGAGAATCCCAGGGACAGGGGAGCCTGGTGGGCTGCCGTCTATGGGGTCGCACAGAGTTGGACACGACTGAAGCGACTTAGCAGCAGCAGCAGGTGATTAGTAGGGCTTCCTTAGTGGTCAGCAGTAAAGAATCCACCTGCAGTGCAGGAGATGTGGGTTTGATCCGTGGATTGGGAAGATTCCCTGGAGAAGGAAATGGCAACCCACTCCAGTATTCTCCAGAAAACCCCACAGACACAGGAGCCTGTCGGGTTAGAGTCCATGGGGTCACAAAAAGTCAGATAGGACTTAGTGACTAAACAACAACAAAAGATGAGAAGTACTATTATTTTTATTCTTTTATTACTCAGTTAAGGCTTCTTTAGTGACAGAAATGTCTCTTACAGTAGGTGCTTCCTTCATTATATTGAATTCTAAGAAACATGTGAGATTGATAATTATGGTTCCATTTAAGGATGAGGAAAGCAGGGCCCAGAAACTTCAGGACCTTGCTGAAATTTCACCTACACTCAGGTCACTCCCAGGCCCTCAGGCTTTCCTTCCTCCTGGTCCCCTGCCATCCTCACCACCAGGTGGCCTTCTAACTCCTTGGTAAGAAGGCCCATCTCTAGGGACCATTCTGCCTTAAAATCCAGGTATTTTCTTTGAACAGATGAAATGACCCAGAATTTTCTAGGGGAGGGTGGATTTCCCTTCAGTTCCCATGGTGGGTCCAAGGGATGTGTCAGTTCATTCTGAATTGGCTGGGCTGGGTTGTCACACCCAGTGAGATACCAGTGAATGGCCACTACCTTTGAGGCTTTTAGTAACACCTCCTAGGAAGGTGGTCTTAGCTGTCAGAGACCCCTGTATAAACACACCTTAATCCAACGATAGCCATTCTCTGCCTTCAGCAAGAATGAGTGAACGATGACAAACAGGGTCGTTTTGTCACCATCTTTGCAAAAAGAATAAGTCCAAAGCCAGCTTGATTTTTTGTTTTTATCTCCTGAGTGTAGCATTCACTGCACCTCTGCCCTGTGCCAGCACAGTATGAGACATTTCCCATCCATTACCTACTTTGATCTGCTCAGTAGAAGTAGGCTGTGGCCCTGCTTTACAGATGACTGAGCCATCCGGTTTACGTTCCCTTTGCCTTTCCAACTTAACCTCCCACGGCACACCCACAAACCTGAGACTCCTGCTCCATGACTCTGTCTTCAGTGACCCCAAACCTGTTTTCAACAAGCATGCCTGTCTTTTATCTGCCTCTTGCCTGTCGCCTTCCTGCCGCCCTAGTAAGTTTTCCACCTTGCTAAGTTATTCTCCCTTCACAACCCAATGTAGGCCCCCACCTCCTTCTAGAAGCCCTCTCCAACCAGCTCGCCCACTGTTACCTTTTCTTCCTCTGCATATCAATCATCACTGAATATAAACTTCTGATCTGGCATTTTTTAAAAGTGTTCTGTACCAATTAGTATCAACATCTCATTAAGACAGAAATCGTGTCTCGTTTGGGGGAGAAGAACAGCGCTTCTATCACTAAGATGAAGAACGTGTTTATGCCACAAAGCTTTTTTTCACATTTATTTTTCCCAGTATAAAAGTACAACATATGAATTAAAGAACATTGGGAAAAGTTGATCTATACTGTTAAATTGTCAGTAAATTTGGTGTTTCAAATAACTGGAGAGGGTGGTGGTGAACTATTTAATAAATGATAACCAGACCATTTGTCTTCTCTGGAGAAAAATAGTCTTACCTTACACCCGACTCAAAAGTAAATTACAGCAGATTAAACATCTAAATGCGACAGGAAGGACTCAAATTCATGAGAGGGTTTTCTCTGGGGGATAAAACTTGGAAGACAGTATCAAAGAAAACTTTAGTTTTATCTCTGATGGTTTTTTTTTTAATAAAATTATTTTGCAAAAATGAAAATACATTCACATACTTTGTGGTAGGAATAGGTTGCTTATCATACTATACTTGGTACTTTTTTCTGGTTTTGAAAAAAATTTTTTTTCTAGGAATAAATATAGTAGGAAAAAACACAAGGGCATAATCTTGGAGTGGAGAAAACCCTCCTAAGAATGAAATAAAGTCAAAAGCTGTAAGTTGAAAATAGACACAGATTTAATGACAAAAACTTTGAAAAGATAGAGGAAAATATTTACAGTATATGTGAAATAAACACAAAGGATGGGTATCCATATTATATAAATAACTCTCATATCTATCTGTATATTATCCAGGGGAAAAGTAGACACAGAATATGAATATGAAAAACTTTCATTAATAAAGTCTTTTTTTTAATCTATCAGATGGGCAAAATTTAAAGGGTTGGTGATATTCAGATTTGATAAAGGACTTGACAGGCACTCATATATTCTTTTTTTAAATATTTTGATAATTACCTAGTTTATTTCAAGAATAATTGAATAATATTCCTTATCACATATAAAAAGTTTCCTGAAAGTGATAAAACTATAATTTCATTAGGTACTCCTACTTTCTTGATGGGGTATACCTTGGCACAAATTTTTTTGAAAGCAATTTGGCAAAATTGCACATTTTGTTTACTCAGAAATTCCCCTTCTGAGAATCTACCCCACAGAAGTACTGTAAGGAGTCCACAAACACATATGTGTAAGACTGATCATTTTTGGAAACAAAGTCTTTCTATTGGGGGTGGGAAGGTTTGTTTGATATACACAATGGAACACTACACACTCACAAAAAAGAATGAGGTAGGCTATGTATACTCCTGTGGAAATTATAAATGAACTGCTAAATGAAAAAAGAAAGCTACCAAACAACATGTAACTCTTGAAAAGAAATTGTCGTGCATATGTGTTTATATACACCAAGACAGGACTGAAAAGGGACCACACCTAGCTGTTAACAGTGATTAAATTTATTCTTCAATCTTTAAAAAGAAAAGAAAATTTCATATTAGTTATGTCCTTTTCACATTAAAATATCAGCTAGGACTTGGAGGGAAAGCTACTCATAGTCTACCACCCTGAAACTAGAATTTTTACATATTTCTTTCAAATCTGTTTTTCAACCATTGATTTGGTCTCTTTTCACACAATTGTGATTGGATCCTATATACAGTTTTGCAGCCTGCTTTTTCCCCACACCAACATAATCTTTAGTGGCTATTTAATATTCCGTACCAGATTTTACTCATAGTGTTTTATAGTTGGAGGGCTTACCCCTTCAAACCTATGAATTTTAAAACCTCCCATGCAAACCTGAGCACCCACCAACCCTCACACCTGCTGTGAGCCCTGGTGAGAAATAAGCTGTTGAAAGACAAGGCCAGTTGCTGGGTGGGACAAGTTAGGAGGACTTGTGACAGGTCACATCAGTACTAAAGAGAAGTTTCCCCGACCCCTCATCCTGATGTGGTTTGCGTTGAGTGACACTCGAGTGTGCCAGGAGATGGGTAGGGGGCAGTGGGCCTTGGCCAGCCAAGGCTGGACCCATTCTATCTTGTGCCTTCCTGGTACTGACAGGACGGCCCTTCCTCTGTCCCATCGTTTTGCCGGGCAGCCACTATGTTCTAGCATCAGTGAATAAAGATTGAAAGACTGCCTGCCGGCCCACTTCCTCCTGCCCTAGGGAGAAAAAGTAGGTCTACAGGAAGGGAGGGTGGCTTGCTCACCTTCCTCTGTCCTGGGAGTGCAGGGGGGGCTGGTGGCTGTGGCAGGGGGCACTGGTAGGTGCAGTGTTGGCACTCAGCTGACAATGGAGCAGGTGCGTTGAGGTCAGGACTCAGGAAGATGGGCGCTCAGGCATGTCAGTCCCTTTCCCGGTTTCCCCCAGCCTCCTGTCAGCCAGGTTGGGACCTTCTGTCTCAACCCCTTTCCCCTGCCTTAGGTCGGCAGTCATTTGGAAAGAGTTTGCCCTGCTGCTGGGAACATTTCAGTGGCTTAAATTCATTATTGGACTACCTCTCCATTACCCTCTCAGCATCCCCTGGCTAAGGCTGGCTGAGAGATTTCCCTGAGAATATTTATTTTTCTCAGCTTACTGAAAAGTGATATAAAAAGAAAAATATTATGTATTTGTATATTTATAATGGTACAGATCAGGGTGTTCAGATATTCTATATAGGATATAGTTTTGGATGAGAAACACAATAAAAAGTACAAAGTAACGGTATTTTTCAAGCCAAAAAATGGAATATACAGTCAAAGGGAGGCAAGCTAGAAAATATTTGATGTAGTGGAGCTCCCAGGACACCAGATTGGTCTGCAAAGACAGAATATTTTAAACCACCACACTTATTCATGATGTAAAGTATCAATAAGTATTTGTCAGTGACAATGGTTGCCTAGTACCCAGGAGGCATCCGTGTGGGCAACGCTTCCATTGCTCTCAGACCAAGGGAGTGAGTGACCTGCAGATTCAAGATGGCGGCCCTCCCAGCTAATTTGTGCTCACTGCTGTCCCGTCAACAGCCTACACGGATTTCTTCCTGCCACTGCTGAGTCGCTGTCCTTCTGCCATGGGAATAAAGAATAAGGATGGGGAGACCCCAGGGCAGATTCTGGGCTGGGGACCCCCCTGGGATTCTGCTGAGGAGGAGGAGGAAGATGAGGCCTCTAAGGAACGGGAATGGAGACAGAAGCTGCAGGGAGAGCTGGAGGACGAGTGGCAGGAGGTCATCGGGAGATTTGAAGGTAAGGATGCCATTTCCATCCACAGCCGCCCTTCCCCACTGGCTTCCTGTGCTCCCTTCTCCCGAGCTGCCCATCACCTCCTCACAGCCTCTCCGAGACCACCCCCACCTGCCCTCCCAAACAGATGATGCTTCCCATGAGACCCAGGAACCCGAGTCCTTCTCAGCCTGGTCAGATCGCATGGCCCGGGAACATGCCCAGAAGCACCAGCAGCAGCGGCGTGAGGCAGAGGGAGCCTGCCGACCCCCACGGGCTGAGGGCTCCGGGCACAGCTGGCGGCAGCAGGAGGAGGAGCAGCGGCTCTTCCGAGAGCGAGCCCGGGCCAAAGAGGAGGAACTGCGTGAGAGCCGAACCCGGAGGGCGCAGGAGGCGCTCAGGGATCGCGCTCCGGAGCCGGCCAGAGCTGGGCCCCGGGCAGAGCACCCCAGAGGCGCAGGGCGGGGCAGACTCTGGCGCTTTGGTGATGTGCCTTGGCCCTGCCCTGGGGGAGGGGACCCAGAAGCCATGGCTGCAGCACTGGTGGCCAGGGGTCCCCCCTTGGAGGAACAGGGGGCTCTGAGGAGGTACTTGAGGGTCCAGCAGGTGCGCTGGCACCCTGACCGCTTCCTGCAGCGATTCCGAAGCCAGATTGAGACCTGGGAGCTGGGCCGAGTGATGGGAGCTGTGACAGCCCTTTCTCAGGCCCTGAATCGCCACGCGGAGGCCCTCAAGTGACGCTGAGGGGAGAGCGAGAAACTGCAGGAAGGGCAGGACAGTAGGAAGGTTAAGGTCAGGAGGCCAGTACTGAAGGGCAGAGGATATGGGGTGGGAGCAAAACTGGTAATGAGTGGGGGTGGGGGGATGCGGGCCACCACCCTGCTCCTTGGCTCTGCCATTTCCTAATAAGACCTGGTTCCACGTTGCACACCCGGTGTCTCCTCTGCCTTTTTCCATCACTGTGGTTTTCATCACCCATGACTTCTCATTTCCCACTCCACATGCCAAAACCCGCAGCTCCTATACCCCTGCACCATGCGGGCACACACCGGGGCCCTCTGCTGCAGACTAGAAGCCCCCTGCCCACCCGCCCACAAGGGCGGCGCTAAGAGGACCCAGCTTGTCTGCCCTCCAGTCTCTCCACTTCCTATGCTGGGCTCCTCTCCATTCTTCAGTCAGTGGTTGGAGAAATAGATGTGAACAGAGGCAAAAAGGGGAACAAAGCTAGTTTCCCTCCCCTCCCCAGCCGGAACCACATCCTCCTCCCCACTTAACACCCTCTTCCCCCAACACAGGGCTTTCCCTCTGCTGAGTCACTGAATGATCTGAATTGGGGGCGCCTGGAGTTGGGGGACCATGAGAATGTGGTGGGAGGATGGGGGATAGAAGCAGAAAGGAGAGGGGAAGAGCCCTTGTGGGGGAGTGGAATTTCGGTTACTAAAATTAGGAGCAGGGGAAGGAGGCGGAAAGAGCCAAATTATGTAACCTGGGTTGTCTGCTCTTGGGCAACCAGAGATCCACACCCGAGGCCATCAGTCCCCTCGGGCTTCTCAGTCCTGACTCTCCTCCTCCAGGGCTCCAGTTCTCAACTCCTCCAGCCAGCTTCTGCCCCGATCCTAAACCTGGGCTCCATCTCTGGGCAGCCCCGTCTTGGCCTTCCAGATAAATGTCCCCTTTTCCTGAGGTTAAGGAAAAGGTCCTGGTGGGTGGTGGGAGAGGGTATAGGGTTCCTAAGGCGGGAGGGTAGGGGGAGCACCATCTCTTCCACTCTTCAAACTCGGTCTCCTCTTCAGCTCCCTTGAACTAGGGTAGGAAGTTGCAGACAGCTCCGCACCCTACACCACCGGTGGGATCCCACAGTACTGGCAGGACACAGCAGGAACTCAGGGGCAGGACTCAGGAGAATACAGGCATGCGCCGGCACGTGCGCAGTCCACACATGTCTGCATCAGAGAATGTTGTGAATCAGAACTTATTTTTCAGGTTTGGAATGGAATGCCGGTCTACACAGGAGAATCCCAGGTGTGGAAGCAGAGGGTGATGGGGGACAGGGAGGGAAAGTCTCTGGAAGCATGGGCACACTAGGTGGGTGTGAGACCCTCGGTGAAGACCAGAGAGCCAACAGGCCCCAGGTCTCCCAGGACCCGGCAGATGTTCAGGGGGCAGGAGGAGGGAGGGCTGATGAGAAAGATCCTGTGAGAGGAAGCTGCCGTGATTCAGAGAAGAGACTGAGCTGTGAGCAACCCAAGCGTCCGGTTCCTCTCACAGGCCGGAGACTTCGGAAGTAGCATGCAAAGAACTCAAGTTCGAAGTGGCGGGGGTGGAGTTGGGGTTAGGATCTTTAAGCTGGGGCTGGAAAAGTGAGCAACAGAAAACTCTGGTGTCCAAATTTGTTCCTTCACCCAGGAGACAGTCTGGTTTTTAAGCACATCATTGGCCCTTCTGTGAGAGTCACATAAAACCAAAGCAAAATAAGTCCCACTCTCTGGCCCCCCGACCTCCCTCTTTTCAACGTCTCTCCCTGGTGTCTGGCCCCCAGCCCGGTTGGGGGTTCCCCTGAGATGAGGGCTGCTCACTTTCTCTGACCACACGGTTTCCGCTTCTGTGTCTCTTATTTCCTAAGCTGATAAAAATACTGAGCCCTAGAGGCCTTGGCTTCCTCTGACCCCCTGGGGCCAGGCAGCAGGCATCCTGTCTTCCACAGTTGGGGTGGGGAGGGGAAGCAGGGATCCCCAAGGGGTGACTCAGAGCCTTCTGTGCAACCCTGGGGACATGGACATGTGCAGCCTTGCTCTAGAACTGGAACGAGGAATTGCTTCTCAGTTGAGGGTGCACTGGGTCTCAGATAGAGACATGGGGTTGGGAATGAGACTGAAGAGATTGAAGAGGGTCCCTTGGGAGATTGGGGTTGGGGCAGGTCTGGTTAAGTCAGGAAAGGCGTGTGGGAGGGACTGTCCTCACTGCAGTTCAGCTGAGCATCAAGTAGCCCAAAGATAAATGCAAACTGCTTCAAATTTGCTGTCCAGTAGGGGAGGCAGACCTAATCAACTGATTCAAGGCATGCTGAGTGAACTAGATAGAGTAAGGTATGGTGGGTGTAGAAGGTGGGGGGGTGGGGCGGGGGGTGTGTTCCGTCTGCAAGCACCCAGCAGGCTCTGAGGGAGGAGAGGCCATTTGATGAACAGGTGGGATTTCTGGGGGAGGGGGTGAGTGAAAGGGCCCCGGAGAGGAGTGAAACAGCTTGAGCAGAGGCTGAGAGTCAGAAAACAGTGTATGTTCAGGAAAGGCAAGCATCCTGAGGTAGGTGGAGTGCAGGTATGAGGGAAGCATGTGTTGAGGAAAGGACAAAGAATGTCAAGGTAAGGGATGTGTGGACTTGGCAGGCAGTGGCACTGTGGCAGCTCGGGGTGGGGGGACAGGGACTGCTTCACGTGTACAGACAATTAAAACAGGTGCTGTGGGCAGTGGGGGGACACATTCTATGTGTTAACCATGTCACACCCTTTTCCCAACATCAGAATCCTGCCAGCAACTGTCCAGAAGGATCTCCGTTATACAGATGAGACTGAGGCTCATAAATGTATTGTAACTTACAGTCACACAGCTACAAAGTATGGACTTAGCGTTAAATCATTTTACCCCAAAGCCTGTGTACTCTGCTTAAGTCCCAATAACTCCAAGTGGCATTAAAGGAAGGGACAAATCTTATAACTTTGAGAGGGATAAGTCATTAGGATGTGCCAGCTGACTGGATGGTGGGAGTGAGGGAAGAGGAGTCCTAGATGGTTCCAAGTTTTCAGCCAAGGGCATAAGAAAGACCAGAATACCCTAAACCAAGGAGGTATGTGGCTGAGGGGAAAATGAGTTGATTTCAGACAATCAAATTTTTATTAAGTACCTGATAGGAGCAGACTGCTCTGCTAGACAATGGATATAAGTGAAATAAAGTCATTGCCCTCAAAGGGCTTGCAGTCTATTGAAATGATTAACAAACAAGTGGGCTTCCCAGGTGTGCTCAGTGGTAAAGAATCCACCTGCCAGTGCAGGAGATGCAAGAGACGCAGATTTGATCCCTGGGTTGAGAAGATCCCCTCAAGCAGGAGACAGTAACCTGCTTCAAGATTCTTGCAGAGAAAATTCCATGGAAGATGATCCTGGCAAGCTACAGTCCATGGGGTGGCAGAGTCAGACACGGCTGAGCACACATTTCACATTTAGGCTGCAATGAACCAAGTGATCTAATGTAGGTGGAACAAAGTAACAGAAATCGTAGGGATTTCTCCAGGGTTCTCCTGTGTACAAACAAGCACCAGCCACATATGATGACAGGAGGTGCACCTGCTTAGAATAATACAGTGCTCGAGAAGGTCCTGCAGGGTTGGAGGTAGCAGCATGACCCTGAAGTGCAGGTTTCCAGCAGGCAGGTCTGGAGCTCAAAAGAAAAGTTGGAGTGGCTGGAGACACAGCTTTGGGCATCCTTTTCTGAGTGGACAGGATCCCTCCAAGAGAGGGTGATCAGAAGAACCTTGAGGATGGTCAAAGGGAGGGAAGCCAATAAAGGAGAGAGATTGAAGGGACAGAAAAGTAGGGCAAGAGAGGTGTGCCAAGCAGAGCCCGGGCAGCCACATCTGACACTTCAAAGAAGTCTAATAGGTGAGAGTTCAGAAGATCCTTTGGGTTCAGGACTAGACGATTACAAATTTTGAGAAAACAGTTTCCACTTATCAGAGGGGCAGAAGTCGCTTTACATAGGTTTAAGGAATGAGTGGGAGGTGAGGCAAAGGAGGAGCTGAGTACAAAGTTGTAGAATGGTGAATACTGAAGGTAACCGAGAACCATCTCTCTTTCAACCCACAACTTTTACAGTGAGGAAAATTTTACCAGTTCCCGAAAAAGTGGTTAGTTAGAGGGCTAGTTTCTTGAGACATCACACAGAAAAGGAAGGTGAGAGGTGGAATGGACATTTAAGGGAGAGAGTCCAGGAAAGGCTTTTTATTTTTGAGAAGTAAAGTTGAGTATATAAAATGAAGGCACATGGAAAGAGATACTGAAAACAAGGAAGAGGGGAAAGGGAATGGTAAACATGGGGAAGTGAAATACAGAGTACAAAGAGTCTACCTTAGGAGAAAGAGTCCTCTGACTCAAGAAGAAAAAGGAAACATGAAGGGAAAATAAGACAATAAAGAAGTACTCCTTAGGTGACCCTAAGTTCAATAAAAGCCTAATAGCATCACTGAGAGTAAAGAGCTAGGGAGGTATGTAGATTTAGAACATGGAGGAGTAGATATAGTACTGCAGGAGTAGAACTAGGAAGTCAACAAACAAAGATTAGGGGACCTTAAGGGCTTCCTGAGGTTAGATGACCAGGATTAGTAATAGGCCTCTTCTGAGGATATGACTCTCCTATGATGCTTGGCAGTCCAGGAGAAGGACCCAAGAATGAGACCACTGAGTTTACCCAAATCAAGTTTTTCAAGATCTTATTGGTAGAATATCAGGTAGGGAAGGAGAGGTGAAGAAAGACTGATCTAGATACACGAATTGTTAGATGCGTGGTAGAGATGCTGGTGGAGGAGATTGTGTTATGAAGACCAGAACATGGAAGATGCAAAGGCATGGATTTCAAGAGAGGAGGAGATTATCAGTGGTGCCAAGGGGGGAGAGGACAGCGCCCTCTCCTGCCCCCTGCTCCTAGTGATGGGTGTGGAAGAAAGGGCAGCCTTCACCATAGACAGAATGAACGTTCTTAGGGAAAAGCCAGGTTTCAATGTCCCAGAGGAAGATGCTTTCAAAAGTGAAATAGAGGATTTAAATATATAAGGAGTTCCATAAAATATTGTGGAATGGGTTGTTACAAGCATCCTGTGTTGGATAGGGGATAGAATCCAGGGAGGTTGAATCCCAGTGAGAGTTCTAGAGAAAACTAAGTCTGGAGGGTTTTGCTTCTAGAAGAAAGAGATTGCTGCTTCTGACATTTAGAATAGGAGATACATTGCATTTATCATAAAGGAAAACATAAATACCTCAAAGGGATCTTAGGAGTGTGTGTAAGGTATTTCTTCCATCTCCATGGCTTTCTTTGTGCTGACAGTTCCCACTGTTGACAATCTAGTTCTGACGTTGCCTCTGAAATCTAGACTCACATATATTGATAGAATTGCCAAGTGACATTTCTTGGCAAGACTGAAATGTTATCCAAGACTTCGATATCTGGCCAATAGATTTAAATCCAAAATTGAACTTCTGGTTCTCCCATCCCATCAGAATCCTGCTTCTGTCTCAGTCTCCCCATCTTCCACCCCCTCATCATCAATCCATCATCTGGGCCTGTCAATTCTACCCCTGAAATGTATCTCAGTATGTCCCAAATTTGTCTACTTCTGTCCCATCTTCAGGGCAGCCACTGTCTTCTCCCCAGGATTACTGCAGTTGTCTCCTACCTGGTGTCCCTGCTTGCAGTCTTACTCCCCACAGTCCAGTCTAAACACAGGAGCCACAGTGATCTTTTAAAAACGTGAATCCAATCACTTTTACCTCACACCTCCTTCTCTCCTATACATGGACACACCCTGACACCCTCCAAAGGTCCCCCTGGTTGACAACAGTTCAAATGCTTTACCTGTCTTTGCAGGGCCCTGCATGCTCTGGTCCGTGCCGTGCCCCTGTTCTCTGAGCTTATCCATCTCCCACTCTCTCTGATCCAGCCTCACTGGCTTCCCTTCCGTTCCTCAGTGCCCCCAGCTCATTTCCATCTTCCGGCCTTTGCAGTAGCTGTTCCCTTTGCCTGGACTGCTTCTCCCCGCAAACCTTCACTCAGCCACTCCTGTCATTTAGGTCTCAGCTTAAAATGCCATTTACTCGGAAAGGACTTTTCTGACCACAGTGTCTAAAGTAGATCCCTGCCGCTCTTAGCACACGTCCATATCTTATTTCCTCATAGCACTACTTACTGCTTTCTTCTTCAGTGTATTTCTTTCTGCCTTGCCTCACTAGAAGGAAAGCTTCCCGATGGCAGGTGCATTGTCTGACCTGTTTATATCCTTACTGCCTGGAATAGTGCCCAGCACGCAGTAAGCTCCCAATCAGTAGGTGTCCAGTATGCTACTGGGAAGAGCAGAGAAACAGCTCCAGAAAGAGTGAAGAGATTGGGCTAAACCAGCAATGTCACTGTCTGGTGGTCAAAGTCAAGTCCAATGCTTTAAGTTCCCAAAAAAGACTCGTTAAATGGAAGGATGAGTTAATAATGGGGAAAAGCAGGATAAAGCTCAACTTCACATTTGTAGCTCAGATTGAACTTACATTTCAAGTCAGGTTTAACTATAGGGTTAGGAATGGAGATGAGTTAATTCCAAGATGAGCTCTAGAAACAGTGCTGGGTTAGTTTAGTGCATAAGTTTATTTAGGGGGTTCATTATTGAAATGTGTTTAGATTTGAGGTTAGGGTTGATTTTGAGTTGCGATTTGGGTTGAGGTTAAGTATGGGTTAGGATCAAAGTTGACATTAAATCCCAGGTTAGGTTTTGAGGCTAAGTTCAGGTTTGAGGCTGGTATCATTTCAACCTCATTTGGAGGGCTCAGCAATTTCACTAGTTTTCTCCACAGAGACCACTGTAGAAACTGTACTTCCTTGGGTTTGGAGCACAAGACTCTAGTCATCACCCCTCCCACTCAGGGAAAGCCCCAAACCAACTGCTGGCCTCCTCAAGAAAGAAACTGAATTTCACACAACCTCCGAAACTAAGATTGAAACCAAGATTGGTCCATCTCGAGGAGCGTCCCTCAGCGCATCGCAAACGCCTGTGACACAGACCAGCTCTCCTCTTTCCTTCCTCCCTCTCATGTCTCCCTCTCTCTCCTCCTTGCCTTCCCCTTTCGCCCTTCCATGTCCCAATTTTCCTCTCTGACCAAAGCTTCTCCACTTCTGTTTTTCATCATTAATTGCAATGTCATTTTACACTTTATTAGTAATATAGCTGAGGTCTCCAAGTCCATCAGCTCCTACCATTGGAGAGGCAGAAAAAGACAGCAGGAAAGAAAAGGGACTCCAGAGAAAGAGGGGCCCAGAGCAAAGGGAAGGAACAGGGACCAAGAGGGAGGCCAGCAGGGACACAGGACACAGGTTAAAAGAAAGAATATGATGCCAATAGAGGCCAAGATGCTTCAAAAGGGGCACCTGTGGCTGCCCTTCTTCCACCATCACACCTGGTAAGCCACCAAGACCTGTTGATTTTTGCCTAGAAACTCTCTCCTTTCCATTTTCCTGCTACTGCCTCAGTTTATATGCTGCAGGCTCTTGTCACCTCCTTGCTGAGTTGTTGCAAAACCTTCCCAACTGGTCTCACGTCTGGAGGGGTGGTTTCCCCTCCAGACCCCAGCTCCCATACCTCAATTCATTCTTCCTGTAGCTTCCAGACTCGTGTTTTAAATCTACCAATCTGGGTGGGTCCCTCTCTCACTTAAAAAATTTGGTGGTTTCCCCTCAGAATGAAATCTCTTAGAATGAAATCTTTTCATGGCTCTAAACCCCTCAGGATGTGTTCTCAGCTTGCCTCCCAAGCCTCGTCTCTGTCCCTTCTATCTGTGTTCACTTGCACATGTTAGCACACTTCGTACTCTCTTTTACCTCCAGTCTTTGCACCTTCTGTTCCCTCTATCAAGAATGTCCTTCATCATCTTCTTTACCTCTTGATGCCTGGATCACCTCTCCCCCAGGTCAAGTTTGATGGCTTTACTGTGGGCTGCAAGAATCCCAGGACAGGAGAGCCTGTCTGTGGGCTGAGAGCTTTACTGTGGGCTGCCATCTATGGGGTCTCATAGAGTCGGATACGACTGAAGTGACTTAGCAACAGCAGCAGCCATAAGCGCTCTGTCAGAAAAACTTACCACACTTTATTGTGATTATAACTAACCTGTGTCCCACACTGGTCTTTGAGCTCCCAGAGGTTCGGAGACTGTCTTCCACACATGTTTCCTCAAATGCCTTGTGCAGATGCTTGATAAATGTTTGTGGAATAGAGAGAAAGCTGAAGAGATGGAATGAGGGAATTCCCTGGCAGTCCAGTGGTTAAGACTCTGCACTTTCACTCCCATGGCCCAGATTAAATCCCTGGTCACGCATGGAATTAAGATCTGCAAGCCACGAGGCATACCCCCCCCACACACAAAAAAAGAGAATGAAGTGATGAGACTAGGAAGGCACGAAAGGCAAAGTTGCAGGGCCTCAAGTAGGGGGATAAAAACAGGAGAACTAGCTCATACACACCCTGAATGTGACTTACTGCCACAGGACACCAAGACCCCTCAGGGACTTTCTGCCAGTGCAACAGAGGGAGGGCTTGAATTTCCATTACCACCGTCCTCAGCCCCAGCCCCTCCAAAACCTTCCACATGAAAGCATTACAAGTCATAAGAGGAGTAATAATATTTGAGGTGGCCAATTGTTTTCTCAGTCTTATGAAATGTGATTAAAATCATCTTAAGAAACGTTGAAACGTTGCTGTTTTTTTTTTTTTTTACCTGCAACCTACAAGCTAAGCGAAAACTCACTCGTGTTCAAGAATATTCATATCATCATTTTTCATACTAGCCCCAAACTAGAAACAAACCGAATGCCCATCAACAGAAAAATGGATAGAGTATATTCACACAGCATCACATCGCAATGAAATAAGAATTGCTTGTGTAGATGAATTTCACAAACAACACAAGAGAAAGAAGCCAAACACAGATGAGTTGTCTGTGTGATTTATTTATATGAATTCCAAAAGTAGGAAGAACTGGGATTTCCCAGGTGATCCAGTGGCTAGGACTCCAAGATCCCAATTCACCGTGACTGACTTCAATTCCTGGTCAGGCAGCTGGATCCCACATGCCACAACGAAAGGTTCCATGTGCTTTAACTGGGACCCATCACAGCTAAATAAATAGATAATGGAAGATTTGGGAGAATGGCATTGAAACATGTATAATATCATGTATGAAACGAGTCACCAGTCCAGGTTCGATGCACGATACTGGATGCTTGGGGCTGGTGCACTGGGACAACCCAGAGGGATGGTATGGGGAGGGAGGAGGGAGGGGAGTGCAGGATGGGGAACAAATGTATACCTGTGGCGGATTCATTTCGATATTTGGCAAAACTAATACAATATTGTAAAGTTTAAAAATAAAATTTAAAAAAATAGGAAGAACTAATCTGTAGTTGTAGAGGTCAAAAAGTTGGTTGGTTATCTTTGGGAGGTTTGAACTGAGAGAGGGCATGAGAGAACCTTCTGGGGAAGGTTCTAAAAATATGTTGAACTGGATGGTGGCTGCATGGCTCTAAACAGATGAAAAATTTCATCAAGCTGTCTACTTAGGAGAAGTGCACCTCACTGTACCTGAGTTCCAGATCGACAGAAATGGGAAATCCTTAATGATTTTACAACAGTGTACTAGGGCTTCCCTGGTGGCTCAGTGACAGAGAATCCACCTGACAACACAGGAGACACAGGTTTGATTCCTGGTCCAGGAGAATCCCACATGCCATGGAGCAACTAAGCCCAAGCACTACAACTACTGAGCCTGTGCTCTAGAGCCTGGGAGCTACAACTACTGAAGCCCATGCACCCTATAGCCGGTGCTTCGCAACAGAGAAGCCACTGCAGTGAGAAGCCCGCACCCTGCAACTAGAGAATAGCTCCCGTTCACTGCAACCAGAGAAAAGTCCATACAGCAACAAAGACTCAGCGCAGCCATAATGAAAGGAAGGAAGGAAGGAAGGAAAAAATAAAAACAAAACAATGTATTGGCTTTACAAACGCAGCTTCAAGACAGGTCATTTTGCTATCTCCACCCCATTCTAGAACACCACCCTTGAGCTCCACCTGTGTGGAATTCTGAAGCCTGCAGTGTAGAGAACTTAGGCAGTTACCACATTCCTTGATGCTGGAATGTGTTTGTTTGGGTTTATATAAATCTGATCTTCCGAGTCCACCTAAGGTTGGGATGAGGTGGAGGGAGTCCTTCAGTAAGATGAGACCTCATCATACGTGAGTTCAGAGCCTCATCCCTCAGTGGGATTTTCCAAACCAAGACACTTCTAAGAGCAGAACGGAGCTCCATGAATGTTTCCACCAGGACAACAGGCATAAACCAGGATGTCCCAGGCAGGAGGGTGTATAATGCAACTTCTTGATATGAAACCCACCAGATGACCTGGAAAATACACAGACTGGGACAAGTTGACAAGTCTTTTGGGACAAAGACATGGGGTATGAGAGGAGGAAACATGCACACAGAGAAGGCTGTAATCAGTCAAGGGTGCAGAGGTGTTATACAAAATCACTCTTCAGGGAACCGGGCCTCCAGCCCACGCCCTAGCAGCTCCCCTTCTCCTCCTCTGAATTTACTGTCCCTTCTCTAGAACTCCTAAGCCTGACCCCGCTCCCTGGCCCTCCCAGCCCACGGTTCCCCTGACCCCACTCCCTTTCCCAGAACTCAGTCGTCTGAGCCCCCAGCCTGCGGTTCTGTCCTAGGCCTCAGCCTTTCCTGCCTTCGACTGAAACAGCAGCATCTTCTAAGCCCTGGGGGCTTCCCCAGGCCCCAGCCCCGGCCTAGAACCCGCCCGCCGCCTGCCACGCTGCCACTGCCGCTTCCTCTATAAAGGGACCCAGGCGTCCGGGCCAAGGGGCCCCCGCACAGCAGGTGAGACTCTCCCAGCCCATCTCCTCGGGCTGCCGGGGCGGTGGACTCCTTCCCCGGGGGCGTTCAGTCCCTCCTCTCACACCCCAGCCCCTCCTGCACCTCCAGCCAGGGCCAGGGCCTTGGTGGGGCTGGTTTTGGTTGGTTCCCCTCTCTCTGACTCCATCTGTCAGTCTCTTTCTCTCTGTCTGTGTCTAACGTTCTGAGCCCTTTCTGTTCCCCTCCTATCTGTCTCTGTCTCTCTCCCTCTGCTCACCTCGGGGTTTCCCTGATTGCATCTTGTCCCCCTTCTCTGTCTGTCACGCCGTGTGTCTCTCGGGGTGGTTGTCTCCACCGGCAGGAGGCCCGTCTTCCTCATCGCGCCCCGCCCCACTCACTGTCTCTCTCCCCGCAGGTTCTCCCCATGACACCACCTGGACGTCTCTACCTCCTGAGGGTGTGCAGCACCCCACCCCTCCTCCTCCTGGGGCTGCTGCTGGCCCTGCCGCTGGAGGCCCAGGTGAGGCAGCAGGACCAAGAGGGGCCGTGGGGGGCGGCCCAGCCCAATCCTGGGCCTTAAAGCCTGTCTGACTCTCTTCTCCCCTAGGGGCTCCGTGGCATTGGCCTCACACCCTCAGCTGCACAGCCTGCCCATCAGCAACTCCCGACGCCCTTCACCCGTGGCACCCTCAAACCCGCCGCTCACCTTGTTGGTAAACATCCACCCGCCCTCCCGACAAGTAGCCCCCAGCCCTCCTCCTGCCCCTTTCAGAGACCCAATATCCACCCCCCACCAGCTCACCCCACTCCCACTCCCTCTGTCCTCCCAGCCATCCCCAGGAACTCAGTCCAGCACCTGTTGCCTTGGGGACTGAGACCACTGACCCCCAAGTCCTTAAGCATCATCCCCTCTGGCTCTTCCCAGGAGACCCCAGCACCCAGGACTCGCTGCGCTGGAGGGCAAACACGGACCGCGCCTTCCTCCGCCACGGCTTCTCTCTGAGCAACAATTCCCTCCTGGTCCCCACCAGTGGCCTGTACTTCGTCTACTCCCAAGTGGTCTTCTCCGGGAGAGGCTGCTTCCCCAGGGCCACCCCCACCCCTCTCTACCTGGCTCATGAGGTCCAGCTGTTTTCCCCCCAGTACCCCTTCCACGTGCCTCTCCTCAGCGCTCAGAAGTCCGTGTGCCCAGGGCCACAGGGGCCGTGGGTGCGCTCAGTGTACCAGGGGGCTGTATTCCTGCTCACCCGGGGAGACCAGCTATCCACTCACACAGATGGCATCTCCCACCTGCTCCTCAGCCCCAGTAGTGTCTTCTTTGGAGCCTTCGCTCTGTAGAAACATCCAGAAAGAAACAAATAGGCTTCAAGGCCTTCTCCCCATTTTGCCTCCATTCTGACCAATTCAGGGGTCACCACACCTCTCCTTTGACTATTCCAACAGTCTTGAGTCTTCCCCCCGCCCGGTTCTCAGCACCTGGAGCTTCCAAAGAAGGAATTCTAGGCACACCAGGGGACCAGACCTTCCTGGACCACCCCAGATGCTCAGCTGAGGACTTCAAGCCTGCCTCGAAATGCCCACCCAGATCCCTTCCTCGGCCCTGCCCATCTAGGGGGCCTCGTCCTGGACATGGAGAGGGGAGCTGACACATGAGGGAGCTTGGGTGGATGACTAAAGGCAGGGAGGGGGGCTTATTTATGAAGGGAAAACAATTAAATTATTTATTTATGGAGCATGGAGAGAAGGGAATAATAGCGAGACATCAGAAGAAAGAGCTAATACACCCAAGAGATGATGAGTGAGAGGGCTTAGGCACAAGGATGACCCAGTGGGAGAGAGAAAGCGAGGCTCTGAGGGACCAAGGGGTTCTGGAAGGAAGTGAAAAGCTGTTAAGAGCCAGCCGCCGCTTAACTAGACACCCCTCAAGGAGATGTCTGACCCTCAATGAAGCCAAATAAACTTTTGTCTGAAATTCTGTCTGCCTGTATGTCTGTTGGGGAGGGGAGAATTCCCCAGATGTCTCTGAGGAATGGAGGAAAGACAGGAATCAGAGAGGCCTGAGGGGCTCTGGGGAAACACGGTGGGCTCGCAGGGTGGTGCAGCCAGCTCGCTGCAAGGGAACCAGAGGATAAGCTGAGAAGACAGAGGCAGGTCCAAGGTCTGGAGAAGTGGGGGTCAGGGGCCCCCTGAGGAATGGGGGTTACAGGAGGCTCCTAAGGAGCACTGACAACACTAAAGAGTGTTCAGGATGATGGGGGAGGATCATGGGGCCCCCCTGGAAGACATGGCCATGCCAGGGCCCCGAGAAATGGGACAACCTCCAAGGCTGGGGACTAGAGAACACCAGAGGCATTTCAGGAGACCTGGTCACACACACAGGGGCTCTCAAGGGCAGTGCTGTCTCCAGGAAACTGGAGGGAGAAGGGATTCTTTGGGGATACATGGCCATACACAGGAACTCTGAAGGGGGGGTCTCCGTGCAAAAGTTGGGGAGTCACATTCCCTTGGAAACCAAGACTGAAACCAGCCTCAGAGTTTCAGCGAGTTCCTGGTCAGAGTGAAAGGAGAAGCCCTGCTGTGCTGGAGTTCGTGAATTCCCAGCGTTACTTTCAGCCCCTGGGGCTGTCCCAGGCTTGGACCTGCCATCCGCCCCCAGTTCTTGCAGAGCCTCAAGCTTCCCTTTCTCCAGCTCCTCTCACTCCCCAGGGTCCCAAACACACATCTCAGGACCCAGCACAGCTTCCTCTGAGTTTTCTCTCCATGAAGGACTCAGCTTTATAAAGCCCCTCCCATTTCTAATTCTACCCCTACATGAGTCCTGTCTGGAAATCAGAAGGAACAGACCACAGAACTCACTCCCACCCCTAAAGGAACAGAAACAGTGGGAGCTGAGGGGCAGAGGGGAAATGGGTCCAACCCTCAGGGTCCCATATTCACAGCAGTAACTGGCCTAGAGAAGCCCACTCAGAATCCGAGCGGGCGGAGTGTAGGAAGTATCCTTGATGCCTGGGTGTCCCCAACTTTCCAAACCCCACCCCCCGCGATGGAGAAGAAACCGAGACAGAAGGTGTAGGGCCCGCTACCGCTTCCTCCAGATGAGCTCATGGGTTTCTCCACCAAGGAAGTTTTCCGCTGGTTGAATGAGAGCCTTTCCCCGCCCTCTTCTCACCCCACAGCATATAAATGCAGCTGTTTGCACACCCAGCCAACAGAAGCTCCCAGAGCGGGGACACCAGGGGACCAGCCAGGAGAGAGACAAGCAGCTGCAGAACCCCCTGGAGATAACCTCCCAGACAACACACCCCCGAGAGACAGCCAGGCAACTTGCTCTCTCTCACATACCCTGCCACAAGGCTCTCCTGTCTCCCGTCTGGACTTGAACCCTTCTGAAAAAGACACCATGAGCACCAAAAGCATGATCCGGGATGTGGAGCTGGCGGAGGAGGTGCTCTCCGAGAAAGCAGGGGGCCCCCAGGGCTCCAGAAGTTGCTTGTGCCTCAGCCTCTTCTCCTTCCTCCTGGTTGCAGGAGCCACCACGCTCTTCTGCCTGCTGCACTTCGGGGTAATCGGCCCCCAGAGGGAAGAGGTGAGTTTCTGGCCAGCCTTGGCTCATTCTCCCACCCAGAGAGAAATGAGAGAGAAAGAGGGTGAGAGATGGGGTGGAGAAAGAGGTGTGTTGATGGGGAAAGATGGGGAGGAAAATAGTGGAGAAAGATGGGGAGGCAGGAGGAGACATGGAGAGAGATGGGGGGAAAAGGGAGAAGGGTGGAGAAATAACACTTGGCACATGGGGGATGCCCTCTAAATATTTGTTGGACGAATGAGTAAGCAGAGATACAGACATAAAGAGAGATGTGTAGACAGATAAGGGGTGTGAGTAGAAAGATGGAGACTCAAAACAAGTGATCTGGATGAAGATGATGAGACAGAAAGAGATACAGACGATAGGAAAGAGAGATAAGGAAAGATGAAGCTAAGTGTGTCTGGCATGTGGAAGGAACTCAATGAAAGAGCTGTTAAATGGATGAATGAACAAAAAAATGGATGAATGGAGAGAGAAGACAAGACCCATCAGGGCAGAGAGTACAAGCTAGAGAAGCAGCCAGCAGTTTCTCCTTCAGGGGTGACTTGCTCTAACACTCATCCTCCTTTTTCTCCCCAGCAGTCCCCAGGTGGCCCCTCCATCAACAGCCCTCTGGTTCAAACACTCAGTAAGTGTCTCCACAACCTCTCTTCTAATTCTGGACTTGGGGGTGGGTGTGGGTGGGGTTTAGTCAAGGGATGGAAGCAGTAGGGGAAATTTAGGGTTTGGGATCGGGGGGAGAAGGAATGGAGGTTAAAGTATGGGATATTTTCTGGGAAGCTTACCTTTTCCTTTCCTCTTTTCTCCTCAGGGTCCTCTTCTCAAGCCTCAAGTAACAAGCCGGTAGCCCACGTTGTAGGTAAGAGTTCTGAGGATGTATCTGGGTCATGAAGAAGCAGAGAGACAGTGCAGGGTAGGATTAGGGGGCTGAATCCAGACTGAGGGCAGACAGAGACAGTGTGAGAAGAATTCATGAGCTCAAGGGGAGGGTGGTGGATACTTAGAACTTGAGGGGGATACTCAGAACCTCATGGCCAGATGGGATGTGGGAACACAGACAGAGGGGACAGGAACCGGATGTGGGGGGCGGGCAGAACACGAGGGCCAGGATGTGGAGAGTAGAACTGACAGGGTCACACTGATCACCCCTCCCTGTTCTTCCCCCTCCCTCCAGCCGACATCAACTCTCCGGGGCAGCTCCGGTGGTGGGACTCGTATGCCAATGCCCTCATGGCCAACGGTGTGAAGCTGGAAGACAACCAGCTGGTGGTGCCTGCTGACGGGCTTTACCTCATCTACTCACAGGTCCTCTTCAGGGGCCAAGGCTGCCCTTCCACCCCCTTGTTCCTCACCCACACCATCAGCCGCATTGCAGTCTCCTACCAGACCAAGGTCAACATCCTGTCTGCCATCAAGAGCCCTTGCCACAGGGAGACCCCAGAGTGGGCTGAGGCCAAGCCCTGGTACGAACCCATCTACCAGGGAGGAGTCTTCCAGCTGGAGAAGGGAGATCGCCTCAGTGCTGAGATCAACCTGCCGGACTACCTGGACTATGCCGAGTCTGGGCAGGTCTACTTTGGGATCATCGCCCTGTGAGGGTGCAGGACATGCATCTTCTCCCACCTCAGTTACCTTATTATTTAATCCTTCAGGCCCTTCTCATCCCCTTCTGGTTTAGAAAGGGAATTATGGGCTCAGGGCTGGGCTCCAAGCATCCAACTTTAAACAACAGCTACATTTAGAAATTAGGGATGTAGGGAAGTGAGGCCTGGAAAACGGGCCACCAACCACCATCAAGGACTGGAACTGGAACTTCCAGAACTCCCTGGGGTCCACAAGCTTGGGTTCCCGGATGCAACCTGGGACACCCAGAATGTGAGGGCCAGGGCTCTTACCGGAACACTTCGCAACATTCCTTGAGAAGATCTCACCTAGAACTTGACATGCGTGGACTTCAACTCTCCCTTCCTGCCAATGTTTCCAGACTCCCCTGAGGTGGGAAGCCCAGCCCCAACCCCACTGGGCCAACTCCCTCTGTTTATGTTTGCACTTGTGATTATTTATTATTTATTTATTATTTATTTATTTACTAATGAATGTATTTATTCAGGAGGTCAAGGTGTCCTGGGAGACACAAACTAAGGGCTGCCTTGGCTCAGATGTGTTTTCTGTGAAAACGGAGCTGAACTGCAGGTTGCTCCCACCATGCCTCCTCGCCTTTGTGCCTCCTTTTGCTTATGTTTTTTAAAAAATATTTATCTGATCGAGTTGTCTAAATGATGCTGATTTGGTGACTGATTTGTCGCTACATCACTGAACCTCCGCTCCCCAGGGGAGTCATGCCTGTAACCGCCCTACTGGTCAGTGGCGAGAAATAAAGTGTCCTGAGAAAAGAAACATGCCTCTATCTGGAAATTAATTCTGCATGGGCCTCTTCTTGCGGGTGAAGTGAAGTGAAGTCGCTCAGTCGTGCCCGACACTTTGCGACCCCATGGACAGTAGCCTGCACCAAGCTCCTCCATCCATGGGATTTTCTAGGCAAGAGTACTGGAGTGGGTTGCCATTGCCTTCTCCAGGGAATCTTCCTGACCCAGGGATCGAACCCAGGTCTCCCGCCTTGTAGATAGACGCTTTACCGTCTGAGCCACCAGGGAAGTCCTCTTGGGGGTAAGAGGCTGCTAACCGAAGTTCTTCTCCACAGGGCTTAAGATCCCTGGACCTCACTCCTTGAACTTCTGGGGCTCAAGAGATCCTACCTAAGACAAAGCCCAGCTGAATATGCCCCTACCCAAAGAAAGGAACTTGAACTTAATTACCTCTCCCTTAGGACATGGGAATTTCCAACTCTGGGAATTCCTATCCAGGCGGGGCAAATCCTGCTCAGGTGAGATTTCCGGCTGTTGTGGCCTGAGAGAAAGAGCCGGGGAGCGGCCAAATTCTCAGGTACCTGAATCACAGCCAAGGGACTTTCAGACAGTTGGGCAACTGGGCTCTTGAAGCTCCTGCTCCCGGCCCTCCCTCTGCCAATCAGTCCTAACTGTGCAACTGAACTGGACCTCGGTCTACCAAAGGTTCAGTATCAGTCACCGAACCTCACCTATCAAAGAGAAGTAGGGACCCGCACCACACGTGGGGCCACATGAGAAACACAAACAAAAGCCCTAAATGCCACTGGAGCACCTCGCAGAGGGCTCTGTGCATTCTGGCTTTCTCCCTTTTTCCAGGCCCCAGTCTTCTACCCGCTTCCATCTCTCAGTGGATGGAAGTGAAGAGGAGGAAGAAGATTAAAAAACAAAGAAAGAAAAAAAACAAAGCAAAGAATAAGATGTAGGTGAAGGAGTGCCCTGCTCCCCCCATGCCAGCTTGGTCTCCCTGATTTTTGATGAGTGATGAGAAGGACATGAGGTGGGTGAAGTGGAAAGAGAAATGCATTCTGCCCCTCCAGGAAGCCTCTTCCGGACACAGAGTCAAAGACAAATATGGAGTCAGAAATAAAGACTGAGACTGGGACCCCTTGATGGGCTTTCCTTCTTGCTAGGGTTGCCAGGCAAGGGGAAAAACCATGTGGTGTGCCGCAGAGGTGGGGTGACCCACTGAGGTAACCTAGATAGAGCCTTGGCTCCTCCTCCATCTCCTCCAGCCCCAGGCTGAAAGTCAGTCATGGAGCGAGGGGGCTGCTGTTGCTCACCCTGAGGCCCCCACACTTGCCTACTCATGGAAAAGGGACCTGAAGTGTGAATGAGTGGTGAGGATGTGCCATCTCTCCCTGGACAGGGCCAGGTGGCATCAGTTCTTCCTCCCCCTCCTCTCCAGGTTTTCCCTGGTATCCTCAGGCACCACCCCCCCACCCTACCCCCGGCCCCAGCATCTCCCTTTCTCAATCACCCTCCCAGCTTTCTCCTTCAGCCTCCTCCCTTTACCCCATCCTTCACCACCACCCACCCACCCACCCCTGCTCCCCCAGCTGTGGCTCTTGACTGTGGCTAACGGGGCAGCTAGCAGAGAAGTGCCAGTCTGCCCAGTGCTTCACTATCAGCCCTATTCAGGTTTATTCTGCCAACTGGGCCATTCTGAGTGGTGCTTGCCTTCCCCTGCAATGACCCCACCACTACTGGGATGGACCCAAGAGAGAAGAGTGCAGTGCTGAGTCTGGGGGGACCGCGTGGCCTTGAGAATGTGGGTGCTGGGAGATGCTTTGGCATTTGTGGAGGGCCTTTTTCTTCTTACCCTCCAAATGGGCTAATGTCGGGGAAAAGTCATTCAGAGGCGAGGGTGGGTGGGACCCACAGATCCCCCACCCCAGGGAACAGAGGCCATGCCAAGTGCTATGAATTGTTTCAAGCAACCAGAAAAATAAGGAGAATCTTTAACCCACACTTGTGTACCTACCCTAAATGAAGACACCTTAGCATCTCTGCATTTGTATTGGCAACATTGAAGTTTACATTCTTTATTTTCATCCGGCTCAAAAATCAGTTTCCAAACAGTCATCTACATTTTCCCCACAGCCATGGGGTCCCCAGTGTCTGGGTCCCCAGTGACTGGGCTGCATCATTCACATACTCTCATCAGGCAGTAGCTGTTCTTAGGGATGCAGCTAGCCCTCACCCCACCATCACCGCCCCGAAGAAGGTCTTTCCTCTCCTGTAGTCCACCATGTCGGGGTGACTGATATTGACGTACACCCTCTCGCCCCTCCGGAGCTGCACCAGGCCACCGAACCCCACGCTCGTGTACCAGAGGGGCCCATAGTCGTGCCTCCTGGCGGGGTCCGAGACAGGTGTCACGGTCTCCGCGCCCTCCAGCAGCAGCTCGGGGGTCCCCGATCCATAGGCGCCCCCCGCCCGGTACAGCCGGCTGAGCAGCGTGACCGAGCCGTCCAGGGGCTCCACGGCGGGAGGGGGCGCCCGGCCCCGGTAGCCGATGTGACAGTAGAGGTAATAGAGGCCGTCCTGCGGGAGGGCCAGCCCTTCCGCACCCGAGAACTGCGTCCCGCTGCTCAGAAACGCCTCTTCTTTCTTCGCCTCCCAGCCTAGCCCCTGCCCGGTGGTCCAAGCGCCTGCAGAGAAATGGGCCCGTCGGCTTTCTCGGAAATCAGATCCTGAAAGGAGTGATCCAGGCCGGGGGCTTCTGGGAGGATGGGCATGGGGTACACTGAGGGCTTTTAACCCCCTGCAGGAGCCCAGCTGGGTAGGGGAGCGGGCTGATGGCGCTCTCCTGCAATGAGTACGAGTTGGGACTGAGGGCACCTGGGTGTGCGGTGCGGAATGCTGAGGTGGGGTGATCCAGGCCGGGTTTTCCCTCCTCCCGGGAGTGGGGCGGGGAAGCAAGAGGCTAGAATGCTGGTGGAGCGGAAGGCTGGGCAAGATCGCTGCGGTCAAGTGGGTGGGCAAGGGAGCGCCGCAGTGACAGAGCAAAGGGACTCTAACCGTGGGTGAGCAGAACTGGCACCCTGGACCCTTCAGGTCCGTGAGGTCCTTACCAATGAGATGGGGTCCTTATCAATGAGATGGGATCCTTACCAATGAGATGGGATCCTTACCAATGAGATGGGCAGCTGGGAGCCTAGGGCTGAGATCAGTTTCTGAGTCCTCCTCGGGCAGCTCCCCGGACTCTGGAAGAGGTAGGAAGGGTCCACGGTTGGGGACAGGGTGTCCTCTGGTCACCCCCAGAGGACAAGGTGCTAGGGCCCAGGGATGGGGCATCTGGATTCCTGAAGGAAGAGAGTATCTGGGGATGCAGATGGTTGGGAGCTGGGAGTCCCTGAGGGGCAGAGCCAGGGAAGGGAGGGTAAAATGGTGGGCTCTTACCAAATCGCTGATGGGCAGGTGCCTGGGTGCCTGGGTCAGCCGTCCCTGTTACCTGAGTGGGTGGGGTCACAGCGCCCAGAGTTCCCTCTTAACTGATGCCAACCACCAGCCCTCCCATTCCCAGCATAGATTCAAGCTCCAAACTTGGGGCTTCTCCCACCAGCCCCAGCCTCCACACCTCCCTGGAATGGAGAGCTAGTGAGGTGGCTATACTTGAACAGAGAGACAGAGGCCCTAGTATGTCTTGGGAGGAGGAGAAGAAACATACATACGACCAGGAAGGGGCTTGGTGACATCGGGACACAACAGCATCACACGAACATGAAAAGAGGACCAGCAAAGAGACAGACAGGACATCTCCATCCTGGGGACAGCCAAGCCAGCTGAGCAAGATAAGACGAGGGGCATAGCCAGAGGTGAGTGAGCATGGGCAATAGCCGGCCCGTGGAGGGTTTATTGTAGCCACTCACCAATCCTCCCTGCTCCTGGGGCACCAAGGCCAGCACAGCCACAACAGTGATGGGCACGGCCAGCAGGAGGGTCACCAGGGAACTGACTCCTGCCACAGCCAGCAGCAGGCATCCTTTCCTCTGGGGCCTCCTACCCCGGCCCTCCAGCCCCCGTTCCCCCATGGAGACTGAGCTAGGGCCCGGGCAGGGGGGCTTTCATACCTCAGGGGTGGGGCCACCCTCTCCCCAAAGACCCATACACCTGGCTGGGACTTTCCGCACACCCCTCACCCTGCTTCCTGTTTACCCAGAGCTGGGGTGAGGCAGCTGGATGCCTGGGTTCTCTGAACTGGGGAAGGAGTCGGAGGTGAAGAGACAGGCTTTCAGGGTAGAGCCGGAGGGGGACTGACAGATCTTCTGAGTCAGTGGGAAGGAAAACTGACTGAGGCCCTGGGAGGGAAGCTAGCTTGCCATAAGTCGGGCAGCTACAGTGAGAACACACAGATTGCTCCAGATTGCCAGTGGGGTCTGCAATCTTCTGTACCCCAGAGGTGGGTGCTGAGGGGAAGGCTGCATCCACAGCCCTGAGACCAAGGGCTGGAACTGGAGTCTTCAGGGATGGGTGTCTGGGTCCCTAAGAAGAACTTGTCCCCAGGCTGGACTGACCTCCTCTTCCCATTCCCTTGCCCCTCCAACCCCCCAGACCTGGGTGAGAAAGAGTTAAGCCAGTCCACGGTAATGGCAGCTGAAGAGGTCCTCAGCCTCCCCACAGACTCTTAACTCACTGATGAGGGATGGAAATAGAGCATCACTTTCCTTGTTACACAGTGTAGACAGGAGTGCGATGAGCACCCACCCACAAAGAGCTTTGCAGTCTAGAATGAGCCCCACGCTGACTAAGTGTTAAGTGAAGAAAGGACAGAAGAATGAATGAGTAAGCAAAAGAAAGCAGTAAGGACAAAATGAATGGTATAGGAGGCAAAGCAGTAGGAGATGAAAGGAAGAAAGACCAGGTCAAGGGAGTTGCAAATGGTCCCAGATCATTTCCCTTTCTTGATATCTCTGTGGGTTCCGTTCAGTTCAGTTCAGTTCAGTCGCTCAGTCATGTCCAACTCTTTGCGACCCTGTGGACTGCAGCACGCCAGGCTTCCCTCGTCCATCACCAACTTCTGGACCTTGCTCAAACTCATGTCCAAGGAGTTGGTGATGCCATCCAAGCATCTCATCCTCTGTCATCTTCTTCTGCCTTCAATCTTTCCCAGTATCAGGGTCTTTTCCAAGGAGTCGGTTCTTCACATCAGGTGGCCAAATTATTGGAGTTTCAGCTTCAGCATCAGTCCTTCCAATGAATATTCAGGACTGATTTCCTTTAGGATAGACTAGTTGGATCTCCTTGCAGTCCAAGAGACTCTCAAGAGTCTTCTCCAACCACAGTTCAAAAGCATCAATTCTTTGGCACTCAGCTTTCTTTATAGTCCAACTCTCACATCCATACATGACGGCTGGAAAAACCACAGCTTTGACTAGATGGACCTTTGTTGGCAAAGGTCCTCTGTGTGTTAAGATAATAATAATAATAACATAGCTAATATATATATATAAAATAGCATTTGGTGTGTGCCTGTCACTGATCGACACACTTTATATACAAGAATGCTTTTTGAGGGGAGCCACAGTGCACAACATACAGAATCCTAGTTCCCCGACCAGAGATGGAACCCATGCACTCTGCAATGGAAGCACGAATTCTTAAGGACTGCTAGGGAAGTCCTATATAATCATGCTTTTAATCCTGATAAACACTCTAAGAGGAAACTGAGGCACAGAGAGGTTAAAGAACTTCTATAAGGTCACACAGGAGTGGCAGAGTCAGGATTTGAACCCAGGTAGTCTGGCTCTATACCGTTAACCACAAGACAGTTTAAAAACTGAGTGCTGACTTCAGATTTGTCCATTTCAGGGTATGTAAATCTTGCCTTCCTCACCAACCCCCTAAAAAAGAAATGGGGAAACAAATACTGAACTCGAGTCAATGATAAACATAGTAAAGGGTTTAGAGGTAAAATGTACTGATGTCTGCAACTTTGAAAAACATCAAAAAATGAGATGGATTGATAGATATGTAATAGAGCAAATATATGGAAGAATATTAATTGTAGAATCTAGATGGTAGGAATGGGTTCATTGTATAATTCCTTCAAATTTTTTTCTGTTTGAACATTTTAATAATAAAACATTAAAAAAAAAAATATTGGCCTACTGTCCTGCATGGGGAACACTGTGGATGGGGGAAGGGAAAAGTAGCAGAAAGTTTCTGAATTTGGAGGAGGAAATGCAAATGCTTATGGGCCCAGGCACCAGATCTTCTCTCCAGTCCTTGTTTCCATGTGAGCTCCCCAGTCTTCACCTTCTGCAAGGATGAGGTGTGCCATCCTCCAGCATCCGTCTCCCTCTCCTTCATCCAGGTCTCTGTCCAGAAGGCCTTCGACTACTGCCCTTACTTACTTTTGCGCTCAACATCAGAATGCTGCTCCCTGCAGGAAATCCACCCGGGTTGCCTGCACCTCCTTTCCCAACACCAGCTTGTTGTCAACTTTCTGTCTTAGATCTATCAGCAGTGCTCATGTAGATCTAGTCTGGCTGTCTCTGTCTCCTGTTGTTCATCCATCAATCAAGTGCCCTGTTAGATACAGCTCCAGAATACCAGGAGAGTTACCCAAATCCACCAGTTTGTCTTGGGAGCTGGGGGTGTATGTTCACACACACCAGGATCATGGCTCTCAGGGACCCAGTATAATTGGGAAAAGTGAATCAGGGCAGGCATCTAGAAGGTACATGATCACTGAGACTTGCAGGATCAATAGGAGGGCTGGGGTGAAAGGGGATGACAGGCTGAGTTACAGTCCTGGGAGTCTGAAAGGAAAAGACGTTGTAACCCCAACCCTCAGAGCCTAACTTCCTCTCCTGATCATGCTGGGGAGGAACCCAGGCTGGGGGAGAAGTTAAAAGAGGGGAGGGGCAGGAATGTCTAAGATGGCAACACCACTCCAGGGCAGCTCCGGCCAGTCTGCAGTCCGTTCATCCACAGGCCACAGGCTCTGGGTAAGCTGGGACCCTCGGGGGAAACCCAGGGAGAGGACAGTCATACCCCAGAGTGAGGTGAGTCTAAGATAAGGGAAGGGAAAATATAGTTTTGAGGTTCCCCGGGCCCTGGAGGACTCCTCTGTCCAGCCTCTGTCTTTGTTCCCCAAAGAAGTGTAAACCATCCTCTTCTGCCCCCACTTCCCAGCATGGCCACCTCAGGCCCTCCTCTCCACCTCTGCTTCTGCTCCCCACCCGCCACCCCTACCCAGGAATCCTCTTTAAATCAGGTCAGTCTCAGTTTCCACACACTGGTCAGTGCATCTGGCTCTGGTTGAAGTCAGCAGCCCCTTCTTTGCCCTCAAACAGGAACCAGTGGTTGTAAGACAGGAAGTGCCTTAGGGGAAGTTATGGGCCCCAGACACTTCTCCATGCCCCACTTTAGCCCCAGCAATATCTGCTCAAGGAGAGCGGCTCTCCACACCAGCCAAGCTGGGGCCCCCCTTTTCCTGAGTTGCTCTGCCAGGTGGTGCTAGACACCGCCTTCCCTATTTTCCTGCCAGGCCTCGGCTCCTCCCTCAGCCTCCTCATCAGAACTTAGAGCTAGCTGGTGCTGGAAAGGCTCCTATGAACCAGCTCGTCAGCTTAGGGTAGGGGAAAGGTGGTAGGCTCTGGAGCTGGACAGACCTGGCCTTGAACCCCAACTCTGCCTCTTCTGGGCTGGATGTCCTTGTCAGGATCCAGCCTCGAGTCTCAGAACCTTCACCAAGGAATGGGCACCATAGTACCCTACAGTGTTATGCTGATTAGCAGTGACAAACAGAAAGTGCCCTCCCCCACCCCATTCGGGGTTAATACAGATCTAAGGCTCCCGGCTTGGGAAACTATTGTAACAGAGACACCCGAGTTTACAGATGAGGAACTTGGGGCACATGATTCACCCCAGGCCATTTAGCCTCGAAGAGCTGTGCTAGGTTTCCCAACCTACAGGCTAGTCTTCAGTCCTGAAAGCATGAGGGGAGATGGCAAGGTAACCCTCTGCACAGGTGGGTGGTGGTGCACAGGGAGCAGTGGGTAAAAAGTGGTGTGTGCGGTTCGTGGGTAGGTGGCCAGGGCCTCTTGGGACCAACCAGTGCTGGGGGAACAGACTTCATGGGGAGGCCCAGAGATGGCAGGGGTGGCGGTGGTAAGCTTCTGAAGGGTGAATGGTCTTGGGAAGGAGTGAGGTAACCGGTGAGGGATGGACACCTATGGTAAGAAGTGAGTCAACACAGTCTGGAGTGAAGAATCTCTGGGAGAATCTTTTTTGTCTCTAAAACTATCAGAGGGAGAAGCTGAGATTCACAACAGATGAGGGGGATGGGGTGAACTGAAGCAAAAAAAGTTCCCTCTAATATTTACCCCTTTTCCCTACAGGAATGACGTGGGAGAAAAAGGATTTGTACCTATTTGGGGGTTTAGGGCTGGGGATGCTCCTGCTTCTGCTTGTGGTCGTTCTGTTCATCTGCCTGTGTCGGCTCCACAGGAGAGGTGAGCCCCACCTGCACCTCCCTCATTCCCCCTCTGTGAGGAAGGGGGCAGAAAGCAGATGCAGGGGGGCGGAGACAGTCCCAAGAGAGAGGCCGTGGCTTAGGCCGTGGCTTTGGCCGTGGGAACCCCAGGAGGTTGGCAAGTGAGGAAACACCTGGTGGGGGTGGGGAGAGTGTGAGCAGGGCTGGGAGGTGGCACAGGGGCGGGGCACAGCCAAGCTGAGCTTCTTCTTTCCTTCCAGTGAGGAGGCTGGAGAGAAGCTTGGTGAGTCTGGGGGCAGGGAAGAGGGTGAGGGGGCAACAAGAGGCGGTGGAGTTGGGGGAGCAAAAGGCAGAAAGAAACGGGAGCATGAGGGAGACAGGAAATAAGAGAGAAACAGAAAGAGGGAAATAAGGAATGAGAAAAAGAGGAAAGGAAAGGCGTAGAGATGGAAAGAGGGAATAAGACAAAGGAGAGAGGGGGGAAGAAATGAGGGAGATTGGAGACAGAGTGAGACAGAGAAGTCAGAGTGAGAATGAGAGGCACAAGGAAAATGAGAGAAACCAAGAGAAAAAGGAGAAGGAGATTAAGCATGATGAAGTGGGAGAAAATGAGAGAATGAGAGAGATATGAAGAGGAAAGGACAAGATAGACTGAAAGAGAGGTGAAGAGAGAGCTATAGATGGAGCACAAAGAGAGGCAACGAGGTAAAAAATTTTAAAAAGTGGCAGTGGGAGCAGGGAGTGGCAGAACTTAGGGAGGGGGTGGACAGAGCAGGGAGACTCCTGGGGACCCCGTCAGTGCCCTCTGTCCGGGCCCCAGGTCCAGGCCTCAGAACAGGAGCTCCACTATGCGTCCTTGCTGAGGCTGCCGGAACAGGAGGGACCAGACATCCGAAAAAGGGAAGGCAACAAGGAGGACCCCAGCGGGGACTATGCCTGCATCGCCAGAACAAACCCACCTGAATACCTGCAGATGCCTCCCCCAACCCACGGCCATCCCATGGTTCACCCAGTTAAGACCATGGTCTCGCCACCCTCCGTGTCTCAGGCTTCATCTATTTCAAGCCCCAGCTCCACAGGGCCAAGATCAAAACCTAAATTACTGGGACTTCCCTGGTTGTCCAGTGCTTAAGGCTCTGGACATGTCCACTGCAGGGAGCACAGGTTCGATCCCTGGTCAGGGAACTAAGATCCCACCTGCTGAGTGGCCAAAAATAATAATAAAATGGCCTTTCTTAAAAACAAAACAGAATCCTAAGTGATTTATCCTCCCACTCATTCTGGGGTCAGGTAGGGGGATTCACTGGGTGAGGAAGGGTGTTTGGGGACCCAAGCTCCCCTGAAGCTCAGAGAAGAGTATTTGCCTGTGGGCCACTGACAGTAGGACCAGTCATGTCAGATACTCCGCTCTTCTCAGGACAAAGGGCTTTAGCCCTTTGGGCAGGAGAGAGAGGTGTGCTGAGTCCCAGGATGGTGGTGGGAGGGGGCAGGATTGCTAGGAAGCTCCCTCCTTGGACCCTTCCAGACCAGATTTAGTCGCAGGAGGTAAGAGTTGGGAAAATCCAGAATGGGACACATTGGAGCATCTGGAGATGGAGCAGGAAATACACAAGACTCATAAGAAGGATGATGGGGTAGAGAGGAATTTATTAGGGTCTCTTGAAGAACTTGGGATCACTGGGGTCTGGAATCACTCATCAGAGGCCATCCAAGGAGTGACAGGGTGTTCCCTTGTGACAGTGGTCTGGAGGAGAGGCCACAGGAATCCCTCAGTGCTGCAGCCCTCCTCCTCCTTCTTGGTCTCTATCTCTGCTGGTTCCAGCCTTCTCACGTGCCCTCCCATCTCCATGCCCATGTGTCCCGGCTCCAACACTCACATTTGCCCTGGTAATACATGCTGCTGCCCATAGCCACCGAGAGAAAGCTGAAGGCATAGAATCCAGCCCGAAGGAGGAGGACTGTGCCAGCCGCTAGCTGAGGAGGTCCTGCATGTTGCGGGGGGTTTGGGGAGGAGGGGGAGAAGGGCTCAGGAGAGGAGGCCCTGGGTAGAAGTGTGCAGAGGCTCGGGGAGGGCAGCGGGCCTTGGGGAGGGACTTTCTACTATCAGGGAGGGTGGGGCCTCTAGTCAAGGGGACATGGCTTTCTGGCACCTCACCTTCCTCCACCACCAGCAGGGTCCCATTCCCTGTTCCGACACCCAGGCCCAGCACCTCCACCCTGCACACGTAGACTCCAGTGTCACGGCCTCGGGTGTCCCAGATGTGCAGCTCAGCCTGGTGGTCACAGAGGAAGCGGGAAGAGGGGAGAGGGGCCAGGCGGCCCTGGAACTCTGCGGTCTCATTCCTCACCTCCATCCCTGGGGCCACTTTGTCCCGGTACCATGTGACAGAACCAATGGCCAAACTCCCTTGGCTGGCATTGAAGGAACAGGGCAGGAAGGCGGGGGACCCCTCCTGGGTACGGATTTCAGGGGGCTGGGACACCCAGAGAACACAAGATCCTGGGGGCAGAGAGAAGACACAGAGGAGCGCCTTCCCAGTTACTCCAGAGAGAAAAGACCTGAGAGCTTGTGGTAGAATGTCCCCGCTGTACGCCCACCCCCAGAGGGCCCCAGGGACAAGTACTTTAGATGCCCCATTAAACCCTTTTTACCAATCTAATTTCTTAACATTGCTTATTAAACAGTTTTTCAAATTATTTTTCATACCAACTCTTACCCTCTCCCATCATTCTCTAGCTCTGTCCACTAGTAACATTTTGCTGAAATTTAACTTGTCACAGTTAAAGTGAAGCTCATTAATGAATGTGGCTGCCTAGTTAACTAATATCATTAATTATATTATTCCAGGTATTATTTTAGTACTAATAGCATTCCGCACCATACCATCTTACTACTGTTTTTTTGTTAAAGATCATTAAGTAAATCTCCAGGTAAAGCCATGGCTATAATTGATGGGGATCCCTAGTGAATTCATGTAAATCGATGAATTACATCAACTATTAAAATTCTTGATTAAATTCTCCAGTTAATGAAATTTACCACTCATTCTTCTGTTTCAGTGATTCTCAAGCTTGAGAGCTCATTGGAAACATCTGGAGTGTTTGTTAAACCAGATTCCCAAACCCCACTGCTGGAATATTTTATTCCGTGGTTCTGAATAAAATATTTGAATTTGCCCTAGGTCCCTGCTGATGCTGAAGCTGTAGGTCTGGAGTCCACATTGCATTTAGTTAATGAGTAGATCGGATAATTAAAATCAGTTTCATTAAGAAACTTAACTTAGATTTAATTAAATTCCTAAACTCCTAATTATATCTAAACCCTAGATAATAAGCCTAGTTTAATAAGCTTATTAAACTCATCGAATTAAAACTGACCCCTTAAAAAAATCTGACCCCTTCCTTCAAGCCCTTTTTTCTGGTTCTTTAGACTTTATCTTGTTAGGAAGTTGGCTGGGAAGAAAAAGGCTTCCCTAGTGGCTCAGATGGTTAAAAATCTGCCTGCAATGTGGGAGACTCATGTTCAATCCTCAGGTCGGGAAGATCTCCTGAAGAAGGGAATGGCAACCCCCTCCAGTATTCTTGCCTGGAGAATCCCATGGACAGACGAGCCTGGAGGGCTACAGTCCATGGGGTCGCGCAAAGAGTGGAACACAGGTGAGCAACTAACTTTCACTGGGAAGAAAAGAGTTCTAGCATGGAAGCTGGGGAATGACCCTCCCAGAAGGTGACACGGAGGGAACTGCAAACTGGAGGAGTGCACCGGGTTTCAGCTTTACAGAGGGACCCCTGCTTTTCAGCCCCCACCCAGTCTGTTCCTCTGGGACATCTGTGTCCAGCCTCCCCATCCTTCCTCCTCCCAGCCCCACACCCCTCAGGCTCCTGGGAGAAAGCCCCGTCACCTGGACGGATGATGATAAAGATGAACAACAGCATCTGGGCCATGTCGGAGGGTGTTCCTGTTGATGAGGAGGGACATGAGCAGTGAGGTCTGGGTGGAGGAGAATGACCCACTACTTGTGACCAGGCCTTTGGTCACTGGAGGGGGGTGGGGAGCTTCCTATGACACAGAGGACTCACACATTACTTACCAAGGACCTTAACTCCCTGGGACCTCAGGCACCGAACGCATCCTTCCCTGAGGAAAGAGGATGCTGCTGACGGTGATATCTGCATTGCTAGGAGGAGGGGGCAGAGTGGGGGCCGGTTGCATAAGTGTTTAAGGGGAAGGGTGTGGCTTAGATGGCTGGTAATGCTTAGGTGGGTGGGTGGGTGGATGGGTGAGATCAGGATGTGGTTCCCCCATCTTCTGAGGTTCAAGAAGACTAACCCTTTACCAAGAATAAGCCTCCAAGAGCTTTTCTGAGCCCAGAGCTAACCCACTTCCCCTCCCCTTGGCTCAACAGCACCCAGGTCCACCCCATTCATTCCCTCCCCTCGAGTTAGGGCCCTCTGCTAGGGCTGCTCAAGAAATTCTGTAAATGAGAGGATTAGCAGAAGTCAGCTGACTGGTGGCAGCGGCAGTGAGTTGCCAGAGGCTTTGTCTGGAAGCTGTATTTGCACAGCAATCACCCTGTTTTGCTGGTAGCTCAGATGGTAAAGAGTCTGCCTGCAATGCAGGAGACCTGGGTTTGATCTCTGGGTCAGGAAGATCCCATGGAGAAGGAAATGGCAACCCACTCCAGTATTCTTGCCGGGAAAATCACATGGACGGAGGAGCCTGGTGGGCAACACTCCATGGGGTCACAGAGAGTCGGACACAACTGAGCGACTAACACACATACACAGTTTCACTTAGGCTGTGTTGACTTGGGTGTAGCTGATGGACAAGTTTGGATTCATTCAGATTCAGATCTCCATTAAAGGAATACACCTCTCAAAGAGGTCCACTTGACCAAGTGTGTTCTACACAGATTCAGGTAAAGTCACTCATCTTTATTATTTTATTCATTCTTTAGCTAACATTTCTTGAGAAATTACAAGGTGCCCCCACTATGGGAAATGCATTTTTCACAGACACAAAGGAAAGGAGACACACTGTGGGACTTCCCTGGTGGTAGAGTGGGTAGGAATCTGCCCGTTGATGCAGGGGACATCCCTTCCCTGGTCCGGGAAGGTTCCACCTGCTGCACAGCAACTACTCTAGAGCCTCCTCGCTGCAACTACTGAACCCATGCGCTGCAGCGACTAAAGGCCACACACCTAGACCCTGTGCTTTACAATGAGAGAAGCCACTTCAATGAGAAGTCTGCACACCGCAACCAGAGTAGCCTTTGGTCTCCACAAATAGACAGAACCCTCGCACGGCAACAAAGACCCACACGGCCAAGATTACTTAATTTTTTTTTTAAAGACACTTTGTGTTACACATAGGTCCAAAGTTACACAGGGATTAGTACAAGTGTGCCACACGCTTTTGTATATGTATTAGCCACCTACATGAGATAACACAACATGTAGAAAAGAAAGATGACATATACGAACGCTGGGTGAAATCTGCCCAGCCCTCACCGCACAGTTTTTCTGTGACTCCCTTTATAGCGGTCCATATTCTTTCTTTCTGACCAAGTTTCTTGCTGTTTCACAGCACACTCATAGATCATGTAGTTCTCCATCTTCCACAGCAGTGATCTGGAGCTTTTTTTTGGATAATTTGTAATTTTATGGTTAAGAATGCTGACTTGGAGTCAGGCTGTGCTCAAAACGCCAACTCTCCTACAAACTAGTTACCTAATCTTGGACAAATTATTGAACCTCTCTGAACCACCTAGACAAGCACAGGTACCTCACAGTCTGGGAAGGACTGACTCAGCCGTTTAGTGAGCGGAGTGGCAGCCTCTTCAGGGTCATCTAACCAGAGGGTGTGGAGATGAGGTGGCATAGCAAGGCAAGGACCGCCCCCTGGTGGCCACAGAGCATGCGGCGGCCTGAGGCCCCAGTACAAGGCTCTTCACAACTGGGCCTTAACTGTAGCTTTCGCTCTGTTCCATACCTTGCCTTGTCCTGTCAATAACCCATCCTCACACCCAAAGGGTGAATGTGGAGCAAACTGTCTCTTCCACTCAACTGTGAGAATCCCATGATTTGGGGAAGGAGGGAAGGTCACCACCAGTGGAGTGGGGGTGAGGGGCTGAAATGGGCAACTGGCCTGAAGATAAAACTCTAATTCACAGACTCGATCACATGGCACTACTCCATGTCTCAGGGCAATGAGGCTTAGAAGTCAAGGCAACGTGAACGGGAATAATGGTTCCACTACTTACACATCTGTAAAATGGGAGTAGCTTTTGTCGGTTTCCAGACCCCACTGTAGTGCAGAGTCAGTGTATGTTATGTTAGCCTTTATCTCCCTCCCAGTCCTGGGCGAGAATGACCAGTGGTACAGTTGGGCCTGAACTCAAAGGTTTTTTGCTCTTTCCACCTCTTTTTGCTACCTAAGATTTCCAATATCCCAAAATGTTGTGGATTCTGAAGACCGTACTTGGCTTGTTTTAAAGACCATCTAGAATAAATCCTGGTGTATGTGTGGATTCAAGGACCCTATTCAATAACTCTGAGAGCCTCTAAAGAACTTTAACCTGTGCCAATTAGCTCAGCAAAATCAAGGATGGAATTTTTCTTTTTTAAATAATTTTGCTTTGGGCTGTGCTGGGTCTTCTTTGCTTTCTGCAGGCTTTCTCTAGTTGCAGCACGCAGTGGTTACACTTGGTTGCAGTGTGCAGGCTCCTCATTGCGGTGGCTTTTCTTGTTTCAGAGCACAGGTTCTAGGAGCACGGGCTTCAGTAGTTGCGGCTCCTGGGCCCTAGAGTTCGGGGCTCAGTATTTGTGGTGTGTGGGCTTAGTTGCTCCACAGCATGTGGGATCTTCCCAGACCAGGGATCGCACCTGTGTCTCCTCCATTGCAAAGCAGATTCTTATCCACTAAGGGAGTCTTTGAATGGAATTTTTCAAAACAAACTTTTACCAGCTACTTGAGAAGAAACACAAGAAGTAGGAATAAAAAAGTTGTGGAATGTATGTATACACATCTCGCTTGATAAATCTGACAGTGGTCTGCCTTGAGGCTGGTCAGGGCCAATAAACTCCCAGCTTAGAACAGGGAAAGAGGTGAAAAAACAGAAGAGTTTCTGGAATCATAGCACAGGTGACCCCATCTCACCTAGTGTTTCCTCCTCCAAGTGTTGGCAAGGGTGAGACGTGGGGAACTTCTCCAGTCAGTCAGTTCAGTTCAGTTCAGTCGCTCAGTTGTGTGTGACTCTGCAACCCCATGGACTGCAGCACACCAGGCTTCCCTGTCCATCACCAACTCCCAGAGTTTACTCAAACTCATGTCCATTGAGTCGGTGATGCCATCCAACCACCTCATCCTCTGTAGTCCCCTTCTCCTCCCGCCTTCAATCTTTCCCAGCATCAGGGTCTTTTCAAATGAGTCAGTTGTTCGCATCAGGTGGCCAAAGTATTGGCGTTTCAGCTTCAACATCAGTCCTTCTAATGAATATTTAGGACTGATTTCCTTTAGGATGGACTGGTTGGATCTCCTTGTAGTCCAAGGGACTCTCAAGAGTCTTCTCCAACACCACAATTCAAAAGCATCAATTCTTCGGTGCTCAGCTTTCTTTATGGTCCAACTCTCACATCCATACATGACCACTGCAAAAACCATAGCTTTGACTAGATGGACCTTTGTTGGCAAAGTAATGCTTCTGCTTTTTAATATGCTGTCTAGGTTGGTCATAACTTTTCTTCCAAGGAGTAAGCAATTTTAATTTCATGGCTGCAGTCACCATCTGCAGTGATTTTGGAGCCCAAAAGAATACTGCCACTGTTTCCACTGTTTCCCCATCTATTTGCCATGAAGTGATAGGATCAGATGCCATGATCTTAGTTTTCTGAATGCTGAGCTTTAAGCCAACTTTTTCACTCTCCTCTTTCACTTTCATCAAGAGGCTCTTTAGTTCTTCTTCACTTTCTGCCATAAAGGTGGTGTCATCTGCATATCTGAGGTTATTGATATTTCTCCCACAATCTTGATTCCAGCTTGCACTTCATCCAGCCCAGCGTTTCTCATGATGTACTCTGCATATAAGTTAAATAAACAGGGTGACAATCTACAGCTTTGACGTACTCCTTTCCCTATTTGGAACCAGTCTGTTGTTCCATGTTGTTCCAACTTCTCCAGTCAAGTCCTTATAAATATTTTTTGACTAATTAATGGCTCCCAGGTTATACCCTCAATCTCTGACCATGACTTCTCAAAGGTTCACCCCACCTTTGGCCTCTTTTAAAAAAAAAAAATTTACTTGGCTGCACCAGGTCTTATTTGGGGCATCTTTCAGTTGTGGCTCATGGGATTTTTCGCTGAGGTATGTGGGATCTAGTTCCATGACCAGGGATCCTACCTGAGCCCTGCAGTGGGAGTACAGAGCCTTAGCCACTGGACCACCAGGGAAGTCTCTTGCCTCTCTTTCTCGCTGTCACGGTCCAACTCCCTCACATTCACCAAGAGCAGGCCCCTGGCTCTCCAGCTTTCTATTTCAACCTCTGCCATCTCTCTAGAAGACTTAATGTCCGTGTATATGATATTTTTATATACAGATATAAATATATACAGTAAAGTTCAGTTCAGTCACTCAGTCTTGTCCTACTCTCTGCAACCCCATGTACTGCAGCACAGCAGGCTTCCCTGTCCATCACCAACTCCTCAGTTCAGTTCAGTTCAGTCGCTCAGTCGTGTCCGACTCTTTGCGACCCCATGAATCACAGCATGCCAGGCCTCCCTGTCCATCATCAACTCCCGGAGTCCACCAACTCCTAGAGCTTGTTTTTTCACCTCTTTTCCTGTTCTAAGTTGGGAGTTTATTGGCCCTTAAGACAGACCACTGTCAGATTTATCAAACCAGAGATATCTGTACATCCATTCCATAACTTTTTTATTCCTATTTATTGTCTTTCTTCTTGAGTAGCTGGTAAACGTTTCTTTTGAAAAAATTCCATCCAAGGACTTCTCTGGTGGACAAGAATCTGCTTTGCAACGGAGAAGACATGGGTGCGATCCCTGGTCTGGGAAGATCCCACATGCTGTGGAGCAACTAAGCCCACACACCACAACCACTGAGCCCTAAACTCTACGGCCCATGAGCCGCAACTACAGTAAAGTACATAGATCTTAAGTGTAGAGTTTGATGACCTCTGGCAAAGATACGAGCCCATGTAAACTGCACTGCAACTGATATACAGATCATTTCCATCACCCCAGAAAATTCTCCTATGCCCCTCTTTGGTCAATCCTTTTCCTCTCCCAGAAGCAACTACTGATTTATACTCCTATAGATTAGTTTAGTCTGTTCTTTTTAAAAAAAAAAAAACAATATTTACTTACATGGCTGTGTCCAGTCTTCGTTGTGTCATGCCGGATCTTTCTGCGGCAGCACACAGACTCTCTAGTTGTGGTGCACCCACTCAGTAGCTGCTGATCGAGGGCTCCAGAGCACATGGGCTCCAGTAGTTGCAGCACACGGGCTTAGTTGCTCCGAGGCATGTGGGGTCTTAGTTCCCTGACCAGGGATTGATCCTGAGTCCCCTGAATTGCAAGGCAAATTCTTAACCACTGGGCTACCAGGGAAGTCCTAGTTTAATCTGTTCTTGAACTTCATACAAATGGAACCATATAGCATACACTCCTGTACCCCGCTTCTTCCATTCTGCATAATGCCTGTGAGATTCATCTGTTTTGATCTAGGTATATCAGTAGTTTGTTCCTTTTTGTTGCTGAGTGGTATTTCATTTATGGATGTATCACACCTTGCTTATCCATTCACTTGATGATGTATTAGGTTATTTCTATTGGTTGGGTATTACGCATACATCTCCTGTGAACATTCTTGCACATAATTTGCCAATTATTTTTCAACACACCAATTTCACAGTTGCTTTGCCTTGTCTACTCCAACTATCACCCTGACTCTGTGTGACCCATACCTCAGATCTTTTCTCCATCTTACCTCTTCTTTCTCAAGGACACAAAAGCAACCAGACCTGAGTCCCTCTGGCTCCTGTACCCGCCACATGCGCTTTCACACCATTCTCCTGTTGGTAGACTTTTGCGTTGTTTCTCCTACTTTCATTCAACTAACTGAGCATCTACCATGGGCTTACCCAGGCAATTCTCTCAAGATGCTTCCCTGGTGGCTCAGATGGTAAAGAATCTGCCTGCAATTTGCGAGACCAGGGTTTGATCCCTGGTTTGGGAAAATCCCTTGGAGAAAGAAACCGCACAGCCACAGTTTTAACCAATGCTATTCTCAACCTGTATCTCCATCTCAATCTCCAACCTTTGCCTCAGGCCTTTTTCTGAAATCTGATATGCTCTCTAGGCATATCCCCAGAATGTTCCACAGGCATTTCAAAACCATCAATGTCCACCCAAACTGGGTCAGCCTTCTACATTCCCCACCTCAGTGAATGGAAACACAATCTACCCAGACATTCAAAGCAAAATCCCGGGACTTGTCCTATGCTGCCTTCTCCTTCCGTTCCCCCGTCCAAACAATCCCCAAGTGCTAATCACTCTGCCTCTGGGATATCTAAGGGTCTTTCTCTGCCTCTTGGTTCTTACTTCTAGCTAAGGCCCGCATCATCTCAAGATGAAACCAGGACATTGCTTCTCTGATAGACAGTGGTTTCTTCTCAATATCCATTCCACGCCTCCCCCTCTGAGTATCAAGGCTCATCCATCTATTTATTCAACTATGCCTTTACTGAGTGCCTTCCTTGTGCTAGGCACCCTATCTTCATCCTCCCTGATTTTGCTCTCACCTCTGTCCTTGTCTCTCATACGTCTCTATCCACAACTCTTTTTTGTCTCACCATCTTTATCTGGTGTCTTCCTATCTCTCTACCTGCATGCTGCATCTCCTTCTGTTTTCCCATCTTTCTCCACATTGTCCCTCCCCAACAGGACACCTCTTTCCCCTACTCCATCTCTCACCCTCTCTCCCTGATTTCCCTTTGAGTGGGAGAATGAGTTAATGATGGCAAAGTGCTCACCTTTCCCTCTGAGGACTGATCACCCCACCCCCACCACCCCCACTGAGAAACCTTTCCTAACACTGACACTTAGCTGGCTGGGACCACTTCTGGGTGCCTGAAGACTCTTGTGCAAGGATTCCTGTTTTTAAAAAATGAATATTAGAGGAAGGCTTTACCTTACATCTGTCAGAAACTGATAAATCAAACAAGCACATAATTACTAAAGACATGAAAGAGTGAAAACAGACAATTAACAAGCTTGATCGAATGGGACTACGTAGAATATTAGAATAATTAGAAAATATCCATTATTTTTAGGTACACAGATAGATGTTAAAAAAAGAATCAAAATAATTTAGAACACAATTCCTGACCAACATCCACGATAACATAAAATAATAACAAGAATATTTATCATGGGCTTGGAAAATTTACAACTGCATTTCTGGGACTTCCATGGTGGTCCAGTGGTTAAGACTTCACCTTCCAGGGCAGGGGGTGTGGGACCAGTCTCTGGTCAGGGAGCTAAGATCCCACATGCCTCGTGGCCAAAAACCCAAACATAAAGCAGAGTAACAGTGTAACAAATTCAATAAAGATTTAAAAAAAGAAGGCAAACTTTCTTTTTAAAATGCATTTTTAATATATTTATAAGCTTTAAAAACATACTTCTAAATAATTGAAATGTTAAAAGAAAATATAATGGAATTTAAAATATTTTGAATGGGAGTTCACTGGTGGTCCAATGGTTGGAATCCAGTGCTTTCATTGCCAGGGTCTGGATCATCCAGGAACTAAGATCACACAAGCCACAAGGCATGGCCAAAAAAAAAAAAAAATTATTTTCAATTGAATGGCTGAAAACACTGCCTATCTAAACTGCTGTGAGATGTGGCTAAAACAATTCATGGAAGAAAGTAAATGTGAGGATTAGGAAAGAAAGTTTGAAAATCAATGAACTGAACAGATATTTCAAGAAATTAGAAAAAGTACACAGAATAACGACCCAAAATTTAGGATGGAAATAATAAAGATACTTTTAGAAATTAATGAACTAGAAAACAAACACTAGAGCAGAAAAATACATATTTACAGAGACTACTTATATTAAAAAATCTCCCATCAAATTGGTAAAGCATGAAGAGAAAAGGCATACACATATACACAGAAAAGTAATTTATAGGGAATGCAATATCTGATACATTAGATATTTATATTACAAATTTTGATAAGACAAAATAACTTCCTAGAAAAATATATAACCAAAACTGACTCAAAAAAAATTAGAAGCCTGATATACCTAAAACCATTAAAGAAGTCAAATCAGACATTCAAAATTTAACCACCAAAAATATTGCCAAGCCCACATAGCTATAAAATCATCAAAACAAAGGTCACTCCAATCATATAAAAATTATCCTGAAAGTGAAAGTCGCTCAGTCATGTCCAACTCTTTGGGACCCAATGGACTATATATTATAGTCCATGGAATTCTCCAGGCCAGAATACTGCAGTGGGTAGCCTTTCCCTTCTCCAGGGGATCTTCCCAACCCAGGGATTGAAAACAGGTCTCCCATATTGCAGGCGGATTCTTTACCAGCTTTATTAATATTTTTTCTCACATCTATGTTCATAAAGGAAATTGTTTAATAACTTTTCTTTCTCAAAAGCCTTGCCTAGCTTTTGGAACAAGGTTATATTAATCTTATGAAGTAAGTTCAGAAACTTTTTCTGTTTTCTGACCACCACAAAACTTTTTCTGTTTTCCTAGTGGCCAGAAAACAGACCCTAAAAAACCTAAAACCAGAATTTACTAAATAGTATAAAACTTAACCGGGAATTCCTTGGTGGCCTGGTGGTTAAAACTTCTTGCTTCCACTGCAAGGGGCATGGGTTTGACAATTAAAGCATTTTACAAAAGCTGTTCATGATAAACAATGACTCAGATTTTTAAAATAGAAAATATTTCACAACAGTTATCTATGATTTAAAAAATTAGGACTGTATATAAAATGCTTCCTTCTCTCATTAAATTTAGTGTATATTTTTGAAATGATTGTCTTTTTTTCCCTTTACACCTCTCCTCCTGTTCCTCTTAATACCCCCATGTTACCCATCATCTTTTCTGGGGATACTTGCATTTCTGACAGGCGTCCTTCCTTCACTGCTAGAAGTTGACACTAAGTTTTGTTGTTTTTCAATTCATGATGAATTTTGAGAAACAATTTCCACCTGCTTTTGGCAATACATTTCTGGTGTGTTGTCACCTTTTGGAAAATTGCATTCCTTCTTCTTTACCTTTTTTTTTTCATAGTTAATTGAACAGAAGCTTTGGTCATTTCTTTTTGTTACTCATCCAAATGAGCCAGAGGGCTTCCCTAGTGGTACAGTGATTAAGAATCTGCCTGCCAATGCAGGGGACACGGTTCCTGTTCCAGAAAGGTTCCACACAACTAAGCCTGGGTACCACAGCTACTGAGACCGCCCTCTACAGTCTGTGCTGTGCTCTGCAACGAGAGGCCCTCACACTGCAATAAGGACCCAATAGAGCCAAAAATAAATGTCTTTTAAAAAACAGAGAGAGAAACTTTTAAGTTAAAAAAAAAAAAAAAATGAGCTAGATTCTTCTAAACTATTAGCAGCAGGACCTTTGGGGCAGGGGGCAGGATGGCTTTCCAGATTTACAAGTTCAAGGACTCCTTCTCTTTGCCATGTGCTGTGCTGAGTCGCTCAGTCGTGTCCAACTCTTTGCGACCTCATGGACTGTAGCCTGCCAGGCTACCCTGTCCATGTGGATTCTCCAGGCAAGAATACTGGAGTGGGTTACCATGCCCTCCTCCAGGGGATCTTCCCAACCCAGGGATTGAACCTAGGTCTCCAGCATTTCAGGCAGATTCTTTACATCTGAGCCACCAGGGAAGCCCCTCTTTTGCCATAACAATGGATTATTTTCCTTAAAATTTGGTACCTCTCTATAGCCACTACCCCCACAACCTCTGAGAACCTCTCCCAGTTAAGCAAGCATTTACTGCCTACCCCCAGCCTTAGGCTTCTTTATTTCACAGAAGAGCTCACAGGCTGCTGTTTCCCAAGTTCACCTAAGGTGATGAACTTAATATTAAAAGGAGAATTTTGCTGGCACTTTCTGAGATCTGCTGCCTCCGGGTCCCTTTGGGTGCTTTAAAACATTCTCTCAGATTTCTCTGGTGGTCCAATGGTGTTGAACAAGACTCTTGAGTCCCTTGAACTGCAAGGAGATCCAACCAGTCCATCCTAAAGGAAATCAGTCCTGAATATTCATTGGAAGGACTGATGCTGAAGCTGAAACTCCAATACTTTGGCCACCTGATGCGAAGAACTGACTCATTGGAAAAGACCCTGATGCTGGGAAAGATTGAGGGCAGGAGGAGAAGGGGATGACAGAGGATGAGATGGTTGGATGGCATTACCGACTCGACGGACATGAGTTTGAGCAAACTCTGGGAGTTGGTGATGGACAGGGAAGCCTGGCGTGCTGCAGTCCATGGGGTTGCAAAGAGTCGGACATGACTAACTGAACTGAACCAGTGGCTAAGATTCCACACTCCCAGTGCAGGGGGCCCAGGTTTGGTCCTTGGTCAGGGAACTAGGTCCCACATGCCACAACGAAAATTGAAGATCCCGCGTGCCTCAACTAAGACCCAGCACGGACAAATAAAGAAATATTTTTTAAAAAACAAAAGCATTCTGTCTTCACCTTTACTGGTATTTGAATCTGCTCAGTCAGCACCGCTCTTAGCTTTTCTCTCCAGGTGTTAGGCCTTTCCTCCCAGGAAGGAATATTTGCTTTTTTTTTTTTTAAGCAGTCATTGGGACCCTCCCTATTCGGCGGGTTTTCTGGAAGGATGCCTGGGACTGCCTGCTCAGTGGGGAATTGGTCACACAGATGCATAAATTGGAGCTTGTAGGCACTCTGTATCTCCTAGCTTCACTGAAAATGTAGTGTGGTGTGTGTGTTTCCAATCTCTTTACAGGTGTCAAGAAGAGAAATTTAGAAATAAACTGCTGCCACATTCCCCTCAAAGCTCTACAAGGAGGCTTTTTAGAAAAGAGAAATCTTTGGCAGTAGCAACCTTGGTGAGTTGGTTATGGCTCTATGGAGCTGTCCCTTGTCAGCTCAGAATCCTCACTTGTTCTCCGGCCTCAGGGAAAGCCTTTGGTTAACCAATTCCTGTCTGGTGCAAACACCAGGATGCCCTTTTGTTCATTTACAATAAGAAATAAGGCTGCAGAGACCAGAGACCTGCTACTTCCCAGTTCCCCAACTCTCTCTCTCTCTCTCTCTCTCACACACACACACACACACACGGATCATTTAGGGTCCCAGCCGGAAATCACATCTTCAAATTTGATTAATTTGAGGAGATAGTTTATTTACAAGGGTGTAGTGGGGTTTGAGGAGATAGTGTATTTACAAAGGTGTAAAGGCAATGGCACCCCACTCCAGTACTCTTGCCTGGAAAATCCCATGGACGGAGGAGCCTGGTGGGCTGCAGTCCATGGGGTCACTAAGAGTCAGACACGACTGAGCGACTTCACTTTCACTTTTCACTTTCATGCATTGGAGAAGGAAATGGCAACCCACTCCAGTGTTCTTGCCTGGAGAATCCCAGGGACGGGGGAGCCTGGTGGGCTGCCGTCTCTGGGGTCACACAGAGTCGGACACGACTGAAGCGACTTAGCAGCAGCAGCAGCAGCAGCAGTAGCAGGGATTCAGGGGCTTCCATGGTGGTTCAGATGGTAAAGAATCTGGCTGCGATGAGGGGGACCCAGGTTTGATCCCTGGGTTGAGAAGATCCCCTTGAGGAGGGCATAGTAACCCACTCCAGTATTCTTGCCTGGAGAATTCCCATGGACAAAGGAGCCTGGTGGGCTACAGTCCGTGGGGTCACAAAGAGTCGTCTGCAACTGAGTGACTATGCACAGCACAGCACAGAGGGGTTTACTGAATCACAAGGGATATTGCAACCCCGGCCCAAAGGGATGAGCAGAGAAGAGATTATGGCAGAGGCTCTAACTCATTTTGTGCCATAAATCTCTTTGGCATTCTGGTACATCAAATTAAAAAATATATAACAAAGTAAAACCATTACACTGTTTCAGTTATCAAAATATCAATAAATGTTGGGATAGAATAAACCATGTACTTACTACCACATGATAAGACAAGAGATTTAAAATGCAGGCAAGTTGAAGTTAGATTTTAATAAAGGTATATTAGTATAAAAGACATTGTTGCTGGCTTGAGTAAGAACTTTAGGGATTTCCCTGATGGTCCAGTGGCTGAGATTCTGTGCTCCCAATGCAGAGGGCACGGGTTTGATCCCTGGTCAGGGAACTAGATCCCACATGCGGCAACTAAAAGACTGGGGCAGCCAAATAAATACAATTAATTAATTTAAAAAATAACTTTAAAACTGTGAAGTGGTCTTTGACAAGGTGACACATGTAATGCTGGATGTGAGAAGAGGATGTACTTTTTCGTCTTTTCCAAATTTCACAGACCTCCTGAGATTTATTCCCTGGACTTCTGAAACCTGGAAAAGGACAGAGTCATGTAGAGCAGGTTGCCTGGAGGGGAGCATTGCCCATAGATGGAGGTGTCAGCCAGCCCAAGATGACTGTAGGAAAGGAGCCAGAGGAATGAATACCCTTAACTTAATGTTCTCCCGCCCTGCTCTTTTCCTACCAGGCTCCCCATTAGCCAAAACAGCCAGAAGTCAGAGGTGCCCTTGGCATGGTCTGTACAGGTTAGTCTCTTGGGACAGAGAACAGAGTGGGAGAGGGAAAATGGAGGGGGCAAGCAGAAGACATCCATGCCACCCCCCCATACACACACACAGACAAGCTTTCTAGCCCGTGTATTTTCTTTGCGGAGGTACACAGAGGGCCTAATTCTAACAGGAGCTCCCCTGCAGAGTGTAGAACCATATCAAGGCCCCCCTACCCCTTAGCAACAGGGCACTAGGCTCATAAAGGATGCTAACCTCACAGGGTTCTAGATGGCCATTTCCTGAGCCAGCTCAGCATTCTCTCCCTGACTGCTTGGCTTGGACACTAACAACCCTAGTCTTGGAGACACTTCCTTTTTTCTGCCTCCAAGACCCACAGTCCCACTGCCCAATGTCACATACTTCAGCCACGTTTATACCTTTGGTGAGTACAGCAAGTCCTGCAGGCTGGGGAGTCACTTAGTCACTTCAGGGCCCGTGGCTCTCAACCTTGAGTGTGTCAGAATCATCTGAGGCATTTGTTGAAAAGCTATTGCTGGACGCCACCCCTAGAGTTTCTGATTCGGTAGGTCTGGGATGGATCCATTTCTGACATATGCTGGTGGAAGGATCACTCATTGAGAGCCACTGCTTTAAGGAGACTGCTTGTTTCTGCTGAGATCTAGAGTTTGCAGCCTCACTGTCAGAAAGTTACCCACTTCCCTTATTTCCAGGTTCATGGTGGATTCCTGGCTCCCTGGCAGCTCTCTGCCCAGAGGCCCCGCCTCCCCTTCAGCTCTGACTGCAGACTCTCTTCGGTCTGTGGAGGGTGGGGGGTGGGGTGGGGTGGGGTGGGGGTGGCACAGGCCCCTGGGTTTGGGTGGGAGGCGTCTTCTTGCATCACTGCTCTTCACAGGCTTTCCCATGTCTGTGTTTATGCTGAGTTTCACTCATTTGCCTATCTTGTTGCTCTTTGCTCTTCACTTTTGGCCCATGGTAAGAGTAGCTGTCACTTTCTCTTTCCCAGGGAGTCCTCTTGAGCATCTCAGTTCTGCCTCACCTTGGTCGTCTGCCAAGTCACCTTCAGGGAAAGGCTGCGTGGGGAGGCAATCTCAGTCCAAATAAAAGCCAGATTCTCCCCAACAGCCTACAAGGCCGTAGGCAATCTGGCCTCATCTCCTGCCTGTTTCCCCTCACACACCCAGCTCCAGCTACACTGGCCTCCTGCTGCTTCACGAATACTCAGACATCCAGACATGTCCTCACTTTAGGACCTTTGCATTTTTTGTTCCCTGTGCTTGAAGTGCTCCTCTCCTGCATATCCACGAGGCTTGTTCCTTCACCTGCTTGAAATCTTTACCCAAATATCCTTTTCTTAGGGAAGCCTCCCTGAGCACCTCATTTATTTATTAAGTAATATTTATTTCGCAACGCCAGATGTTAGTGCGGCACACAGGATCTTCGATCTTCATTGCACCATGAGAACTCTTAGCTGTAGCATGTGGGATCTAGTTCCCTGACCAGGGATCAAACCCGGGCCCCTGGCATTGGGAGCACAGAGCCTTAGCCACTGGACCACCAGGGAAGTCCCCCGAGCACCCTATTTAAATCTGCAGTCCACGCAGCCCTTCCTATCCCCCTCCCTACTTTGCTCTTCTCCATAGGCACCTACCATCTTTGATATACTTGTTTTTCTTATCTGTCTTCCTTAATTAGATTGTCCATGAGGACCAGAGTTTACATTTACCTGGTTCATTGGGCCAAGCAAGGCGCCTGGCATATAGTAAGTACTCAATAAACATTTGTTGAATTAGCATATGAATCTAAAAAATGGATTTCCCCCACTAGGCACTGAGACCTTCGGGAGGGCAGGTTTGCAGTCTTCCCTGCAGAGGAAGAGATAGCAATAAAGGGAACTCAAGAGGCTAGAGTCCCCTCCAGCATCTCCCCAACGCATATGGGTCAGGGCAAGGGCAGTGAGAAGTGAAAACTCCCTTCTGCAGAAGGGGAAATAGGTTGGGGTGGGGGTGGGGGACAGAGAAAAGCAAAGGTGTGCCCATCAGTACTAAGACTGTGGCTGGAGCTCAGTGCAGGGAGTTTAGACAGAAGTGTCTCAGTGAGGGGGACGCACAGTCTTCGTCTCCCCTAGAGCCACTGGCCCAAAGGAGTGTGCCTAGGAGGGCATTTATCAGGGGCTGCTGCCCACTCTGTTGAGTAAGGAGTGGGGAGCTACTCCCACTCTGTTGAACCCACAGTGACCAGCATCCCTCACACCCTTAAGGTCAGCCTCACCCTTGGCTCTTGTATCCACTAACACTGTCTCTTTCAGCACCACCGGCCTCCAAAGAATCCACTGTCTTTTTTTGGCTGTGCCACGCAGCTTGTGGAATTTTAGTTCCCCGACCAGGGACTGAACCTGGGCCTGAGGCAGTGAGAGCACTGGAGTCCTAACTACTGAATCATCAGGGAATTCTCCCACCAAAGATTCTACTTAAATTCTCAAATTTCAGAGATCTGTAGACTTCACTGAAAGTTTCAAAGGAGATAAGATGAAGGGATTACATTGCATATCCTAAAGCAAACAAACTAAGACTCCCTTGTCAGACACTTCTGTATTTCCAAGTGCCTCTCTGGAGCCACCAGGATGGAAGTGAAGTGTCTCTTCCTTTCCAGACCCTGCACCCATCTCGCCACCCTCCCGGATCTGCCAGCGACTTCAGGTTCTTCTCCGGTCCAGAGTACAGAAAAATTTAGTCTGCCTTTCCTCAGCTTCCTATCCAAACCTGCATGTCCAGACTTGTGAAACCTGGGCCTCAGTCACCTGAAACTCCAGACCTGTTCAGAGATTCTCTCTTCCTGAGAATCAATGCCCCTGGGGTCTTACAGACCTTCCCCTGTGGTTTATCAGAACATTTCTTACACGTACACCCTGGGCTCTCCTTTAGAGGAATGAAGAATGTTATTTTCTCGTCTCCTTTCTAGACCCTACTCCCCCTTTTTCTTGGGTGCTACTGTCAGCAGAAGCTGAAGAGGAAGTGAGGCCTGGGACTTAGAGGAGGAGGGAATGAGGGGAAAGGGGAAGTTTGGGAGGCAGGCCTCCAGGAAGCTGATGGGAGAGGAGAGCTGGCAGACAGAGAAGGCACCCAGTCTGTGTTGTTTCCTCCAACATCTCAACCAGCACCTGCTGAGCTATGAGCGAAACTAGGGATTTACAGGGTAGGGAAGGTGGAATAGGCAGGATTCTAAAATGGGAAAAAGGAGCTGGACAGTACTGGGCTCGGGGGCTGGGAAGCTGGCTTATGAAAGCAGAACTGTAATGGCTTCAGGCTGAGCTTGGGGGTGAAGAGAGGAAGGTGGGGTGAAGCTACATTAACCTTTGCGCTCCTTCAGGAGGAAAAGCCTTTGGGCTGCGGAAAGCCCAGCAGGAAGAGAGAATCAATGAAATCAACCAGGTAAAAGGAAGGGCCTTGGCCAGGGCAGTGGGTAGGGTGGATTGGGGGGGGCGTGTTGTTGGACCGGGTGGGGGGCCCTACCCAGGTTCTTGCTTTCCCCCTACAGCAATTCCTGGATGATCCCAAATACAGCAGTGATGAGGACCTGCCCTCCAAACTGGAAGCCTTCAAGAGTGAGGGGACAACTCTAGGGGTGGAGAAGGGGGTGAGGAGGGTAGGCTTTCCCCAGGGAGAGAAGACAGAAGAAACAAAGTCTATATTTTTAAAATAATTTTATCTATTTATTATTTATTTATTTTGGCTGAGCTGGTGGGTCTTCATTGTGCAATAGGCTTTTCTCCAGTTTCGGGGAGCAGGGGTTACTCTCTAGTTGTGCTGCATGGACTTCTCATTTTGAGGGCAAGAGGGCTTCAGTAGCTACGGTTCCCTGGGCTCTATAGAACAGCCTCAGTAGTTGTGGCACTTGGGCTTAGCTGCTTTGTGGCATATAAGGGATCTTCCTGGGCCAGGGATCGAACCCCTGTCTCCTGCATTGGCAGGCCGGTTCTTTACCACTAAGCCACCAGGGAAGCACACAAAGTCTACTTTTGAGGTGGGAAAATGGCAGGTTGCCTCTGTTGCCGCCCTAGTAACAGCCCCTTTCCCTGGCCTGTCCCTCTCTCAGTACCCTCTCTGGTTCCCGACACCTTAACAGGGCCCCTCAGCTCCCCAACCCCTACTTCCTCTACCTGCCCCATCTCTTCCTCCTCTTCTCCCATCTGCAACCCCTTTCTCAATCCCTGCCCTGCCTCTGCCTGTGACCCTCCAGCCAGTGCTGACCCTCTCTGCTTTCTCCCCTCATCCAGAGAAATACATGGAGTTTGACCTGAATGAAGATGGAGGTATCGGTAAGAAAGGGGTGGTTTGGGGGAAGTGTGCAGATCTACAAGAGGGAGGTCTTTCCTACAGTGCTCCATTTCCAGTGGTTTGGGAGAGATGACAGTGACCAGAGTAGGGTGGGTGTGTGTGTGTGTGTGTGTGTGTTAGTTGCTAAGCTGTGTCTGACTCTTTGTGATCCCATGGACTGTAGCCTGCCAGGCTACAGGAATTCTGCCGAAGGAATTCTCCAGGCTAGAATACTGGAGTGGGTTGCCATTTCCTTTTCCACCAGAGTAGGATGGGGAATGGTAATGAGATGGTGGAGGTAACAGAGAGAGAGAGAGAGGGGCTTCCCTCTTCTCACCCCCATCTTCTGTGCCTCCAGATATCATGTCCCTGAAGCGAATGATGGAGAAACTTGGGGTTCCCAAGACCCACCTGGAGCTAAAGAAATTAATCATGGAGGTATCCAGTGGCCCTGGGGAGACTTTCAGCTACTCTGACTTTCTCAAGATGATGTTGGGCAAGAGATCTGCCATTCTAAAAATGTGAGAGTCCAGTTCCAGCCTCTCCTACACTTAACTGTTTTCTCTTCCCCTGTCTCCATCCCCAGGCCCACCTTCTACACATAGCCCAGCATGCATTTCTCTTCTGTCTTTTGAGAGACCCTTCCCAGGTCCTATTCTCATCCATGATTCTGGTCCCCAAGGCCCTCAAGACTCTGACTCCTGCCCTTTCTCCTTCTCCCCCACCCTCACAACCCTCATCCTTTTCTGGACTTTCACAGCCCACTAAAACTTATTCTCTTGAGAAGATTGTCCTCTGATCCCCGTGTCTCTTCCCATCTCAACCAGGATCCTGATGTATGAAGAGAAAGCAAGAGAACAGGAGAAGCCAACAGGTCTCCCAGCCAAGAAAGCTATCTCTGAGTTGCCCTGATTTGTGGTGAGGGAGGTGTGGTGGAATTGAAGGGGCTTCTAATGACTCCAACATAGAAAAAGAAGACAAAATTGTGAACCAGAGCCAAACTAACTTAAATAAATTATCCTCCTTCAGATGAATTCAGCTTGGTTACTGTTTGATTTTTTTCCCCCTGGGTTTGGGAAGGGGTGAAGCGTCTTTGAGAGAAGGGTAGCAAGGATTTGCCCATATGAGCAGTCCATCAACAATTCTGTAGTATATTTACCACATAGCAGATGATTTTGTCCATCGGGGGGATGTATAAGACAGCCTGACCTCAAGGAATTTAAGTGGGATGAAAAGACATGTATAGACAAAAAAAAAAAAAAAAAAAAGCTCAAGCTCATGATGAAGAGCAAAAATTACCTTGAACCAACATCCTCTATTACTATAAGCTTTGTAACCTCAGAAAATCCTTCAGCCTCTCTGAGTCTTTCATTTGAAAACGAGAATAAGAGGATCTACCCTGCAGTGCGTGACATATCATAAGCCCTCAATAATGTTTAAAACTTGAGTGGATGGACAGATAGATGAAAGAACTGTTGTTATTCAATTAAGGATTCACAACACTATAATGGCTGATAATTTAAGCGAAAATGAGTCTTGAGGTCCTTTTGGAGGCAAGCTACAAAAACTGAGCCTAATAAAAGGAAAAGGGGCTTGTACTAGGAGAGTACTGAGGGCAGATTCCAGGAATACAGGATCCCTGGATGGCAGATAGGATTAAATAGCCAACTTCAGGGAAGGCAAGAAGCCTGAGAGTTCCCAGGCCTTTGGTGAGGGTATTCTTGAACTCTTCCCGCAAAGGGTCCAGTCCGGTTAACTCCAGCAACTCCGAGTTGCTGGCCACTGTTTCAGATTTCCCTACTCCCTGGAAAGCAAAAATCAAGTTGGCCCAGCTTGTTTCATGTCCCAAGGAGAGACCAGGCCCATAAGGTCACATGTATTGGCCCTTTCCAGTGGTAAAGCCAGGTTGGCATCTTAAGAGTGCTACAGTAACTGGATAGGACTTCAGACGAGGAAGAGATCTATGTGGGTTCAATAAAATATCTGCATATAACAAAATTAATAGCTAACCTTAATTGAGCACCTACTATATACTGGGTAGATGCTTTCTGTGTATTAATTCTTCCCAACAACTCTGGTGACACAAAGGACAGAAAGGATCTGGGGCTTAAATTTGTTCATTCAGGATAAACTGGGTTATATTCATACAATGGACTATTATTACCTAACAATAAGAATGAACTACTACATGCAACAATGTAATTAATTTCATTAATACAATGTTGATAAAAAGCAGATAGAAAAGAACACTTATGGTACAATTCCATTTGAATAAAGTACAAAACAAGTAAAACTAATATATATTATTAGAAATCAGGATAGTAGTTAGCCTTGGGGGAGGACAGAGACTAAAAGAGCCCTTGGCAGCTTCTGTGCTAGTTAAGGCTCTGTTTTTGGTTACATGCTCTGCTCAGTTCATGAAAAGTTATTAAAATTTCACACACACACACATATATATATAGGAGAAAGGCATGGCAACCCACTGCAGTATTCTTGCCTGGAAAATCCCATGGACAGAGGTGCCTGGTAAGCTATGGTCCATGGGGTCACAAAGAGTTGGACATGACTGAATTGACTTGGCATGCATGTGTATGTGTGTGTGTGTGTGTATATATATATATATATATATACATAAAATGCACACACACACACGCACTTTGATAAGATTTTAAAAATCATTTATTGGGCATTAACTATGTTCCATCCCCTATTCCAGGTGCCTGGGATATAAAAGTAACAAAACAAAGATCCCTGCCTTTGTGAAGTTTATTATGTTCTACTGCAGTAACTGATACGGGAGGAGGACAGATAACAAACAGTAAATATAATTTTAAATTTCTATGCTCTATTTTAAAATGACAGTATTATTAAAAAAAAAAAGAGCAGGTTAAAGGGAATCAGGGGTGCAAAGATGGTCAGGAAGATTAAAATTCTGAAAGGGTAATCAGGAGAGGATTCAGTGAGGAGGTGACCAACAGTGAACAAAAACTTCAAGAAAATACAGCAGTGAGCCACGCAGGTTTCTGGGGGAAGAGCCATTTGTGCACAAGGAAAGGAGCAGAGAGGGCCCTAGAGTGAGAAAGGCCTGTGCAGATAGAGAGAGTGCTGCTGCTAAGTCACTTCAGTCATGTCCGACACTGTGTGACCCCATAGACGGCAGCCCACCAGGCTCCCCCATCCCTGGGATTCTCCAGGCAAGAACACTGGAGTGGGTTGCCATTTCCTTTTCCAATGTATGAAAGTGAAAGTGAAGTCGCTCAGTTGTGTCCGACTCTTCGTGACCCCATGGACTGTAGCCTACCAGGCTCCTCCGTCCATGGGATTTTCCAGGCAAGAGTACTGGAGTGGGGTGTCATTGCCTTCTCCGATAAAGAGAGTAATAAGATAAAAAACCCAACAGGGGGCCAGGAGATCAAGTCAGTAAATCCTGAAGGAAATCAGTCCTGAATATTCATTGGAAGGACTGATGCTGAAGCTGAAACTCCAATACTTTGGCCACCTGATGAGAAGAAGTGACTCACTAGAAAAGATCCTGATGCTGGGAAAGATTGAAGGCAGGAGGAGAAGGGGAAGATAAAGGATGAGATGGTTGGGTGGCATCACCAACTTGATGGACATGAGTTTGAGCAAACTTCAGGAGTTGGTGATGAACAGGGAAGCCTGGCATGCTGCAGCCCATGGGGCTGCAAAGAGTCAGACATGACTGAGCAACTGAACTGAACTGAATAGGGGGCCAAGTCATCTAGGGTCTTGTAGGCTGCAGTAAGGACTTTAGCTTTTATTCTGAGAGAAATGGAGTGGCACTGCAGGACTCTGAGTAAAGGAATGCTCTTCAACCTCCTTTGAGAAAAGGCCCACTCTGGCTTCAGTGTAGAGAACACTGTAGGAGCAGAGGTAAGCATAAGACGACCAGTTAGGAGGCTGTTCCTGTAAACCTGGTGAGAGATTAGGATGGCTCAGATCAAGGCAGAAGCAGTGGAAGTGAAGAGGTGGGATTCTGGATGTTTTCTCAAGCTAGGATTTCCTGTCTGATTCAAAGTGTAGAGTGTGACAACTAAAGGAATTGATGAGGTTTCCAGGGTTTTCGACTTAACTGGAATTTTCATTTTTATAAAACATTTACTTATTTGTATTTATTTATTGGCTGTGCTGGGTCTTAACTGTAGCACACAGGATCTGTGATCTTCGTTGTGACATGCAGGATGTTTAGTTGTGGAATGTGGGATATAGCACCCCAATCAGGGATCGAACTCGGACCCCTGCATTAGGAGTGTGAAGTGTTAGCCACTGGACCACCAGGGAAATCCCTGAAATTTTTAAACTGTCATCAGCTGAGATGGTGAAGGCTGTGGACAGAGAAATTATTGAAAGACTAGAGATCAAATGGAGAAGGAAATGGCAACCCATTCCAGTATTCTTGCCTGGAAAATCCCATGGACGGAGGAGCCTGGTAGGCTGCAGTCCATGGGGTTGCGATGAGTCAGACATGACTGAGCAACTTCACTTTCACTTTTCACTCTTATGTATTGTAGAAGGAAATGGCAACCCACTCCATTATTCTTGCCTGGAGAATCCCAGGGACAGAGGAGCCTGGTGGGCTGCCGTCTATTGGGTCACACAGGTTTGGACATGACTGAAGCAACTTAGCAGCAGCAGCAGCAGAGATCAAAATGTTTGCTTTTGGACATACTGAATTTGAAACCATCTGTTAGACATCTAAGAGGTGATGGCAAGTACACAGCTGTGTATACAAGTCCAGTGTTGGAAGTGAGGTCTCTGATGAAGATACACATTTGGGAAGTTATTAGCATATTAACATTATTTCAAGCCATGAGGCTGATACCCTTGACATTTGCAGTTTGAGTAGAAGGTGGGGATGAAGACTTGACTGGAGTGGCTTTAACAAAGAAAGAGAGGAGAGAAGGAGATTGTGAGTACAGAGAGCACTTCCAAGAAATTTTGCTGTGGTAACTGTCCAGGGGAAGGGGACGAGAGAATAATTTGAAAGTTTGAGAACTGAAGTCATCTCAACCACCTTCATCTTTTTTTTTTTTTTTTTCATCTCAATCATCTTAATGAGCCTCAGGATAAAACTCTTACCAGATTCTTACTAAATTTGCCACTCTCATTTTCCATAATGGACAGGCAGGTGTAGGTTCCAAATCCATGCCTCTGCTTATCAGTTCACAGGGCCCAAGATGTGCACTTGCTCCTCAAACCTGGCTAAATCTTAACAAGTTCTTCATATCAGTTAATAACTTTCTCTAATCACTTTCAGACTTTCCCAGAAACATTTCTGACCTACCCAGGCACAGTCTGATTCTTATTCCTCTACTTCTATAATATAAATTAGTAACTAAAATGGACACGAATGGGCGAATTTAATTCAAATGACCATTGTATCTACTCTGTGGGCAAAAATCTCTTAAAAGAAATGGAGCAGCCTTCACAGTCTACAAAAGAGTCCAAAATGCAGTACCTGAACCATCTCAAAAATGACGGAACGATCTTGGTTCGTTTCCAAGGCAGACCATTCAACATCACAGTAATCCAAGCCTATGCCCCAACCACTAATGCTGAGGAAGCTGAAGTCGAACAGTTCAAGACCTTCTAGAACTAAGACCAAAAAAAGATGTCCTTTTCATCATAGGGAACTGGAATGCAAAAGCAGGAAGTCAAGAAATACCCAGAATAACAGGCAAGTTTGGGCTTGGCATACAAAATGAAGCAGGGAAAAGGCTAACAGAGTTCTGTCAAGAGAACACACTGGTCATAGCCAACATCCTTTCCCAACAACCCAAGAGATGACTCTACACGTGAATATTACCAGACGGTCAATACCGAAATCAAATTGACTATATTCTTTGCAGCCTAAGATGGAGAAGCTCTATACAGGCTTCTATATCAGCTTCTATATCAGCAAAAACAAGATATGGAGCTGACTATGGCTCAGATCACGAGCTCCTTATTGCAAAATTCAAGCTTAAATTGAAGAAAGCAGGGAAAAATACTAGACTGCTCAATATGACCTAAATCAAATCCCTTATGATTATACAGTAGAGGTGATGAACAGATTCAGGGGATTAGATCTGGTAGACAGAGTGCCTGAAGAACTACGGACAGAGGTTCATAACACTGTACAGGAGGCAGTGACCAAAACTATTCCAAAGAAAAAGAAATGAAAGAAAGCATGATGATTGTCTGAGGAGGCCTTACAAATAGCTGAGAAAGGAAGAGAAGCAAAAGGCAAAGCAGAAAGGGAAAGATACACCCAACTGAATTCAGAGTTTCAGAGAATAGCAAGGAGAGATAAGAAAGCCTTCTTAAGTGAACAATGCAAAGAAATAGAGGAAAACAGTAGAATGGGAAAGACTAGAGATCTCTTCAAGAAAACTGGAGATACCCAGGGAACATTTCATGCAAAGACGGGCACACTAAAGGACAGAAACAGCAAGGACCTAACAGAAGCTGAAGCTATTAAGAAGAGATAGTAAGAAGACACAGAAGAACTATACAAAAAAGGTCTTAATGACCCAGATAACCATAACGGTGTGGTCACTCACCTAGAACCAGACATCCTAGAGTGTGAAGTCAAGTGGGCCTCAGGAAGCATTACTATAACCAAAGCTAGTGGAGATGATGGAATTCCAGCTGAGCTATTTCAAATCCTAAAAGACAATGTTGTTAAAATGCCACACTCAATATGCAAGCAAATTTGGAAAACTCAGTAATGGCCACGAGACTGGAAAAAGTCAGTTTTCATTCCAATCCCAAAGTAAGTCAAGGCTAGAATGTTCAAACTACCATACAATTGTACTCATTTTACATGCTAGCAAGGTAAATGGCAATCCACTCCAGTACTATTGCCTGGAAAATCCCATGGACAGAGGAGCCTGGTAGGCCACAGTCTATGGGGTCGCAAAGAGTCGGACACAACTGAGCAACTTCACTTTCACGATTTCAAGGTAATGCTCAAAAATCCTTCAAGCTAGGCTTCAACAGTATGTGAACTGAGAACTTGCAGGTGTACAAGCTAGATTCAGAAAAGGCAGAGTAGCCAGAGATCAAACTGCCAACATCCAATGGATCATAGAAAAGGCAAGAGAATTCCAGAAAAACATCTGTTTCACTGACTATACAAAAGCCTTTTACTATGTGGATCACACCAAACTATGAAAAATTCTTCAAGAGATGGGAATACCAGACCACCTTACCTGCTTTCTGAAAAGCCTGTATGCATGTCAAGAAGTAACAGTTAGAACCAGACATGGAACAATGGACTGGTTCAAAACTGGGAAAGGAAGTAAGTCAAGGCTGTATATTGTCACCCTGTTTATTTAACTTATATGATGAGTACCTCATGCTAAATACCGGGCTGGATGAAGCACAAGGTGGAATCAAGATTGCTGGGAGAAATATCAACAATCTCAGATATGCAGATGATACCACTTTAATGGCAGAAAGAGAAGAGGAACTACAGAGCCTCTTGATGAAGGTAAAAGAGGACAGTGAAAATGGTGGCTTAAAATCCAACATTAAAATAACTAAGATCATGGCCTCTGGTCCCATCACTTCATGGCAAATAGATGGGCAAACAGTGGCAGATTTTATTTTCTCAGGCTCCAAAACTTTTCACTGTGGATGATAACTACAGTCATGAAATTAAAAGATGCTTGCTCTTTGGAAGAAAAGCTACAACAAACCTAGACAGCATATTAAAAAGCAGAGACATCACTTTGCCGACAAAGTGCATACTCAAAGCTATGGTTTTTCCAGTAGTCATGTACAGATGTGAAAGCTGGATGATAAAGAAGACTGAGCACTGAAGAATTGATGCTTTTGAATTGTGGTGCTGGAGAAACTCTTGAGCGTCCCTTTGACAGGAAGGAGATCAAACCAGTCAATCCTAAAGGAAATCAACCCTGTATATTTATTGGCAGGACTGATGCTAAAGCTGAAGCTCCAATACTTTGGCCATCTGATGCAAAAAGCTGACTCAGTGGAAAAGATCCTGATGCTGGGAAAGACTGAGGGCAGGAGAAAAGGGGAAAATAAAGGATGAGGTGGTTAGATGGCATCAGCGACTCAATGGACATGAGTTTGAGTAAACTCGGGGAGATAGTGAAAGACAGAGGAGCCTGGCATGCTGTGGTCCATAGAGTCGAAAAAGCTGGGCAGGCCTGAGCAGCTGACTGGACAACAACAACAACTTCTAAAATTTTCTGTGCATATCTCTGGTGCCTTCAGAACATAGTTGTTGTTAACGGGTCACTGGAGAAATTAGAGGAAATTAAAACACAGCTGGAGGCAAATGAAAATGAAAACACAATGATCTAAAATCCATGGGATGCAGCAAAAATATTTCTAAGAAGCAAATTTTCAGTGATACAAACCTACTTCACAAGACAGGAACTGAAGAAATCAGAGGAAATTAAAACACAGCTGGAGGCAAATGAAAATGAAAACACAATGATCTAAAATCCATGGGATGCAGCAAAAATATTTCTAAGAAGGAAGTTTATAGTGATACAAACCTACTTCACGAGACAGGAAAAACCTCAAGTAAACAATCTAACTTTACCCCTAAAGGAACTAGATAAAGAAGAACAAACAAAACCTAAAATTAGTAGAAAAGAAGAAATAATAAAGATAAGAACAGAAATAAATGAAATAAAGAAAAAAAAACACTAACGAAACTAAGAGTTATTCTTTGAAAAGATAAATAAAATCGATAAACTTTTAGCCAGACTCACCAAGAAAAAGAGTCCAAATCAATAAAATCAGAAATGAAAAAGAAGTCAAACTGACACCACAGAAATAGAAAGAATCATAAGTGAAAGTGAAGGCCACTCAGTCGTGTCTGACTCTTTGCGACCCCAAGGACTATATAGTCCATGGAATTCTCCAGGCCAGAATACTGGAGTGGGTAGCCGTTTCCTTCTTCACTGGATCTTCCCAACCCAGGGATCAAACTCAGGTCTCCCACATTGCTGGAGGGTTATTTACCAGCTGAGCCACCAGGGAAGCCCAAGAATACTGGAGTGGGTAGCCTATCCCTTCTCCAGCAGATCTTCCAGACCCAGGAATCAAACCGGGGTCTCATGCATTGCAGGAGGATTTCTTTACCACCTGACCTACTAAGGATCATAAGAGATTGCTACAAATAATTATATGCCAATAAAATGGACAACCTAGAAGAAATGGACAAATTCCTAGAAATGTACAATCTCCTAAGAGTGAATCAGGAAGAAACAGAAAATATGAATAGACCCGTTACTGAAATTGACTCAGTAATTAAAAAAAAACAAACCTTCCAACAAGCAAAAGTTCAGAACCATAATGTCTCTACTAAAGATGAATTCTACCAAACTTTTAAAGAAGATTTAACATTCATCTTTCTCAAACTATTCCAAAAAACTGAAGAGGAAGAAACACCTTTGAACTCATTCTATGAGGCCAGTATCACCCTGATATCAAAACCAAATAAAGATACCATGAAAATATAAAAATCATAGGCCAATATCACTGATGAACAGATACAAAAATCCTCAGAAAAAATCAGCAAATGGAATTCAACAATACATTACACATGTACACCATGATCAAGTGGGATTTATCCCAAGGATGCATGGATGGTTCAATGTCGGCAAATCAATCAATGCGATATACCACATTAATGAACTGAGAAGGAAAAATCATATGGTCATCTCAATAGATACAGAAAAAAGCTTGTGACAAATTTAACATTCATTTATGATTAAAACTCTCTAGAAAGTGGGCTTAGAGGGGATACACCTCAACATAATAAAGGCCATATATGACAATCCCACAGCTAACATCATACTCAATGGTGAGAAGCTGAAACATTTCCTTTAAGATCTCACCACTTTTATTCAACATAGTATTGGAAGTTCCAGCTATAGGAAGTCAGACAAGAAAAAGAAATTCAAATTAGAAAGGAAGAAGTAAAACTGTTAGTTTGAAGATGATATACATAGAAAATTCTAAATGAATTTGGTAAGTTCAAAAATTTGCAACTTTACCAATGAATCTGGTAACAATTGCAGGATATAAAATTAATACACAGATATCTGTTGCATTTCTACATACTACCAATGAACTATCAGAAAGAAAAAGTAAGAAAACAGTCCCATTTATAATTACATCAAAAAGAATAAAATACCTGGGGACAAATCAAACTAAGGAGCCAAAACACCTGTACTCAGAAATCTGTAAGACACTGATGAGAGAAACTGAAGACAACACAAACAAATGGAAAGGCACCATGCTCAGGGATTGCAAGAATTAAAATTGTTAAAATGATTATGCTACTCAAGGCAATCTGCAGATTCAATGCAATCCCTGTCAAGATACCAATGGCATTTTTCAAAGAACTAGGACAAATAATTCGAAAATTTGTATGCTGCTGCTGCTGCTAAGTCACTTCAGTCATGTCCGACTCTGTGCGACCCCATGACGGCAGCCCACCAGGCTCTGCTGTCCCTGGGATTCTCCAGGCAAAAACACTGGAGTGGGTTGCCATTTCCTTCTCCAGTGCATAAAAGTGAAAAGTGAAAGTGAAGTCGCTCAGTTGTGTCTGACTCTTAGCGACTCCATGGACTGAAGCCTCAGCAGGCTCCTCCGTCCATGGGATTTTCCAGGCAAGAGTACCGGAATGGGTTGCCATTGCCTTCTCCACGAAAATTTGTATAGAAACACACACAAAAAAAAAAACGAAAAGTCACAACACAGAAAGAACAAGATTAAAAAATGGGCAGAGGACCTGACTAGACATGGAGAACAATATAAAGATTCTTCAAAAATAGAACTACAATACAATAGAGTAATTCTAGTCCTGTGTCTTTATCTGATGGAAATGAAGACATTAATTCAAAAGATATATTTACCCCACGTTCACTGAAGCATTATTTATAATAGCCAAGATATGATAGGTGAGTGGATAAAGAAGATGGTGTGTGTGTGCGTGTGTGTGCGTGTGTGTGATGGAATATTACTCAGCCAGGAAAAAGAAAGCAACCTTACCATTTGTGTCAACATGGTGGACCTAAAGAGTATCATGCTAAGTAAAATAAGTCAGACAAAGAAGACAAATATTGTATGATTTCACTTATGTATAATCTATAAAAACAAATGTAACAAAGCAGAAATAGAGTCACAGATACAGAGAACAAACAGGTAATTGGGGGAAGGGTAAGGAGAGAAATAGGTATAGATTAAGCAACAGAAACTTCCTGTTACAAAATAACTGAGTCCTAGATATGAAATGTACACTGTAGGGAATATAGTCAATAATTATGCATGGTGACAGATGATAACTAGACTTATGATCATTTTGAAATATCATTTTGAAATATTGATATTTAAATCACAGCGTTGTATACCAAAAACTAACATAGTATTGTAGGCTAACTATACTTCAAAAACAAACAAACTCATACAGAAAGAAATCAGATTTGTGGTGGAGGGAGAGGGAAATGAATGAAGGCAGTCAAGAAATATAAACCCCCAGTTATAAGTAAATACTAGACGTGTAATATACAGCATGATAAATACAATTGAAACTGATTAAAGTTGTTAAGAGTAAATCGTCAGAGTTCTCATCATGAGGAAAAAAATACATTTTTTTCTGTTTAAGTTTGTAACTGTATGAGATGATGGATGTTCACTAAATATGGTAATCACTTCATGATGTTTGTAAGTCAAATCATTATATGCTATACACCTTAAATTTATGTAGTCGGAGAAGGCAATGGCACCCCACTCCAGTACTCTTGCCTGGAAAATCCCATGGACAGAGGAGCCTGGTGGGCTGCAGTCCATGGGGTCGCTAAGAGTTGGACAGGACTGAGCAAATACACCTTAAATTTATGTAGTACTGTGTGTCAATTGTGTCTCAATAAAACTGGAAGAAAAAATAATGTATCACCATCGGTGCATCAATTGTAACAAACGTGCCACACTAATGCACATGTTAATAATAGAGAAAACTGAGGCAGGGGAAGGAATAGACTAGCATTCTCTGTACTTTCTGCTCAATTATTCTGTAAACTTAAAACCGCTTTAATAAAAATCTATTTTACGTGTGTATGTGTGTTAATCACCCAGTCGTGCCCGACTTTTGTAACCCCATGGACTGTAGCCTGCCTGAATCCTCTGTCCATGTAATTCTCCAGGGAAGAATACTGAAGAAATGGACTGGTTGCCATTTCCTTCTCCAGCAGATCTTCCCCACCCAGCGATCCAACCTGGGTTTCCTGCATTGCACGCAGATTCTTTACCAGGGAAACCCCTATTTTTTAATATATACCCAATGGGTAAAAAATAGATGTTGAATGATTTGCTGAACAAGTAGGGGGTATGATTAGAGCAGAATAAATCCATGGGTTTGAAGAGTCGGAGAGGACTCAGCACGCGCTCGCTCGCGCGCTCTCTCTCTCTCTCTCTCTCTCACACACACACACACACACACACACACACGAGTAACAGAGCTTCCCAGGTGGCTCTCTGCCAGTGTGGGAGACGCAAGAGACATGGGTTCGATACCTGGATTGGGATGGATTGGAAGGATCCCCTGGAGTAGAAAATGGCAACTCAGTTCAAGATCGCCTGGAAAATTCCACCGGACAGAGGAACCTGGAAGGGTACAGTCCATGTAGTCCCAGTCCATGCGGTCCCAAAGAGTCAGACACGACTGAGCGACTACACACACACACACACACACACGTAATCGGAGACAAAGGAGGGGAATGGTACTGCATTTCGCAGAATTAAACCCGTTATGAAGTAAACGGAAACTGTCAATAATATCAGATATATAAATATATTCACGAAAATTACAGATTATAAAATTAAATGCCTTAGTCATTAGTTGCCAATATTTTGAGGAATAGGTTATTTGTACCCTATCTTTGTCCAAGCGATTTGCATATATTATGCAAATAAGTAGAACTACTCACAGAATGCCTCTGTTCCGTGATGCACTCCCCTGGACTCTTGGATTGGCCTGTCAATCTACCTTATTTGCATGACGTGATTTAATAAATGAAGGCCCCCGCCCCCTCATGCTTTCACCTCTCGCGAAGATAAGCGTGAGTTGGAGCTCTTCCCTGGTTACGTAAGCTCCGCCCTCCGGCAGCTAGTCCCTTCCGCCCAGTCTTCTAGCTCTATCTCCTTTGCGGATAGTACTATAGGCCTAGCATCGTTTCCTTCCACTCTTGGCGTCTCTACGTCTCTCCGTTCCCATCTTTCCACGAACGCACTACGCACGCTCCGCCTCTTTCTCCCCCTAGTCGTCGTGCAAATTCTGCGTCCCAACACCCAGGCCGACCGGCACCGCATTCCCGCCCCCTCTGCACGTCTCAACGGCCGACGCCGGGAGCCTGCCTCTTCAGCCAATCGGCGTCCTAGCGCCTATAAGTCCCTCCTCTTTATGCAAATAACTTATGTCAGCTTCGCACGCTCTGCTTTTTTTTTAAAAAAAGGACAGCCCTGGAAGTAAAGAGGGATAGGGTAGAAGGTGCCCCGCCCTTTATGCAAATAAAGGGGCGTGTCTAGGCGCGGAGAGAGGCAGGAGGGGGGGCACTCCCGGGGGCGGCGGTTGCCCGGATGGGCCGTTAGTCGGAGCCCAGCCGCGGAGTGAGCGAGGGAGACGGGAGGAGCCGAACCCGGCGCCATCCGCCGCCATCCGCCCCCGCCCCACCGCCATCCCACCCCGGGGAGGCGCCTAGGCCCCGGTCCCGGACCCCCGCGCACCCGGCCAGGTGAGTCTGGGCGAGCCGAATGCTAACGCCCTTTTCCGGCGCGGGAGCGGTGGTGGCGGCGGCAGCGGCGGCGGAGGCGGCGGGCCGGGGGGAGGAGAAGCTGCCATTAGCCGCCGCCATTTTGTCCTCCTGCTGCCGGGCCCTGCCTGCCCCTCCCCCTCCGATACTCCCACCCTGGGACCCGCATCTCTAGCCCGTCTCTGAGCCTATAACCTGCCCGTACCCACTCACCTTCTGGCTTCATGGGGAGACCTCCCCCCTGGCTCCTGGGCCATAACTCCCCACCCCCCTTGCGCTCCTGGACTATCACCCCTATTTATGGGTCCCCTTCCCTGCTGCCGCTCTGGAGTGGGCCGCGCCTGACTGTCCTGCTCTCCCAAGAGTCTTCTTTCCTCCATAGTGGACCCCTCCCATCACCCAGCGCTAAGGTCTCCCTTTTTTGACGCCCCACTTCTCGTTCAGTCACTCCCACTCTGGAACCCTGCTTTTATCCCGCATCTGTGCTTTATACGTTCCTCATCTTCTCTGCTTTTTTCATTTCTCATCTTCCTTATCACCTTTCTATCCCAACTCCTCCTCTCTCCTGGGTCTCCTGACATTGCTTCCTTTAGTCTGCATCCTTTTCCTGCCATTCCCGCTTACGTGTATTATTTTCCACCGGCTTTCATAATTCTCTGTTATTTAGTTGTTTTTTTTTTATTCTATCTCTGTTCCCTTCATAAATTTTCAAAGACTGGCCTTCTTAAACACCTCCAAAGCTACCCCCATCTCCTCATCTAATGTGGCTTAAAGTTCTTGATTTTAGTTGTCATCCTGGTCTTGTATGGATATCTCACCAACTCCCTCTCTCTTTCCTTTACACCATTGTCTACAAACAAATGCCTGGTCACCCAGGAACACTAACCGATGTTGGAGAGTTTGGTCGGCTTGGGGAACAAGGAAAATCAGGGAAAGAAATGACTGCTGATGGGGGGTAGGAAAATGAAGTTGATTCCAGCCTTGGCCCCATGGTTACTTGGTGTTCTTGACGTGGATCCATAATGCTTTGTTTTACCCACGTGTATGTAGGGTAAACCAGAGCCCACCAGTATGCCATCTTCAGACAAACTTTTTTCCAGGAGCTGCGATGGGGGCAAGTGTAGGAAAAGATGGAATATTCAAAATACTTGTTTCTGTAGCTTGGGAATATGTAGTGCCCCAGTTGTTCCCTGAGGAATTCTCTGGCACCATCCCCCAGTCTGGCTGAGCAAGCTCATAAAATCCTTAAACTCCTGCATACCTTCCTGCAAAACTTTGCCGGATGGGAGGGAGACTGCAGGGACTAGAACCCAGGGCAAACTTAGGAAGCTGGTATCTAATGAGTAGGAGAGCTAAACCTCTCTTCCTTCCATGACGGATCTATATGCTTCTGGTTTTCTCTAGGGCTTGAACTTGTTTTTATTGTAGGTATCTGAAATGATTTTGATGGAGAGAGATTATTACTTGTGGGCGTAATGAGGTTGCAACCCTTTATAGATTGGCACAAAGGGGAGAGTGTTTATACTAGGAAGATACTGGATTTTTATTTGGGTTTCCTTGGCAAGGGGTGTCTGGGGGAAAGAGGAAATATGGCATTTGGGCTCTGTGAGGAAGATGGTTGCTTAAAGGAACTGGGGTGTTTGAATAGGCTAGAGGAAGAGGCATAAGAGGGCCATGTATCTGGGCCCCAGTAAGAATAAAAGGGAGCATCTAGGCTTCTATTGGGAGGCCCTTGGTGGAGCAGAGAGTGAAACACTTGGTGTCTGGTCACAGGTTCCGGCACGTTTTGGGGGAGGCGCCTGTAGGACCCAACGTACTCAATGAGCTTCCAGCGCAATGTCCGATCGCTCGGGGCCGACTGCCAAGGGGAAGGATGGAAAGAAGTATTCCTCGCTCAACCTGTTTGATACATATAAGGGCAAGTCTTTAGAGATCCAGAAACCCGCTGGTGAGGGTCCTGCACTGATGTTCCTAATTATTGGAGGATGAGCATGAATGGGTCATGTATTTCAGAGCTCTTTGAAGGGAAACACCTGTAGTACATATATCAAAAGGTTAGAGGAACACTAAAGACTTTCCAGTTTTATCTTGGATCCTGTAGGGGACGTTGTGCTTTTGGTGAACACCAGCATCCTCCTACAAAGGCGTGTCTGTGGTTTCCTGTCTTTGGACACGTAAGAATTGGAGGCAAAGAAATGTGGACTTGGAGAAGTCTAGGGCCAGCTTGCTCCTTGCAGGCTCAAGATCAACCATCCCACATAGAATTACTGAGTGTAAAGCCCTTCAGCCTTCCTTGTTGATAGAATTTCAGAGACTGCCTAGGGCAAAGAGAGAGAAGCTTTCTAAGAGAAGACGTTGGGGATGTCTGTAAACGGGGCCTCGGGTAGGATGCTGTCAGATTTCCCTTTAGAGGCATTTTCCATTCTCTCTCCATCTTTTCTCCAGTTGCCCCTCGCCATGGCCTGCAGAGTCTCGGGAAAGTTGCCATTGCTCGGCGTATGCCACCCCCGGCCAACCTTCCAAGCCTGAAAGCCGAGAACAAAGGCAATGACCCCAATGTCTCATTAGTGCCGAAAGACGGAACAGGATGGGCAAGCAAACAGGAGCAGTCCGACCCCAAGAGGTGGGTGGAAACCTGGGGGATCTAGAGTTAGGAATATTTTAACTTTGAACTTCAGGATGAATTGGGGCTTGTACTAATGTGGCCAGATGAGAATCAGAGACAAAGAGGAAAGACCCTTTCCTGCATATTGCAGGACTCCTGTTAAATGACTAAGGAGTGGTACCTTTAATTTTTTGTCAGGTGTGAGGAAAGTTTGAAGAACAGATGACAGTCTATGCAAGCTTGATGAGCTTATGGTGTTTTGTCCTAAAACTTGTAAAAAGTAGTGAGAAGGCCTGGGTTTGGTTCCTGTCCTCCACCAGTTGGAGAAGCAGAGGAGCCGGTACCATCTCAGACTCTGAATAACCTTCCCACCTTACCATCCCTTCAGTTCCGATGCCTCAACCGCTCAGCAGCCGGAATCGCAGCCACTGCCGGCTTCACAGACGCCTGCCTCCAACCAATCGAAACGACCGCCAGCAGCCCCCGAGGTATCTGAAAAACTGGATGTTTTTTAGGGAGCAGGGGCAAGAATGGCTTGTAGCTCCTCATCATGTCACCATTATCTCTCTGCTTCCCCAGAACACTCCTTCGGTTCCAAGCGGGGTAAAGTCCTGGGCACAAGCCAGCGTCACCCATGGAGCACATGGAGATGGTGAGCACAAGGCTGTTTGAGGAGGTCTCTCTGGGCACCATAGTAGGCAGGAGTCCTGCACTATACCTTCAGCAAAGTGTTCTTGTAATCTTTTGGCAAAATTTTGGATCACATATTTGGTTTCTTGCAAAACACATGAGCAAGATTTGTTGCAGATTTATGTGAAAGTGAGAGGTGGGTATCCCCAAACTGATCTTGTTTCTTGAAGAATGAACACCTAATACATAGGGGGTGAGTTTGGAGGCAGAACTGGATCGGTACCTGTCAGAGCGTTACACTTTCACAGTGCATCCTCAGTAAAGATACTTGTGTCTCTTGTGCCTCAACCCCAACAGGTGGAAGGGCATCAAGCCTACTGTCACGATTCTCTCGAGAGGAATTTCCGACCCTGCAGGCGGCTGGCGACCAGGACAAGGCTGCCAAGGAAAGGGAGTCTGCCGAACAGTTGTCTGGGCCCGGACCAAGCCTCCGCCCCCAAAGTGAGTGGCCACTATTAGTGAGTGAATGGGTTAGGAATCCACCTTTTGACCAGGATATTACCTTATTCCATTTCAGAGTGAAGTGCTGGCTTATTCATCTTTCTCCTCCTCATTTTCAGCTATGTTCACTCTCTGTCTTTTCCAAAATACAGATTCTACAACTTGGAGGGACGGAGGTGGGCGTGGCCCTGATGAGCTGGAGGGCCCGGACTCCAAACTTCATCACAGCCACGATCCCCGGGGTGGACTGCAGCCTTCGGGCCCACCCCAGTTCCCTCCCTACCGCGGAATGATGCCGCCCTTCGTAAGTTAGGATATCTTCTTTTGGATTGATTGTGCTGGAAGCTAGAGTTAGGAGTTACAACTTAGTCTTTGGAGGGGACAGCTGGAAAGCAGAGGTCTGTGAGGGTGGGAGGATGAGAGGTTTAGGGCTGTGGTAGGCTGTTTGTCTGCTCCTCTAAGCGGCTACTGTTGGGCTCTTTTGCAGATGTATCCCCCATATCTCCCGTTCCCTCCGCCCTATGGACCCCAGGGGCCTTACAGATACCCCACGCCCGATGGGCCCAGGTGAGTAATCTAGGTCTGGATTTGTGCTTGGAGACAGGGGAAGCCTGCTGAGGAGATGGTTTTCTAGCCAGGAGGCTCAGTTTGTGATTATTCAATTCAGCCTTCATTTATCTTCTCTCCTTTCCCTTTTCATACACAGCCGTTTCCCCCGTGTGGCAGGCCCCCGAGGGTCAGGGCCACCAATGCGTCTTGTAGAGCCTGTGGGTCGGCCTTCCATTCTTAAAGAAGATAATCTCAAAGAGTTTGACCAGTTGGACCAGGAGAATGATGATGGTTGGGCAGGTGAGTGGATGTTAAGGACCAAGTATTTTAGTTTTGTTTTGGGGGTTTGGTTTGGTTTGGTTTGGGCCGCACTGTACAGCTTGTGGGGTCTTAGTTCCCTGACCAGGGATTGAACGCAGGCACTTGGCAATGAAAGTGTGGATTCCTAAGCACTGGACCGCCGGGGAATTCGCAAGTATTTCAGTTTTAAATAGCAAAATCTGATGAGAAAACAATGGTTCATTGTGGGAATAGACATTGAGGGATAGGGTAGATACCTGGAAGAAAGCCAAATCCTGGTGGAGAAGGAGTCAGAGGAGTGAAATTGACAGTCGTGGTGAATCTAGATGCCAGAGGGAAGAGGGCAGTTGGCCTTGGTAGCGCATCCAACCGTGTAGTGGTACTCAAGATGGGAGAGCAGAATGCTTGGGTTACCATGCTTCACTTTTCCCCTTAGGGGCCCACGAGGAGGTCGACTACACTGAGAAGCTCAAGTTCAGCGATGAGGAAGATGGACGAGACTCCGATGAGGAGGGACCTGAGGGCCAGTGAGTTTAGGGCTCTCTGGGGAGTGGAGGGGCTGTTTGTCTTATGGTAGTGTACTCTTAAAAGAGCTGGGTTGCAGCTGATTTTAATTCCACTGTTGGTCTCCTCACAGCAAGGAGTCCCAGTCAGCTGGTGGTGAGGAACGGCCCCCTGAAGCAGATGGCAAAAAGGGCAACTCCCCCGGCAGCGAACCACCCCCTCCCAAGACGGCCTGGGCAGAGACCTCTCGGCCTCCAGAGACAGAGCCGGGGCCTCCTGCCCCAAAGCCTCCCCCACCCCCACCCCACCGAGGCCCCGCCGGGAACTGGGGCCCCCCTGGGGACTACCCAGTGAGTGTCTACAATGAGGGGTTGAGAGGGTCGCTTTGGGGAGACTAGTTTCAGCTGAGTAATCGAAGCAGCAGTAATAAGAGGAAGCTGGAGGGAGGGCCAAAAATGGGCTGCAGTAAGTGTAGAGCTGTGGAGCATATCTGAAAGGGTTTGGAACATCGTTGGTGTTAGGCGGGTTAGGGTGAAGAGAGAAATGCTAGTTAGGAAAAACAAGGACACCTGGGGTCTTTGGGTCTTGAAAAAGAAGAAAAAAGACTAGGATGATGAGTTTGTCCCTGCCATGAGAGGCCATCAGCCCCAAGGCCTGGTCTTTGTACCGGCAGCTAGAGACAGTTGATTAGTCTGTGAAAGAGATAGTAAGAAACATAGTAACTGACACCTCTGACCCTGCTGGGTCTGCCCACTGACAGGATCGCGGGGGCCCTCCCTGCAAGCCCCCAGCACCCGAAGACGAGGATGAGGCTTGGCGGCAGCGGCGAAAGCAGTCTTCGTCTGAAATCTCCCTGGCTGTGGAGAGGGCTCGGCGCCGGCGAGAGGAAGAGGAGCGGCGCATGCAGGAGGAGCGCAGGGCAGCCTGTGCCGAGAAACTCAAGCGACTTGATGAGAAGTTTGGGGCACCTGACAAGCGGCTCAAAGCAGAGCCTGCTGCACCACCTGCTACCCCTCCTGCTCCCGCTCCACCACCTGCAGTCCCCAAAGAACTCCCAACGCCTCCAGCTCCTCCACCGGCCCCAGTTCCAACACCTGAAAAAGAACCGGAAGAGTCGGCACAGTCCTCTCCTGCCCAGTCCACCCCCACTCCAGGTGTGGCTCTGGCTCCCACTGCAGTGAGTGGTGGGGGCAGTGCCAATAGCACCAGCAGTGGCAGCTTCGAAGCCAGTGCAGGTATGATGGAGATGGTGATGGGTAGATCTTCTGTCTGCTTGGGGTTGAGGGTGCAGGTGGTAAGGATGTGAGTAAAGGAGATAAAAGGCAGTTTGGGTTCGTTGGACTGTCACTGGTATGGGTGAAATGGATCTTTTTGCTTCTGTGGACATCTGAGGGGAAAAGGTATTCTTACCTGAGTTCCTGAATAAGTAGTAACCTAAAACCACTTCCCTATAGGCCTAGAGTGGAGCAGGCCGAAGGAAGTGTTACTTTTGATGATTTCATGGGAAATTAACGCCACCACCATTGGCTTTTGAGAGACCTTGAAGTGTTTTCATGGGTTTTAAATGGGATAGTCTTATTTCTAGAGGGGCTGCTAGAAGTGAGTGCTGAAATTATGGGGTGTTCATGGAATATCTGTTGGTGGACTAGATCGCTCTGATTATCTTTTTTTCAATGCAGTGGAACCTCAAGTGCCCTCAAAAGAGGGTCCTGAACCACCAGAAGAGGTTCCTTCCCCTGCCACACCCCCAGCCCCAAAGGCGGAACCCAAGGGTGATGGAGTTGGTCCCACCCGGCAGCCCCCCAGCCAAGGCTTGGGCTATCCCAAATATCAGAAATCATTGCCTCCTCGTTTCCAGCGGCAGCAGCAGGTGAAACTAAATTACTTCTCTTAAGGGCTGCTTCTCTGCTTGGTTTCAACATTTAGCCTATCCATAAGTTACTTCCTGGGTCCCTCTGCCAGTTCTGTCTCCGTTGTGTCACCTTAGTTTCTGTCTAGTCCAAGTGTCACATTGATGTGGGTTTTGTTTTTGCTAGTCCTGTGTTCTGGTTGGGCCTTTGATGCCTCTCACTCCTTTTGTCCTTCCCCAGGAGCAGCTGTTGAAGCAGCAACAGCAGCAGCAGTGGCAGCAGCATCAGCAGGGCTCTGCCCAGCCTACCCCAGTGCCCCCGTCACCGCCGCAGCCTGTGACCATGGGGGCCGTGCCAGCTCCACAGGCTCCGCCCCCGCCCCCCAAGGCCCTATACCCAGGTGCTCTGGGCCGGCCCCCGCCCATGCCCCCTATGAACTTTGATCCCCGCTGGATGATGATTCCTCCTTATGTGGACCCTCGGCTCCTCCAAGGCCGGCCCCCTCTGGACTTCTACCCTCCTGGTGTGCATCCCTCTGGTAAGACACCATAGACGAGGTGGGGCGTCAGGGACCCCTTAGTCTTGGGAAGTAGGTATCCTTGTCTTGTTATGGGGATGAAGGGCAACCAATCAAGAGGGGAACTTAGCACTCCCAAGATAGCTCTTTGTTGCAGGAGTCAAGTAGTAATGCCCACCTAAACCAAGATTCCCTTGGGTGGAGGGATTGAGAGATTGATCTGTAGGGAAGCTGAGTGGCTCACCATGTTTTAGGAGAGCAGGCACTGTCTCCCAGGAGATGGAGGCACTGACATTGACCGGACTGATGTGGAGGATTGAACTGGGGAGGTGCTTTGGGTCTGGAGGGCCTGTAACATAAAAAAGGATACTTTTTCTCATACTGTTTGGTTTTCTCAGGCCTAGTTCCCCGGGAGCGTTCAGACAGTGGGGGCTCAAATTCAGAGCCATTTGAGCGCCATGCACCCCCCCTCTTACGGGATCGGGGCACCCCACCAGTGGATCCAAAGTTGGCTTGGGTAGGAGATGTCTTCACCACCACACCTGCTGACCCCCGCCCACTTACTTCACCACTGCGCCAGGCTGCTGATGAGGATGAGAAGGGGATGAGGTGAGTGTGAGTAGAGAAATGGGAGGGTTTCTAGCAAACACACCTATAATAGGTACTTTGGATTATCGGTGAAATGATAGGAATAAACATGAAAGGAGTGTTTGGGTCGTAGTAATAAAGCATTGTTTCCCCACCTAGTTCATTTTCCTCGTCTTGAGATACTTACTTCCATCTTTTCTGTCTCCCTCTTCAGGAGCGAGACCCCTCCAGTACCTCCCCCACCACCCTATCTGGCCAGTTATCCAGGCTTTCCTGAGAATGGAGCCCCTGGGCCCCCAATCCCTCGCTTTCCTCTGGAGGAGCCAGCTCCCCCAGGGCCCCGTCCACTCCCCTGGCCCCCAGGCAATGAGGAGGCAGCCAAGATGCAAGCTCCACCACCCAAGAAGGAAACCCCCAAGGAGGAGGCTCCACAGCTGACAGGGCCAGAAATTGGTCGAAAGCCTTCCCGAGGAATTGGAGGCCAAGGCCCCCCACCACCTCGCAGAGAGAGCCGCACGGAGACCCGCTGGGGCCCACGCCCAGGCAGCAGTCGTCGTGGGATCCCTCCAGAGGAGTCAGGGGCCCCTCCCCGCCGGGCTGGGCCGATAAAGAAACCCCCACCGCCTGCGAAAGTTGAAGAGCTACCCCCCAACCCCAAGCCCCTTGAACAGGGGGATGAAACCCCCAAGGCTCCAAAGCCAGACCCGTTGAAGACAGCGAAGGGAAAGATAGGTGGCCCCAAGGAGACCCCACCCAGTGGGAATCTTTCCCCTGCCCCAAGGCTTCGGAGGGACTATTCCTATGAAAGAGTGGGTCCTACCTCGTGCCGGGGTCGGGGCCGAGGGGAGTATTTTGCCAGAGGGAGGGGTTTTCGGGGGACCTATGGGGGACGGGGGCGGGGAACCCGAAGAAGCCGGGAGTTCCGCAGTTACCGAGAGTTTCGAGGAGATGATGGACGTGGAGGTGGGACAGGGGGACCAAACCATCCTCCCCGAGGCCGCACTGCCAGCGAGACACGGAGTGAGGGCTCGGAGTATGAAGAGATCCCCAAGCGGCGCCGGCAGCGGGGCTCAGAGACAGGCAGTGAGACCCACGAGAGTGACCTGGCCCCCTCAGACAAGGAGGCCCCCACTACCAAGGAAGGAGTACTTACGCAGGTCCCTCTTGCTCCCCCATCATCAGGAGCACCTCCTTCACCAGCCCCCGCCCGCTTTTCCACTGCCCGAGGTGGGCGAGTCTTCACTCCCAGAGGGGTGCCATCCCGTCGGGGACGAGGGGGTGGGCGGCCCCCTCCCCCCATTTGCCCGGGCTGGAGCCCCCCAACCAAGTCCCTGGCTCCAAAGAAGCCTCCAACAGGTCCTGTGCCACCAAGCAAGGAGTCTCTGAAAGAGAAGCTGACTCCGGGGCCTCTGTGCCCTATGGCCCGAGGAGGCAGCAGTGGAGGCAACAATGGAGGCATGGGTGTGGAAGACGGGGAGCGGCCCAGAAGGAGGCGACACGGGAGGGCTCAGCAGCAGGACAAACCACCTCGTTTCCGGAGACTGAAACAGGAACGAGAGAACGCTGCCAGAGGGGCTGAGGGCAAGCCCTCTTCCCTAGCTCCTCCAGCCTCTACACCTGGGTCAGAGGAGGCCCTCACAACAGTAGCAGTGCCCCCACCACCTCGCCGGGCAGCAGCCAAGTCTCCCGATCTGTCAAACCAGAACTCGGACCAAGCCAACGAGGAGTGGGAGACGGCCTCTGAGAGCAGCGACTTTGCCAGCGAGCGGCGGGGGGACAAGGAAGCTCCGCCCCCGGCACTGCTGACCCCCAAAGCTGTGGGGACTCATGGAGGGAGTGGAGGTGGTGCTGGACCAGGCATCTCAACCATGTCCCGTGGAGATCTGAGCCAGAGAGCCAAGGATTTGAGCAAGAGGAGCTTTTCAAGTCAGCGACCCGGCATGGAGAGGCAGAACCGGCGCCCAGGCCCAAGCAGCAAGTCTGGCGGCGGTGGCGGCAGCAGTGGAGGAGGTGGTGGGGGTCCTGGGGGGAGGGCCGGCCCAGGGCGAGGGGACAAGAGGAGCTGGCCCTCTCCCAAGAACCGAAGGTGGGTACGGGCAGGTGGTTCAGTTTATTCTTTTGAATTGTTAGGTTGGGGGAGGGGAGAAAACCTGTTAGAGAAGTCGGGTTGGATGCAGTGGAGTTGGAGGTCAGTGCATGGGGTGAGCTGTTAGGCACCAGGCCCTCTGTGTTCAGGTGAAGTGGCTGGAGAGTGGTGGAGGGCATCGGAAGCACCTGTGTTCCTTGCTTTCCTTTGTGCACCTGTACGAGTAAAAGTTCCTTAGAAGTGTGGGGAAACAAGGATTCCCTGGCGGTCCCAAGGTTAGGACTCTGCGCTTTCACTGTCCGGGCTCAGGTTTGATCCCTGGTTAGGGGACCAAGATCCCAGGAGTTGTATAGTGTGGCCAGAAAAAAAGTGCTCCAGAAACACCTGGATTTTAGCACAGAGAACAGGTTGAAGATGAACAGGTGGAAGAGAGTTGTAAGGAAAACAGTAACAGTTTCGTAAATACTGGAGCTGATTCTTTGTTCTCTTCAGCCGTCCCCCAGAGGAGCGTCCCCCAGGGCTCCCTCTGCCTCCCCCGCCCCCCAGCAGTTCTGCGGTCTTCCGCTTGGACCAAGTTATCCACAGCAACCCTGCTGGCATCCAGCAGGCTCTGGCTCAGCTCAGCAGCCGCCAAGGAAGTGCAGCTGCGCCAGTGGGGCACCCAAGGCCCAAGCCTGGGCCGCCCCAAGCCCCTCAAGGCCCCTCTCCTCGGCCCCCCACCCGGTATGACCCTCAGAGGGCCAACAATGACGACGTCAGTTCAGGTAAGCTGGAGGAGCTAAGGGTTCCCAGGGCGTTGAAGGGGGAAGTGTGTGGCCCAGGAGTCCTGGTGCTAGGTGTCTGTACTGAGGGTGGTAGGATTGGGAGGTGGAGTACAGAGGGCAAAGCTCAGTTTGGTGATAGTCAAGGCAGACGCTGATGAATTTCCCCTTCTCCCCAGACCCCCATTTCGAGGAGCCAGGGCCGATGGTGAGGGGGGTGAGCGGGACGCCCCGGGACTCTGCTGGAGTTAATCCCTTCCCCCCCAAACGGCGAGAGCGGCCACCTAGGAAACCAGAGCTGCTGCAGGAGGTGAGGGACTGGGTTGAAGTATTTCACTGCTCTCACTTTTGAAAGCTCTAATTTCATGTTTTCTCCACTCTTTTTCCTATATCTGCTATTGTGTTTTCACCCCATATTCTGAGCGTTGGTCACTGCTTATTTCTCGTTATCTCCCGTTTTGCCCCACACGTGTGGTTCTATGTCTTACTTGCTTGCATTGCCCAGTTCCCATCTCATTCATGTTTTGTTTTTGGACTCTCATTTTTAGGAATCACTGCCACCTTCTCATAGCTCTGGATTTTTGGGCCCCAAACCCGAGGGCTCAGGCCCTCAGGGGGAGTCCAGAGATGCAGGAACAGAGGCCCTGACCCCTCACATCTGGAATCGTTTACATACTGGTGAGTTCAGCTGAAAAGGAAGGACAATGTTAGAGGACTTAGAGCAAGGTGGACCATAGAACTGTCTTCTCTCACTTCTGTGTGTTGGTGCTTTTCCCAGCCACTAGCCGAAAGAGTTACCAGTCTGGCTCCATGGAGCCTTGGATGGAACCCCTGAGTCCTTTTGAGGACGTGGCTGGCACAGAGGTGAGAGAGTAGGGGGGAGTGTCTGAGCTGGGATGTTGTTTAATACCAGCCCTACTTGCCCAACTGTCCTGGGATGAGTGTGGGGCTGTTCGTCACATGGTCGTCTACTTTCTATAGTTTGTCTGTGTGTACCTCATTCAGGTATTGGGGTGCTTCCTGCTCTGACTTAACTCCTTCTCCACTCCTCTCAGATGAGTCAGTCTGACAGTGGGGTGGACCTGAGTGGGGATTCTCAGGTGTCATCAGGTCCCTGCAGCCAGCGAAGTTCCCCTGATGGAGGACTCAAGGGGTCAGCAGAGGGGCCCCCCAAGCGACCTGGAGGCCCCTCACCCCTGAATGCTGTTCCTGGTGAGGGTCCACCTGGCTCTGAACCCTCTGAACCTCCTAGGAGACGGCCACCTGCCCCCCATGATGGGGACAGAAAGGTAAACAACCAATAAAGGATAAGAAGAATGTTTCTGGGACTTTGGCCTTGCTTTTGTCTCCCCTTTCTTCTGCCTGTGTGTGCTGATTTGAGCTTCCTTTTCCTCCCCCTACCCCTACTTCACTGTGTTGCCCCACTTAGGAGCTGCCCCGGGAGCAGCCTCTGCCCCCTGGGCCCATTGGCACAGAACGACTGCAGCGTACAGACCGAGGCCCAGAGCCTGGCTCCCTCCGGCCGTCCCATCGACCTGGTCCTCCAGTCCAGTTTGGTACCAATGATAAGGTCTGCGTGGACTGGATCGGGGTGTCTTGGCTTGGGTGGAGAGAGGGGAAGGACTGGAAGTGGGGGAGGACACGTGTCTGAATCATGGACCATCTCCCCTGCCTCATGATCACAGGACTCAGACTTGTGCCTGGTTGTGAGAGAGAGTTTAAAAGCAGAGAAGGAGTTAACAGCATCAGTTACTGAGGTAAGTGGGAGAGTGAGGTTTTGAGGACAGGCTTTGGACACCTGGAGGAGAGTCTGGGAGTGACCTGGGCATCAAGGCTGCATAGATGGCCCTCTTGACAAGGCTTCTCCTTCCCAGGCCATTCCCATGGCCCGAGACTGGGAGCTGCTCCCCAGTGCTTCTGCCTCAGCTGAGCCACAATCCAAGAACCTGGCTTCTGGGCACTGTGGCCCCGAGACCAGCTCCTCAGGCCAACGCTTGTACCCTGAGATCTTCTATGGCAGCCCTGGGCCTCCCAGTTCTCAGGTAGGTCTTGCTTCCTATTCAAGGACCCCTCTCTGTCTGCTGTCCCCTAAAATCAAGCCTTTCCTATTTGCAGTTTTTAAAATTTCTCTTCCTGCTTTGCTGTAGTTAGTGGGGTGGGTGAGTTTTTCTTGACCAGGAAAACGAGCTGTTCCATTCTTGCTCTCCTGCAGGTCTCAGGAGGAGCCATAGACTCTCAATTACATCCCAACAGTGGAGGCTTCCGTCCTGGGACACCCTCACTGCACCCTTACAGGTAAGACTTATCTCAGAAGGACATGGAACTGTGTTCAGGGAAAGAGAGAAGGGGAAGACACTTCTAGGGTACCTGGAGGGTGGTGGACTTCCACTTCAGACTAAAGGAGTTGACTGGTTCCTGATACCTCTCCCCCGCCTTGGCCCAATTTCCCTCCAGATCACAGCCCCTGTACCTCCCCACGGGCCCAGCCCCGCCCTCGGCACTGCTCTCAGGGGTAGCTGTCAAGGGCCAGTTTCTGGATTTCTCCGCACTGCAAGCAACAGAGCTGGGGAAGCTGCCGGCTGGAGGGGTTCTCTACCCTCCACCTTCCTTCCTCTACTCTCCAGCCTTCTGCCCTAGCCCTCTGCCAGACCCACCCTTGCTTCAGGTGAGAGGCGGGCGGATGCTGGGCTTAGGGGTAGGAGTGGGGTGCTTGGGAGTTGACATTGTCCTCCCTGTTCCCCAACAGGTGCGACAGGATCTGCCATCCCCCTCAGATTTTTATTCTGCTCCTCTGCAGCCTGGTGGCCAAAGTGGCTTCCTCCCCTCAGGAGCCCCTGCCCAGCAGGTACTTTTTATTTTCCCAGTCCCCTTTGTGCGCTTTGCCTTCCAACTCCAGCGTTTTTTGTTCCTTGTTTGGACTCTTCCTGGTTTTCTGACATTCCTCCCTGCCCCCAACACACACTGCCCTGTTTCTCATTACAGATGCTTCTGCCCATGGTGGACTCACAGCTGCCTGTGGTGAACTTTGGCTCCCTGCCACCGGCACCACCTCCTGCCCCACCCCCTCTCTCTCTGTTACCTGTGGGCCCTCCTCTGCAGCCCCCCAGTCTGGCTGTGCGGCCCCCACCTGCTCCTGCTACTCGGGTGCTGCCTTCACCTGCCAGGCCCTTCGGCCCTAGCTTGGGGCGAGCAGAGGTAAGGTACAGGAGCTGAAGTGCTAGGGAACCCCGAGACTCAGGGGTAAGGATTCAGTATCAGGATGAAGACGTGGAGAGGCAGGACGCTCATGAGTCTTTTCTCCTTCAGTTGCACCCAGTAGAACTGAAGCCGTTCCAGGATTATCGAAAACTGAATAGCAACCTTGGGGGACCTGGGTCATCACGGACTCCCCCATCTGGAAGGCAAGAGAAGGGAATGGGGAGAAGCCATCCCCAAGGATTTACTTTCTTTGGGGACCAGAGGGGGTCTGAAGGTTGCCTCAAATATCCTTTCTCCAGGTCTTTCTCTGGCCTCAATTCCCGTCTCAAGGCCCCACCTTCGACCTATAGCGGAGTCTTCCGCACACAGCGCATCGACCTCTACCAGCAGGTGAAGGAGAAATCCCTGTAGGCACAAGTCCGAGTTGAGTTTCCTCCTGAGTTCCCACCCTTCCATCCCTGACCTCCCTGATTGACTTAATTCTTCCACATGTGCCTGCCCCCCAGGCCTCCCCACCAGATGCCCTGCGCTGGATGCCGAAACCTTGGGAGCGGACAGGGCCACCTTCTCGAGAAGGGCCATCCCGAAGGGCAGAGGAGCCTGGGTCCAGAGGGGACAAGGAGCCTGGATTGCCCCCACCCCGCTGAGGGAGTTCCCTTTGCCCCCCACCCCCCGGGGCTTGTATATAGATTATAAATATATATAAGGGGGAAAGGGGTGGGTGGGGAAGGGTTGTCAGGCTGGTGCCTTGCTTCCCCTCCTCTCCCCTCCCCTCATCCCCTATCCCTGGGGCCGTTTGTTAAAAAAGAATAAAAGGATTAAAAAAAATTCCAAATGATTTGGGGGATGGGTTGGTTGGTTGCAGTCTCTTATGTCATATTCAGTGCCCAAGTGATCTGTAGAGTGGTTTCAGTTAGGCAAATATTTGTTACTTTATCTCGGTGACCACTTTTAATCACCTCAAAACAAGTGTTATCTTAGAAGTTTCATGGGCCAGGAATTAGGTTTTGTTTTTTTGTGCCAGTGAGGTTGGTTTGTACCTGACAGCTGGGTCGGTCCTATAGAGCTTTGCTTGCATATATGGGGCCATGGTGGGACATCTGGATAGTAGAATGCCATTAGATTGTCAACCAGTGTCTTTACATGGCTTCTCCAGCAAGATATTCTGAGTCATCAGGCCTCTCACGTCCCTGAGCCAGCGTTCCAGAGGTCTTGGCAGACGCTGCAAAGGTTATGATTTGGCCCTAGGTTTCTGCCAGGTTTTGTTTGTCAGCACCAAGCTAGCTAAAGGAGGGGCATGACAACTGCTTCTAAAAAGAAATAGTGGACAGCCCATAGCCACACATCACTTTGGTCCTGTCTGCAAACCAGAAGTGTCTTTTTAGTCAGACTCTGATAGGAACAGTGGGTGAACAGTGGGCTCCTTGAACTGGGTAGACCAGTTCCACCATAGTCAAAGTTGGCTGAGTTACCCTGGTACCACTGCATGCTGGTAAAGCCAAGACTTATATAGGTCTGCAGCTACTTGGCAATTAAGTGGGGTTTTTTTACTGTTTTGAGAGTCCTATCCTAGCATGCACCTGAGCAGGTTTCTTTCATTGCTTTTGAAGCATTCCTTGAAAATGGCCAACTCTACAACAGGATACTGCTCATCTGTTCATGGTAAAATGTTAAAAGCTGTCTAGTATAGCTGGGTTGCTGGAAATTATGAAACCAACTTCATAGAAAATTAAAGCATTTAGACTAATTAATGACAATTTACAGACAGAGAGCCAGGAAAATCTGACTTTTTATTTCTTAAATACTGTAAAGGAAGAAGGGGGGGAAATGGTCCCCTGATGATGGAGGGCCATGGAGCTAGGGATCATCAGCAAAGGCCCTGTGGGCATTCGGGAAGCGCTGGGGGCTGTAGTTGGGGTCTTCCTGCAGTCGCTTTTGTATGTCAGCCCGGAGCTAGAGAAAGCAAAGGAGGTTGGAGTGGCACAGGCGCAGACCCTAAGACCCCAGCAAGCACATGAGCCATCCCTTAGGAGGTACCGTTTTCCCCACCAGCCGTATACTGTCCAGGAACCCAGTAATAGCATCACTGAGGCTTCCCAGACGCCTCCAGGAAAACATTGTAAAACCAAGTGGTAGTCCCAGACTCACCAGTTCACCTCTGAAGGGATCCAGGGAAGAGGGACCCTAGCCCAACCCCTCCCACTAGACCATCCCTATGCTGCTTCAAGGTGGGGGCACCTGCTGCCTGTAGCTCTCCTGAACCTCTGGTGCCTCCAGGTCCCGGCTCAGGCTCTCGGGGCTCGTCAGGGGCCGAGCTCCGGCTGCCTTAGCTGCCCGGCTCACGGCCTCTGAGAGAAGCAGCTGGGGGCCCTCACCCTGCATCGTCTGGGGGACAGGGGGTTGAGAGGGAAAAGAGGATCAAGGTCAGATCCAGTGCCACCACCCAGCTCACCCTCTGCATGAGTCAACCACTGAGCCTCCATGCTAGTGGAGAGAACAGAGACAGTCCGTGTGTAGTTTTGTCCGTCTCTGGCCAAAAATGGCATTTGAATGTGCTGGACTTGGTCTCCAAAGCAAGAGAGAGAGGATGGGTCAAGCCATCCAGCATTCTCACCTAGTCCACAAGAGGATGCCTGCCTTAAGAAAGATGTGCCCTAGTCAAACAGGGTTTGGGCAATTGTGGGGTGACAAGACTGCTGGCAAACAGCAATGCAAAGGTCCCAGAAGGGTTTCCTTGTCAATTAAACGAGGGGACTAAAAACCAGGATGAATTCCTGTCTCTAGTTTGATTCTAAGCACAACAGGGGAAATCGGATACAGAGGGATCCTCAGCAAAGAGGCAAACCAACCTTGCGTCTCTTGGCAGGCATACCACTGAGGTAGGCATCGCTCAGGGGGGGCTGCGGTTTCACTTTCCGCTGGCTCTGAATGTCCTGCTGGATAATAGGGACCCATTCCTGGGGAGGGAAGGATAATGAGAAAGTAGCAATCGCCACAGCCTTCAGCTGCCTTAACCCACCAATCCCCTCCTGACACTCACTGGGGGGACTGCAGCTGCCCAAGGTTCTGTCTCAGAGGAAGCTCCATCCTGTTCGTCTCGGGAGCCCCCCTCAGGAGCAGGAGGTGGGCCTCGGGACATGGCCTCTTCTGCTGTAGTTCCAGGGGCCGGGGAAGCATTCTCCCGCTGGGAGTCAGACAGTGGGAAGACCCAGGCTTCAGATTTCTCAGCCTCCAGCCCTTCCGCCCAGCCCTCCACTCCACGTTAGCTGGCTCCTCAACCTCTCCCTGGTACCTGAGGCTCAGGGGAAGTTCTCTCTGATCCCTGAACTTCCATTGGCTCCTCAGGAAGTGTCTGTGAGAGGGGGCAGAGAAGGAGACCACCACAAAAGGCCCTCTCAGATCTCTCTGGTTCCCTCAAGTCCCCTAAGCCCACAGCCCAAGAGGACCCTCTTACCTGAGGGGGATCCCCAACCCTGCGAACGTATCTGAGAATGGCATCAGGGCCTACAGGCATGTGTTCCAGTACCACCTGCAGCCTCAGTCCCATCATAGTGGTCAGCCAGCTCACCAAGGACGGATTCACTCCACGAGACATGCGACGCTGGGGGAAGAAAGCAGACTTGAAACACAAAACCCTCAACTGGCCTTTGAAAGGCACCAAAGCACAAAGGGGGGCAGTTTGGAGGAAAAAAAATTGCAGGATACCAAAACCTGAGAAAAAGCAAAAGGCTGGGGATCTGGGACTGAGTAATGCTTACAATTCGGCCATTGATGACAGCAGCAAGCTCCATCTGCTGTCCCCCCAAGCAGTGCAGGTTCAGGGCCAAGCATTCAAACAGGCCCTGGTTACACAGCTCCAGCAGTCGGGCCCCAAATCCACTGTCTGTGGGCAACACAGAAGGACAGAATGCTGGTACCTGGCAGCCCTGAGCATCCAACATGCCCCCTCACTCTGGCTCAGCCAGCCCCTGACCTGTGCAGTGCATCACATGAGCAGCAATGCTGTTAAATTGCTCTTGGAGAAATTCCAGGTTTGTTCGGATGATGTCCACACCTGGCTGAACTTGCACCAAAGACTGAGAGAGAAGACACAAGAAGACCCCCAAATCAGAAACCCAGACAGACTGGGAGTCAGGGAAGCAGCAGCTGGAACAACAGCCACCCTGACCACAGTCAGGAAAGGAGCGGCTGGAAAAGGGATACTCACAAAACTCTCCCGCACATATTCTTCAAGCCCCGTGATCAACGTGTGGGTTGCCGTCTGCGGGCGGGTGGAGATAGCACAGGTTAGAACAAACCCCACCCCTCAAGACATGTCCCCCTCCTCCCCTAGCAAGCCCAGAGCTTCGGCTGGGGCAGTCACAGCTTTAGGCAAGGCGTAAACGAAGTCAGAAATAAGTAACAAAAAGTGAGATGGAGAACTCTGGGCCCAAGGTCTTCATTTACCCGGATGTTACCAGGTGTGGGCTCCTGGCCACCCAGGTAGTGCTGGTGGAAGAAAGACCGCAGCTGGGGCTGGAGCCGCTGCAGGGGCTGGAAATGCCCGTGGAGCAGCATCACCACATCCACCATGGAAAAGTTCTGGCACAGAAGAGACAGCAGGGCCCCGAAGAATCCTAGAGACAAGGACTGAGGTCAGCAGTGGCCTTTACCACCTGGCCTGCCCTCCAGCCCATCAGCCTCATCCCACCATCAACAAAGGCCACCAACTCTCCCCTGGCTGCCCGATCCCTAGACAAGGCAGGACACCCTTATCTGCTCACCGAGAGCCCCATCGGCCCCGGGCTCAAAGATGTTGCTGGACCCACTGAGGCGCTGTATGAAAGCAGCGATGCTCTCACTGCTGCCAGCCCGGGCCCCCAGGGAGCCCAGCAGCGAGCTCAGCACACCCTGCACCACTGAGGTGAAGAACTCCAACGGCAGGCTTTCAGGACCCACGCTGCCAGGACTCCCGCTGCCACCAGAAGGGGACCCCGGTGGGGGTGCTGTCTGCTGCTCTGGGGCCGGAGGGGGCGGTGGGGGTGGAGGCGGCGGAGGAGGGGGAGCAGCTGTTTGTGTTGCCTGCACGAGAGAGAAGGAATAAAGAACAAAGAGTGAAATCAGAATGAGGACATAGAAAGGCATTATGCTTAGTTGCTCAGTCAGTCGTGTCCGACCCTGCAACCCCATCGACTGTAGCCTGCCAGGCTCCTCTGTCCAAGGGGATTCTCCAGGCAAGAATACTAGAGTGGATTGCCATGCCCTCCTCCAGCGGATCTTCCCAACCCAGGGATCGAACCCAGGTCTTCCGCACTGCAGGCAGATTCTTTATCAGCTGAGCCACCAGGGAAGCTCATGAATACTAAAGTGGGTAGCCTATCCCTTCTTCAGGGGATCTTCCTGACCCAGGAGTCGAACCGGGGTCTCCTGCATTGCAGGCAGATTCTTTACCAGCTGAGCTACCAGGGAAGCCCCAAAAATGGCCCTGGGGAGGCACAAATCCACAGGGGTCTGGAAGGTATGGCCCTCTGTTCCAGTCTTTGCGCCTTACAGCAGAATACACATGGCAGCTTCTCATAAGCTGAGTCAGGTTGAGCAGTTACCCTCTGAACGGGTTAGCTCATGAAAGCAGGGACACAATTACTGTGCTTCTCTCTCCCAGCCTGTTTTCCTCATCTACCAAATGGAGGGTGCTGAGACAATCAATTCCCAATGTTCCTTCCCAGTGGCAACAAGACACCCAGTACCTGGCTGGGCTCAGGAAGAGGAAGGCTGAAACGGAGAGTCAGCCAGCCACTCACCTGCAAGAAGTCCGTCATGCCCTGGAGAAAGGCGGGTACACCAGGCATCGCCACAGTAATGGTGGGAGAAGCCATACCAGGCCCTCCAGTTCCTGGCCCAGCAGGCCCCAGCAGGTTCCCCAGGAGCTGAGAGAACTGAAGATCAGAGGTGGAGGCTTGAGGGGGCGGAGGCTGGGCGGGCCCCCCGGGGGCAGGGCCAGCTGTGGTAGCCGTGTTGGTGGTGCCAGAACTGGCTGACGCAGTGGCAGGGGCTGGAGATGGAGCCATTCCTGGGGTCCCCTGAGCTACAGAGAACAAAAGAAGACAGCTGAAAGCTCAAGGAAAACAAGACCCCACAGCATCTCCATTCTGGTGGAGAGAACTGGGAAACTGCTTCCATCTGAGGTGGAGAAGGACACGGACTCACCCACAAGGACAGGCTGCATAAGAAGCTGCCCCACGAGGCCGCTCACCATCTGGGCTAAAGAGGCGTTGGTACCCAAACCAGCGCCCGGCTGAGGGGAGAGGACAAGAGCAGGCTTTCAGACTTGGCCTCTCCATGTCCCACCACAGGAGTTTCTCCCCACACTCTTCCCCGATGGGACTCCCCTACCCCTAACTCACCAGAGCCCCTGAGACTGGGGGCCCCCCAGGATGGGAAGGCCGAGCCTGTGGAGGGGTGGGCCGGGCAATCACCAGCCGGGTGGGAGCTGTCGGGAAGCCTGGCACCTGCTGTCCTGTGGGTGGCAGAGGGGAGAGACCGAAGAGGGCTGAGGGCCCAGTCCAAGCAGGCCAGCAGATGACACCCACCACCGTGGACCGGGGCCCCCTCCCAGGCTTCCCCTTTCAGGTTGTTACCTGCGGCCGCGGAGGCAACAGCTGCCACCATGGCCTCATGAGTGATCTGGTGGGCGACGGCGTGCATGAACTCAGGGGGCAGGGAGGGCAGCTGGATGAGGGTGGAGCCTGGGGGGTGGGTCTGATGTAACCTTGACCCTGGACCCCCTTCAACCCACCCACTCGGCCCTACCCCTTCTCTACCCAGAGCTCAGCCTGCTCTGATGCCCTCACTCTTACCCAGGGTCTGGCCATGACCAGGGGGTCCTAGGGGGCCAGTGGGAGCACTCGGAACTCCACCAGGCTGTGTGCCAGAATCTGGGCAAGGAGACAGAGACAGTGGCTCTGAGACAGGCAGGGCCAAGGTCTAACTGGATCCTCCCAAGATCAGCATGCTTCAGGCCTCCACTCTCCCGACCAGAAAAATGGCCTTTCACTCCATCCAGATGGGGAGGAGACGCTCCCTTCACCACGCACACAACTCTTTGGAGGACAGGCCGTTCTTCCTGCCCCTCCCCACACACGCCAACTTAAAGAGACTGTGCTCTGTGCCCTCAGCCACCACCACCAGCCCTAGCCTCTCCTTTCCCACCCTGGCATCCCTACATCTCAGCACCAACCCCAGACCCCTCCTTGCGCTGCTCTGCTCTGCCAGCGGCTGTTCCCAGCTCACCTTGGATGTTCATGTGCATCATGACCACGGGTTCCACGCTCTGGTGGGAAATCCGGATGACCCTCGGGTGGCTGGTGGTCGGTGGGGGAGCTGGCCCTGGTGGGGAAGCCCCCTCATTCGAAGACTCAACGGCGGTAGAAGAGGGGGCCACGGACGAGGCCTGCCCAGCACCAGCGGGAGGTGCCTCCGCACTTGGAGTCGGGGGGGGCCGTGTCCCATTCCCCGTCATGGTCACAGTGGTCCCCACATTGATCTGGACGACAGAGATGACGGGGCAAACGTGAGAAAAATACAAGAGCCTAACCCAGAGCACCCCATGATACACTTCTAAAGTCTCCTCCATCCTGGGTCACCATGTTTGCAAAGTCTGCTCCCCTCCCAACCTCCTTGGAGCCCAACAGCTACAATGGATCACTCCATCAACAGCCCCCCATCTGCCCGCATCCAGGCTCCCCTCATCCACCTGGATGGGGATGGCCGCCTGCTGGAGCACCATGGGGGTGGTGTAGTGAGACATGGGCCGGACCACGTGCAGATGACGAGGGGGCGCACAGGCCAGATTGCAACGCAGGTCGGATAGCGCCACAAAGGTGTTGCCCAGCAGCCGCAGGCTCTCCCCCACCAAGTTGATCAAGCGCTGGTCCTCCTCACGGCCCTCTTGCTGTACTCCCCGGGGCCAAACACAGAAAGGCAGAAAGCATTAGACTAGGATCCACCTTATTAAAAAGTAATGCCTTCTTGACATTATCACATCCTCTTTGTCTTTTGAAGAAGGAAATGGCAACCCACTCCAGTATTCTCTCCTGGAAAATCCCATGGACAGAGGACTCTGGCAAGCTACAGGCCACTGGGTTGCAAAAAGTTAGACACGACTGAGCAAGTGAGGCTATGTCTTCAGGTACATCCTCTGAAGCTTCTGTATACATCAAATCTTTGCAAGTAAGCTCTAGTTTATACACACAAATAGCTTCCTTTGATAATAAACCCTACAGTGAATCAGTAAGCTATCACCTGCTAATCTCCCTTACTTTATAAACTTCCTAAGTAACTCATTTAGGGATCATAAAAGTGTGAAGACAGTGAACACCATAAAGATGTCGAGGAGGAAAAGATCCCGCTTCCCTACCAAGGAGGAAACGATCACTTCCTTCCTAATCTAAAGAGAAGCAGCTCTGGAGAAGATGACATCTTTTGGGGCGCAGGGCAGGGGAAGTGATCTACAGTTCGCCCTGCTCCATCTGGGGGTGCTGGAGGTGAGGGGGTGGGTGGGCTCACATTGTTGTTATAGTCCGTGGTGGCAGCAGCGCCCAAAACCTCATAGTAGCGCTGCAGGAAGGGCTGGAGGCGGCTCTCAAGCCGCTGCAGCTCCTGAAGCACCTCGACGTACTCTGCAGGCGAAGGGTGGCTGTGGACAAAACCCAAAGCGGCCGTGAGCCAAGGCTTCCTTCAGATTCCTGCCCTTGCCACCCATGCCCCACTTCTCCTTGGCCTCCCAGAGCCCCAGCCCAACCCCCCTGACCCCCCCAAGGACTAACAGAACCTCTGTTCTTTAACCTCACCCAAGGGGGAAGGACAAGCAAAGACAAACTGCTTTCACCCTTCCCACCACACAATCCTGTACCTACAATGGCAAAACACTAACTCTTAAAAACCAGATGGGGCCTCTGGGTACTCAGGGGAGAGAATCTTGCCACCTCCGGGAGCACCATGTGGATTTCCTAACCCGAAGGAGGGCAGTGCCTCTGGCTCAGTGGCCAGTCTCAATCTCATTTACCTACTCCAGAGCCCCTCCCTGCCCCTCAACACTAACTCCACAAGCACCACCTCTGAACAATCTTCTCTCTCTCATCAGACCTTTTCCTGGTCCTTACACTTCACTTAGAATCCCCAACCCACCCCCACCCCAAAAGGTGCCCTCCCTCTCTCACTTGGGTGCATTTGTCTCTGGGGCAGATGCTGGGCCCGCTGGGGCTGGGCCAGAAGGGGTGAGCTCCGGGCTCTGGGCAGGGGCACGCTCCTCCACTTCTTCCGCCTCCATGGGCTCCCGAGGAGGCACTTCACTTTCAACCGGTTCTGACGTTTGGGAGGTCAAGGCCACTGGCTCCGGGGCAACCGTTGGCATCTGGGGTGGCGGCTGACTGTGCTGGGCTTGGGCCCCTCCTCGGCACTGAAGCGGGGGAAGAGTCAGGACAACAAAGGCAACGTGAGACTGCAGCAGATTACTCAGGTCAGAGCAGACTGAGTGGAGAAGGGGCACTAACTAGGCGCCCCGAAGGCAGGGCTCTGCATCTGAATCTCTGACTCCCTAAAACGTACACAAATTAGATCTGTGACAAACACCTATGATACTTACAAATAAACTATTAACAAAACTAGGGATTGCGGTTTCCTAACCTCCAAGAGAAAAGAAGGAAAGGACCCTGGCTGCAAATACAAACCAATGAAGCTAAGCCATCCCAGCATCAAATATGATAACCAAGGAACAGGAAGGCAAGGAATCCTTCTTTAATTGCAAAGAGAATCAGCAGGGACAGGACAGCCTCAAACGAAAGATACTTTTTCTGCCCAAAAGAAAAAACACTGCAGAAAAGAGATTAGATTAAGAGGGGAGAACCCAGTGGATGTGACCAATCATGCCCTCATCCCTAGGCTAAGACAAAAGGGGTAGGAAAGATGGAGTGAGACAGGCAGACAGTGGCCAGCCTTGCCCACTCACCTCCATCCGGGAGAGTAAGGTCTGTATATCCCTGATCATATGCTGAGCCATCACCAGCCGCACTCGGGGCTCACTCTATAATGAAAGAAGGAAAATCAGGGTAGGTTGGAGATAAAGCCACGAGCTCCATTACCTACTAAACCAGGACCCAGCCCCATCTCCTCAGCCAGACCCACCCCCCACTTCGTGGCCTCCTTCTCCCAGATCCCCTTCCTTGACCCTCCCAGGCCCCATGATACCTGAATCGGGGCCTGTTCCATGTTGATGTGAACATCCACAGCAGAGCCGTCACTCTGGGGAAAGGGTAAGGGAAGTTGTTCTGGGAGAAGCCAAATACTAAGGCCCCCACACTTCCAACTGATTTTCTGGAGCCCAACCCCTCTAGCTCCTCAAAGACAGAGGCCATTACCAGACCAGAGGGCCCACCAAAGCCCTTCTAAAGACTGACAACTCTCTTATGAACTCTTGGCTGCTACCACAACGAAAACTGCTCCCACAAAAACCCTCCCATGAGGAACACAAGCTTACGGGAAGATTGAAGGTTCCAACCATGACATAGCTGTTGGCATTCCGGTCATGAACAGAGGCCCCAGGCCCCCGAGTACCAGGCGTGGGTCCCCCACCATGGGTGGCTGAGGTGGACCCTGTTCCAGAAGATGCTCCAGAAGGGAGCTGAGTCTGAGGAGGAGCCCGTTCCACAAGGTGAATAACCTTTCCCCCAACATCTGCAGAAAAAAGATACACACCAAAATATCACATGATCGGGTAAACCCATAGCCTCAGCTCACTGCTCTGGACAGCAGCCTCAAGCTCTGCTCTGCCTCCCCCACCCTCTTACTGTATTCTTGGAGCTTCTTATCATCCTGCAGAACTCGTCCCTGGTAGATAAGCCGTTGTTTCTCAGACGGGATGCTAACAGAAGCAGCAATATGCTCCTTGAACTCCTTTACGTTCATCTATAGGGAAGAAGAAACATGACAAGGAATCAGGGAATGGAAGAAAAAGGACAGAAAAGGGACAGCTGACTTGTAAGGGGTAAAAACCACCCCATCCTAAAATTACTACCCATCTGTCTTAATTGTGAGGTAATTATTGAGCAAAACCCTGAACTAGGGCAACACTTGTCAAAATACATACAATAAACGTAAGGAACTTCAGGTATAGGCCCAGGAGAAAACTACAGGGCTGAAGAGCAAAAACACCAACTGACATTCTCTTCTCTCCTTCTCTGCCTGTCTCCAAAAGGAATGTGTGTGCCTAGAGATACCGGTGACCCCTCCACAAACACAAAATGATACAACACTGTAATCTTAAAAATAAAAGCAATGACAAAGAAGATGTGGTAGAGAACCAGGTTAAGGAAGGCAGACTCAAGCAAGAAGAAAAAGGGGCAAAATCAGAAAAATATTTTTCCTAACTAGACAACTGACTTGTGAGAAGTACCCAGCTGTTTACAAACACCTAACCACAAAAGCCTGCACAGTCTCATTAAATACACGTAACAATGTGTTAAAACTATGGATCAACCTCCTTATAATTTTGTCTACTAAGGATCTACCTACATTACGAGCATTATTGGATCCGACTTCTATCCTTCAAAAACACAGCATAGACCTCATCAGTTTTTAAGACACTCTTCTACTTTAGGTCCTAGTGTTCTGTTTGCCTTCCCAAAAGCAGGAGCCATATCTGTCCCTTTGGGCTGGGGCTCATCTATCATGTTGGCATAAAGATTCCTCCTTCTTTCTTTCCCTCTGCATTGAGTTTTATCGGGCGGAGGAAAGCAAAGAAAATCTACCTCACCCAACAAAAGCCAAAGAGAAAACATCAGAAAATGTTCTGGATACAACATGAACAAAAGAATCAATGAGAGAAAATTTGAAAACCATAATATCAGGCTCTTCTTTCAGTACAAAGAACCTGTAAGAGGAAGAGTTAATGAGTGTCTCCCAGAAGTACTGGGGTCTCACCTGGGCCCCCACAATAAAGGTCCGGGTTTGAGAGTCCAGGGTCTTCACCAGCACCTCCAGGCTGTCAGGTTCCTCCATAGTGGTACTGGTACTATCATTGGGCTCCATGGCCGACAGCTCTCTAAGGAAGAATGTTAGGAGAAGGCCCGCTGTCGCCTAGAGCAGATTTTTATATACCCGGAAGCCTCCCCTGCCCGAGACTCCGCCCCATACCTAAAGAGTTTCTCCCACACGAGCACACACACTCACACCCGCCCCCATCCCCCTTCTGACTCCGGGGCACGGGGAGAGAAACACAAAGGGTAAGAGATCGACGGCACGGGGAGCTGGAGGGCGGCAGGTGGGAGGGGCTCAACGACGCCAATCATGGTAAGGGAGGGCCAGTAGAGCTAGGAAGACGGGAAAGAAGGAAACACGAGACCGGTGTCATCACCGGTCACGGTAGGACAAGGGCTCGAGAAGTCGGCAAACCCCGGGGACAACCAAAGAGCGAGGGTCGCGCCAGACTCTGCGGAGAAAGTGGTTTCGCGCACGCGCGCCACGCCACGCCCATCGAACCCGCTTAAGTCACTAGAGACCCGAAATGACGAACACTCACGGGGGGCCAGATAGGCGAGCTGTCTCCCTCTTCCACGTACCCTCGGTGCTCTAGCAGATAGGCACAACTAACACACTCCAAACACATACACACATCCAAACACACACACACTCCAAACACACACACACACACACCCTACCACCCAGCTCCGCCCCCGACTTCCCCACAGTACCGTCACTTCCGGTCTCCCCCAACCTGCCACCGACGGCCACTTCCGTTTCCCCGATAGTCTTTGGGGATCGTGAGGCGGTACTTCCGGCTCCCCCCAGGCCCCAAAGCTTTACTTTTGTGGGGCTTTTCCAGAAAGTCCGCGGCCCCAAATAGTGAGTTCCTGGCGGCGAGACGGGCCGGGGCCGGCCTAGATGGGAGGGAGCCGAGCACCCCGAAGAGCCGCCGCCACCGCCGTCGCCCGGGGGACCGTACTGCGCCTGCGTGCGTCCTACTACGCATGCGTGCACACTTAGGCACCTCCCACCCCAGCTGGCGCTGTTCAGTTCTCCCCTGCGCGCGCTTAAGCAATAGGGGGTAGTGGTGGCCGCTGTAAGTGCCTGAAAAAACCTCTACGAGATGGGACTCTTCGACTGCCTCGAGAGGCTTTGAGCAGTTGTGTGGATCTTGGAGTCTGGAGACTGGGGATTGTGCCTCGCTAATCTATGCTGAAGTCTTGGTCGGCAGAGAATTTGAGGCGGCACTGTCCAGGCCACCTAGAATTCTGTCTTCTCTTACCATCGTCCTCGCTGAGCCACTCCTTCGGCGCCTCCGGAAGTCACCCTTTCCATAGGCGGTTGGAGGTGGTTCTCGAGCTGATTTACGTGCGGTGGCGTCGTTGGGCCTGACCTCGGTTTTGCCCGGTGGGCGTTTTGTGGCGCCATGTTCTTCCCCGGCGGTGTGCAGCCGAGGGGACACGCCATGTTTTGGAGAAGCCAAGGATTTAGGACTTTTCAGGACTTTTGTCTTAAAAAGGACGACTCCGAGTTTGGGAATTGGAAACAAATGGGGTCAGACTGGAATGAAACACAAGACCCTGGGGGATTGAGAGGGCCGCCTAAGGGCTTCTACAGGCGGAAGGTCCGGTAGAGGTACCGTCCCTCTGCCCTCTTCTCCCCCCGCCCCTCGGGCAAGGGCCTGGGCCCCGCAGTGCTGCCACTGCTCCGGCCAAACCCGTTGTTGCCGGTGTATCTGCCTCCGGTGCCTGTCCTTTCTGGGATTTGCAGCTTATACTTAAGTCCCTGTACTAAAAGTTTTAATAAGCATCTGTATAGTGAGCCCCTAGTTGGTGCCAACCAGTTTGCTGAGGGTTTCACATACTGTCACATTTAATAGCCTTTCAACATCTATTATATCCCTTTTATAGGTGAATGTAAGTGGCAGAACTGACAAATCCAGGCCTACCAGACTCCCTTGGGTCAAGCACTTCTATTTTACTGCCCTAATAGTTTGCATTTTAGTTTTTTTTTTAAATATAATGAACCCTCAGCTATTCATCACCCAGATTTTATTTTTTTAGCTAAATTGCAAGCCCAGAGCAAGCCTCACCTCTCAGAACAAATCTTTATGGCAGCCTGTGGGTTATAAATAATCCATAAAGGAAGTCCCATCTTCTTGGCACTACCCAATGACTGCCTCTTGACAATTCTTTGCCTACCTCCTATTACTTGAGAACATAATACCCACGAGAGACTAATAAGTGCTTTACATACATTACTTATTAATTATAGGGAATATTTACTTTGGATTTATGTGCAGGCCTTTGCTAAGGGCTTTATATGTCTTAGCTCTTTTAATCCTATAAGATTGATGATTTGCTCATTTTATACATGAGAAAACAGGCAAGATTAATAAAACTGTCCAAAGTAAGGGTTTGGACCCACCCTGCTTGACACCACTGTATATACTCTTTAACAACTAGATTCTGTAGCTTCTTGCAGTAAAAAACATTAAGCGAATGAACTCGTGTGTCAGCAGACTTTTCTGAAGGGTGTACATAGTTTCTCCAGTGAACAACTTCAGAGAGAAAGCCTCCCATCCACATACTTCAGCACCTGGTACATACCTGTTGTAAAGCACTTACCAGGTGGTATTGCAATGATTTGTTTACACAGCTAGTTCTCAGACTGATTGCTTCAAGGCCAGGGACTATGTCTTACTTTTATGTTCCCAAGGCTTAGCCAGTTCCTGACAAACAACTGGAACTCAAAAACAGTTTGCTCAGTGAGTGAGTGACTGGTAGAATCAATCCATCTCTCTTCAGTGCTGCACAGCACAGCAGATACCCCAGCTCAGATAGGGTTTGAAAGATCACCTGGAGGTCTCAGCTGTCTTAACTCCTGGGAGACCCTGGAGGTGCCAGGATGTACTGTAGAGTGGTTGCATTTCGAAGAGGGGGAGGAAGTCCTGAACACTGTAAGTAATCCATGGTTGGGTTGGAAAACAAGATTGAAGTTACTCATTAGCGGGTGAAAGGGTCAAGGGTCGAGGCAAGGGGGCTGGAAGCAGACTATACTGAGCAGCGAGTTGGGGACAGCAGTTAAGGCACCAGCCACTCCACGCAGAGCACCAGCTCCCTCCAGCCTGAAGATGTTCCACCACATTTGGGCAGCTCTTCTCTACCTCTGTGGCATTCTCCTTAACTCCATCTACCAGTGCCCTGAGCACAGCCAACTGACAACTGAAGGAGTGGATGGGAAAGAGGTATGCACTGAGCAGATGGGAAGCTGCTGAGTTGGGGGTGGGGGGCTCTGATGGACTAGGGTAAGAGGCCCAGCATGACCAGAAAGCCACACTGGAAGGAAGAAAGGGTGTGAGTGTTGTGATGATGAAAGCAATAAGTAAAAAATATATATAAGTACTATGGCCATCAATTTGAAGACATGTAGAACTGGAGAGTGGGGTTTACTGAAGAGGAGCAAAGAGGAAAAGTCATTTAATGACTCCTTGTCATGGATCCAGTCTTTAGCTGGAAAAAGGCAGCCAACACCCTCATTCCTAAGTATTGTCATTCTGACTGATGAAGAGGTTGGATTCTGTAGTGAGACCCACCTTCTTCTGCTCCCTTCCTTGTCTCTCCAGTTCCCAGAGCCCCACCTGGGCCAGTGGTACTTTATCGCAGGGGCAGCTCCCACCAAGGAGGAGTTGGCGACTTTTGACCCTGTGGACAACATTGTCTTCAACATGGCTGTGGGCTCTGCCCCCATGCAGCTCCAGCTTCGAGCGACCATCCGCACGTGAGTGGTGAGAAGGCAGAGGCACCAGTACGTGCGGTCTCTGCCTAAAGTGTGAGCACCCGCCCACAAAGAGCTGGGCTCTTTGGCATACCCATTATTCTTGGCCCACTTGAGTTCAATAGCTTTGTTAGTTTCCCTCTGGAGAGAGATGGATGGACCTAACCATCCCTTCGTAGCTTGAAACCCAAGGGGACCCAGGCTTCCAGAAAGAGTAAGATGGAATAGAGGCTGGTACTGAGTGGTTGAAGTGTCACTGTTTCTCCTCCTTGCCACCACCACTTCTGCAGGAAAAACGGGCTTTGCGTGCCCCGGAAATGGATCTACCACCTGTCTGATGGGAGCACAGATCTCAGAACCGAAGGTTGGTTTTCTCCAGCCCTCACTCTCCTTAGGCCCCCTGGGCTTGCTTGCTTCTGCATCTCTGTCCTCACACTTTCCCCCGCAACCGTGACAGGCCGCCCTGACATGAAGACCAAGCTCTTCTCCAGTGCATGCCCAGGTGGAATCATGCTGAAAGAGACAGGCCAGGGTTACCAGCGCTTCCTCCTCTACAGTGAGTGTGGGGAGGCCAGGCAAGATCTGGGGAAAAAGAGGGGAGGTGGGGAGATGGGGGTTGGGAGGAGGCAATAGAGTCCCTTTCTCTGGGTTCTGTGACATCATCCCAGGAAGGGCTGGCTGCTTCCCTGAGGTCCTCACCAAGGGATGTGCTGAGAAGCAGGGGCTTTGATGAGCCTGGCCCTCCCTTTCCAGATCGCTCACCCCACCCTCCTGAGAAGTGTGTGGAGGAATTCCAGTCCCTGACCTCCTGCCTGGACTTTAAGGCCTTCTTACTGACTCCCAGGAATCAAGGTGAGGGGGTAAAGTCTTATGGAAGACAACTAGGACTTACCAAGTCTTCTGTGAGAGCTGGATGAAAGGGACTCAAGTGATGTCACCAGGGGGCATGGCCAAAGGCTGACATCATCACACTGGCTATGTTGACACTTCCATTTGTGTCACAGACTAATGGTACCAGAGGGAGCCAGGATGGACTCTGGGCTATTGCAGTGGATAAAGGGGGCAGAAGGTCAGACAGGGGGCAGATTGTCAGAGGTCTGCAGGGAAAAAAAGACCTCAGAGACCCCTTCTCTGACATGGGGGCATGAGAGACTGCATTCTGCCTCATCCCATTGCCATGAGCCTTGCCTCTCTCCCTGGGTCTCCCTCCTGTCCAGCCTCCTTTCTCTCTCCTCCCACCAGACGCCTGTGAGCTGTCCAGTAACTGACCTGTGGCCTCACCTATGCCCCCCAGATGGATACAGTGGGAACTTGTATGGTGAGAGGAGAAGCTGGAGACTCCCAACTCTCTTTCAAAAGTAATAAAGATGATTTTCCAATCCTCGTCTCATTTAGGGGTTTGTATTCCAATATCAGTCCTGCTCCTCTCATTTCAGTCCTCCCCCTGAACCTTCTCCCACCTTAACCCCCAGATGGACGGCGTCAGGAAGGACACTGAACGGTGCTAACTCTCACTTTGTAGTGGTATATTTAGCATTTGGTGTGACACAGTTATTTATTGCTGAGTGAGCAAACCCAACCCCCTAGTGGGGTCTGCAAACTCTAGGGCTCCCCATGCTGCCTGTGAGCTGCCAGCCCCTCTGAGCTGGCCGTCCTGCCAACACTGCCTGCACCCAGCCCCACTCCCCCTGGCTCCTAGGAATCCTCAGGTCCTCCCTTCAGGCTCCCCATCACCTGTGGGAACCCCATCCAGACCCCTAATCCACCCACCTAGGAGTGTTGCTCTTCCCCAGATGGTGCAGATCCCAGGATCCAAGGGATCCCCCAAGTTTCTCAACCACCCTCTTACCCCACCCAGAGGTCTGTCTGTCCTGACTGGTTTTCTCCACCCCTGGAGAGTTTTAAAAGGTAGAGAGGACACTTCAGTCTTTATTCTCACCACCACACTTTTTTTTTTTTTTTTTTTTTTTTTTTAAAAAGTGGAGGTGGAAGAAAAAAAGTGGAAAAATGTAAAAGCAAAAATTAACAACAGCTGGTGAATTCAAGGGCGAGGCCCCCACTGTCCATAAACACAGACACCCTGAACAGCTCTCCTGTGTGTGGAGGCGGCTCTGTGCCCTCATACTCTGGGGTTTCTGCCCCATCCCTGAGGTCCCTGTGCTTACAATTTGGATCATACCTCCCACACTATCTTCATCCTTGCTCCCACCCCACTGAGGGTGGGACCCTGGGTCACACCATACCCCTTGGTCACAGCCCCTTGCCTGGGTCTCCCTTCTGCTCCTCCCCCTCCCTCCCTAACTTCTCACCCTCCAAGTCAGTGGCCTCCTCATCCCCACTGGGCTCCCGGAGGCTGACAGCCAGCACCAGGGCCTGTAGAAGACCAAAGAGGCAGGCAAAGTGCAGGGGGTGAGCGGTCAGTAGGCTCAGCACGGCATGGAGTCCATGCAGAGCAGCCAGAAAGGACAGCAGCCCATGCAGCCAGAGGCCCAGCGGTCCACGCAGGCCCAGCGCATCCAAGGCTGCCCGCAAGGGCCTTGAGCAGAGCCCCAGCAGGGCTGAGGCCAGCAGCTCCAGCAGGTGCAGGGTCAGGTTGGTGGAGATCTGCAGACACTCCTCTGGGTCACCCAGATACTGGTGGGGAGCCCCTGCTCCCCCAACTGTATCCCCCCGCAACCAGCCTAGCAGCTTCTGACGCCGGCCAGGCTTCTCCCGGGGCTTCAGCCACTGAGGGGCTCAATTCCTCTTCAGGGGACCATCCACGTTTCCCGGTGCCATCTGAGTCCACAGGATCCTGTCCTAGTTTGGGAATGGTCTCCCCAGCCTCTGGTCTCCCAGACTCTTGGGTGCTGGAAGCAGTCTTCTCCCACTTCAGAGAATCCATTCTTTTGTACCCCAATTGCTCAACTTGGGCCTCCCTGCTTGGTTCTGGAGCAGCCCCAGAGCTCCTCTGTGCACCTGAGTCCTGGGTCTTGGGAGACCCCAGATCTCCCATGGTTTCTGGGGCACTGTCCCAGTCACTCCCTGAATTCTCAGAGGAGCTGTCCATCCGTCTGGGTTCTGGGGTGGGCAGGTCAGGTCTTGTCGACTTCCGGCGGCCCCAGGGGCGAGGGAGCCAGCCACCAAGGCGTCGGAGGAACATGGCTGGGGTGTGCAATGAGCCCCCCAATTCTGGGGCTGCTTCCTGGCACGGCTTAGGCTCTTGGATGGGGGGACTGAGGATTTCCTCAGAAACCAGAGTGTGTTTAGGCTCAGAAGAACAGGTATCTGCTTGGAGAGTCCTACTCTGAACTCAGGAGTGGCTCTCCTCTTCCCAGGATGGTCATGCAGCCTGAAGCGGCTTGTTTCCGTTTCAGTTTTAAGGTAAAGAAAGGCACATTCAAATCCATTCACCACCACCCCACTACACACACACGATTCCAAAAGTCTACGAATCTGACAAAGCGTGGGACACCGTCACAGTGTCCTCCCTGTTTTCCAGGTTTCTTTCCCAGCAGGCAGCACCCCAAGTTTCACTCACCAAGGCCACGCCCCAAGGTGCCCCAGAAACTGGGGAGGCGGTTCTCCATCCAAAAAGGGAGGAAGGAAGGTGGCCACGGATCCTAGGTGCTCCCGACCTACCAGGAGAGTCCTAACTGCTGCCCTAAGGCAGCTCAGAAAGAAGTCTCCTGTTAAGTGAGTGGGGGGTGAGGTATCCGGCAAACTCCAGCCAGCAACGTTCCTGCTTTGATTCAGAGGGCTGTGATTCCTATAAAGTGGCCCCACTGGCACCCCAGCCCGCAGCTGAGATTCAGTCTTCGCAAGGTCAGGCCGGAGATGTCCTGGGAGATCCCGGGAGCGAGGCAAAGCGCGCGCCTGCCTGGGGAGCCTGGCGTCCAGGCGTCCAGGCGATGCAGCCCCTCCCGGGCCCAGCGTCGGGGCCTCGGCCTTGCGAAGCCGCCCGGAGCCGCAGAGCCCGGAAGCAGCCGTACCGGGACTAGAGGACAGGCGGAGGCGGAGCCCCAGCTCGCGGGGCGGACCCTGTCGATCGACCGCCCCCCACCCCCCGCCCCCGGCCCGAGCTGCCTGTGCGCGCCATCAGTGCGCACCCGGCCGTACCCAGGGGCGCACAGCCGAGGTCACAGCAGCCAAAAGCGTGAATGTAAGCCTAGCCTTTCATTTTCGTCGCCTAGAGACCCCCGACCGCCGGTATCCCCTTAAGCTCGCCCGCCCCCTTTAGTTCCCTTGAGTTCTTCCCTGCATCCCGCTCCACTCCTTTTTATAGTTCACGATTTCATGAAAGGCTTTTCCAGAAGAGAAAGCTGAGAGGCTTGGGGCTTAGGTAGCCCTTCCTTGCTCCTCCCTGCAGATTTTTACCTCTTGGATTTGACAACAGTGGGTACTTTATGTGCCTGGCACCTGGTATGAGGCAGGAGGAACAGGAGAGGAAGTGTGGGGAAGACAAGTGTAGACAAACAGGATGTGCTTCCTGCCCTTAGGAGTTTTCAGGTATCAAAATGAACCTTGGCTTAAAGTGTAGATTTGGGAGGCCAGAGTTCTGGTTCCAGCTCAGCTAACAGCCTACAGGCTGCATCATCTTTGGTCTTCCCATCACACTGCCTTCTTCCTGCAAGACCCCACCCATTATCATTTATGAGCCTTTCCAACTTCCCCATCACCATGCATTCTTTTTATCACATCTTGTCTCCTACAGGTGCGAGCAACCTGAAGATTGGGTATGTCTCATTCCCATTCATAGCACATAGTATACAAACTTGTGAAATCAGTGATTGAATTGGCTGGAATGGACAAAGGGTGCTTTCTGGGGGAGGTCAGACTTGCACAAAAGTTAGTCACTCAATCATGCCTGACTCTTTGTGACCCCATGAACATAGCCCACCAGGCTTCTCTGTCCATGGGGTTCTCTAGGCAAGAACATTGGATTGGGTTGCCATTTCCTTCTTGAGGGGATCTTCCAACCCAGGGATCAAACCTGGGTTTCTTGAATTGCTGGCAGACTCTTTACCATCTGAGCCACCAGGGAAGCCCTGCATAGACTTGCATGCTGCTACTGCCAAGTCGCTTCAGTCGTGTCCGACTCTGTGCAACCCCAGAGACGGCAGCCCACCAGGCTTCCCCTCCCTGGGATTCTCCAGGCAAGAACACTGGAGTGGGTTGCCATTTCCTTCTCCAATGCATGAAAGTGAAAAGTGAAAGTGAAGTTGCTCAGTCGTGCCCGACTCTAGCGACTCCATGGACTGCAGCCCACCAGGCTCCTCCATCCACGGGATTTTCCAGGCAAAAGTACTGGAGTGGGGTGCCATTGCCTTCTCCGGTAGACTTGCATAGAGATGGGTAATTCCTGGTTCAGGGGTTGAAAAAATAGGTGGGGCACTAAGGACAGTGGCTGGGGCTACAAGTGAACCAGACTGGCAGAGGCAACCCTATCAGGCCACATAGAGCTGCCTCTTGTGGCTCTGGTAGAATTTCATGTGGTCCCCAGTCTCGTTTGGCTTCCCTGCAACAGCTTCCAGAAAACTGGATAAAACACCAAGAGGGAGAAAAGCTTGATTTTATTTCTCAGCTTTTGGCTTCTTTCTACTGAAGGCAGAGTCCACTGATCAAAACCAGAAGGTGTGGAACCTGGGCAGACATCAGGAAGTAGAAGCCCAAGAGTCTAGGTTCCGGGCCCAAGTTCAGACTACAGCAACACACCAGGGTCAGAACTTGCCCAAGTCAGAACTCAAGGTTCATGTATGTCCGCAGATCCCGCTCCCAGGCCTTGTCCTTCTCTTCCTGCCTTCTCTCCTCTTTGCGGTTCAGTGTGGTCACCCTGGGGGCTCTCTCCCTCCCAGCCACTGCCCGTGTATCCCGAGCTGGGAAATGTGTAACTCGGGGCTGAGGTGCTGACCCGTAGCCTAACCCCTCCTGGTCCCTCTTGAGGACAGTGGGGATAGGGTTGGCACGGCCCTCACCCCGGGGTCCTAGCCCCATTCCAGGCTCCCAGCCCCCCCTCAGCAGCAGCTTGAAGCCTGGGCTGGAGGTTGGAACCCCAAGTGGCAGGATGGGGGGCCGGAGATCCCGGGACAGCGACAGCAGGTGAGCAGTGGATGTACAGTGGTTAGAGTCTTGAAAGTGGCCATCACAAGTCTCACAGTACTTGGGGGAGGGGGATCGGGACCTGGAGAGAAAAAAAGAGAAAGGTTAAGGGCAGCACAAGGGTTTAGGCCTCAGAGGTGGGTGGCAGGGTGGGACAAGGTCTTTCCAGTATTTCTGCCAAGAAACAAATTGCCTTTCCTCCCCAGTTAGCAACGTGGACCTGAAGGAATGGTTAAGGCCTCACAAGGTTCTTGGGTGAGAAATAATAATTACTATAGTTAACATTTGTACAGTGCTTACTATGCTATTAAATACAAGCACTGTTATAGCATTTTATGTATATTAACCCATTTAGTTAACCCTAACAACCCTATAAGAAGTATAGTCTAATTTCTTAGATAGGAAAACTGAGCCAACCGTGCCAACATGGACACTAGGTTGCTTACCCAAGAAGTACAATCAGGATTTAAACCCAGAGAGTGTGTACAACACAGAAATTTAACAGATATTTTATAATGACTATAAATGGAATATCACTTTAAAAAATTCTGAATCGCTATATTGTACACATGTAAGTTATATAATTATATATGAACTATGCTTCAATAAAACAAAAATAGATTTAAAAGTTTAAATAATAATAAAAGACAAGGCTTCCCCTCACCGGTTCTCTGGACTTCTTGTCTCTCCAGGGCTCTCTCTGACCATGCGGGCCACCTCAGGGAAACCTGCTTCTTCAGCCAACTGAGCAGCATCTCTGCCCCCCAGCTCGCAGACCCCTACCCAGGCAGCCCCACGGCCCAGGAGATAGCGCACAGCTGCCCTCTGGCCTGCTCGGGCAGCACACATCAGAGGGGTCCACCAGAAAGCATCCCGAGCATTGATATTCCCTCCAGCTCCCCCTGCCTCATGGGGATCCAACAGCATTTTTAGTTTTGCCAGGTCCCCCTCCTGGGCTGCCCTCAGTATCTGCTGGGTCATCTTGTCCTTTGCCTCAAGGGATCTCCTTTGTCCATGTCCTCCTGATGCTCCTGCTGCAGTCTCCCTCATCATTCTTCTTTTCTTCCTCTTTCTCTTACTGGCAGGCCCAGGCTGAGCTCTCTGGGTTTCAGGGGTGCTGCTCTCATCTTCAATCAAGGCTTCGTAAAAAGCCCGGGCTGCAGCCCCATCCAAGGTGGGCTCCAGCTCTTCAGGCTGTGATTGCAGCTGCCCATCTTTCCACAGATCACTGGGATCAGTGGCTGGGGTAAAGTTAATGAGAGAAGACCCAGACATGGCTTTTGGGAAATGTAGGAAAATGAGACTAGGAAGCCAAGCCCCTGGTTGTCCTGCAGCGACCAGAGCCAGTTCCAGACACCTAATGAGATAAACAAAAGTATCCTTAGCGTCAAAAATCCCCTCCCAACCCAAAAGTGACCCCACAACCTGGGACCCTGCAGGGCCAGTTACAGACAATGCCCCTCAGTAAAGGTAAGAAAGAAGTCTCCGTAAGACAGCTGCCCAGAGGCCCTGCGCTCCGCCCCTACCTCCATCCGCACCAACAATACCAGCCTCTCTGACTCAACTTTCAGATCAGATCAGATCAGTCGCTCAGTCGTGTCCGACTCTTTGCGACCCCATGAATCGCAGCACGCCAGGCCTCCCTGTCCATCACCAACTCCCGGAGTGCACTGAGACTCACGTCCATCGAGTCAGTGATGCCCATCCAGCCATCTCATCCTCTGTCGTCCCCTTCTCCTCTTGCCCCCAATCCCTCCCAGTCAACTTTATCACAGCGTAAAACATACCATTAAGAAAAACAATCAAATTGGCTCTTTAAATCTTCCTATTTCGGGGTAAGTTCTTCCCAAACAAAAACAAACTCGACACGTCTCCGGAAGCAGGAAGCAGATTTCAGGAAGAAGTTCCAGCCTGTGTCGCTTTGTAACTTCCGTACTGCAAAATGGCGCTACTCTAAGCAAAGGAGTCGACAAATACTCACTTGGCACAAAGACGCATGCGTGGCTGGGGAAAAACAAAACAAAACAAATTACCTGAGGGTGCAGGCGCGCGGAAGCGCCGGGCTGTTTCCCGCCCTGGAATGTTTCCATAGCAGAAGCACAACGCACCACGTGCCGGCGTAGCGCGAGGACTGAAAAAGATCTGTCGGTTGGGGTCCTGTTTTTACATAACGCCCCCACAATGCCCTTCGCCTCCCTCAACGTGGCCCCCGCTCCGAGCTCATTTTCTGGACCTGGGAAACCACTCTCAGGGTGAAAAAAGGCTCTGAGGCGGAGAATGCCCAGAAACCCTGAAATGAAATAACGTCACGCAACCCCTCACCATTACTCTGACCAGGGTTCGAAGGTCGCGCTTAGCGCCCACAGCAGCCCCGTTCAAGCCCTAAGAGGAAATGGAGAAGTGCAAGGGGACAAGCAGCAGAATGGCTGGCACCACCTCAGGTTAGCCCACGGGGCCGTCCTGGTTCTCACACCGCTCAGCTCATCCCAGTACACCCTACCCAGGACCCTCAGCATGGAACCCGGCCTCACCTCCCGCCTCCGGAGCGCGAACCCCGGATGAAACATGGGCCCCGTCGCGGGTCTCCTTGGCGGGCTGACTCCAAGGAGCAAAGCGATAAGGGCCAGGAGGGCTGGCTGGCTGGGGATGAGGTCAATGCCCCGGGTAGCAAAGTCGCGCCGAGGCCTGAGGCTCGCTGTTTGATGGGAGAAGCAAGAAACAACCAGCCAGCCTAGTTCCTCTCCCGGCCCATCCCCTCCCCTCCAGGGCCCCACAGTCCCCGGAATCACACGACTATATTTCCCAGGCTACCTGGCCCAGAACGCGGTACTGAGTTTCCGCTTCCGGTGGCGGCTCGCAGTGCCCTGCTGCGCCCCGCCCCCAGCGTCCCCCTCCCCCCGGGGCCTCGTGACACAAGGGTCGTGCGCGGGTCATCCTGGGATTCGTAGTTCGCCTTTCCCTAGTTTCGTCAGTTTCTTCTTTCCGAGGACTCCATTTCCCGGCATGCGCCGCGGCTCCTAACTCTAAGCACTTGCGCGTTGCCCTCTTCCCCACCCTCCCCAGTTTCCACTCCCCCCACCCCACTTCGCCTGCCGCGGTCGGGTCCGCGGCCTGCGTTGTAGCCGTCGTCGCGGTTCTTTGGAAGCAGAAACTCCCCTTCCCCTCCCCGTCCCCCGGTCCCAGTCCCCGTCCAGTCGGTGAGTGTGGTGGTCGTCGCCGCGCCATATCCCCTGTCCCTGGGCGCGGCACATGGGGTCTCCGCGTCTTGATGTGGGGGTGGGAAAGGAAATGACCCGGTCCGGCACCGAGGGTAGAAGAGGTGGCCTGCAGGGTGGAGGCGGGATGTCGGGACTCCCATGAAACGGACCCGACGACCACCCACAGGCCATGAGAAAAGGAGGGGCCCAGCTCTTGCTTGGAAAGGATAAACTTCGGAACCCTTGAGAATGGGGCCGGAGACCTGCGGGGGTAGGGAGCCTGAGCCACGGCCCTGCCGGAGTTGACACGGAGGAGAGAGGGGCCTGGTTTTCACGAGCGTCAGGGATGTAGGTAGGACTAGTGGGGTCAAGACCTGTCGGTTTCTTACAGGTGGTGGACCCCAAAGAATTTCTCTATAATCTCAGTGAAAAGGGGCTGGAATGTAAATAAGAGGAGCTAGAGAGACGTGCTCCAGTCTCGGGTTCTTTAAGAAAAGGGTGGCCCCAAATTCTTCCATGGTTGGAGGGCAAAGTGTGGGAGGAGTGAGGATACCAGAGGCTGGGAGGAAGAGCTTAGGCTTATACTCTTCTATCTCTAGCCGACGTGAAGATGAGCAGCTCAGAGGAGGTGTCCTGGATTTCCTGGTTCTGTGGGCTCCGTGGCAATGAATTCTTCTGTGAGGTGAGTTCTCCTCAACCCTACCATCCACCTCCACATGTAATCTGGCCACATATTCTCCTGCACATAAAGCTTCCACACACATCTCTTACCTACTTCAGTGAACACTCGTGTCAAGGAGGAGTCCCCTTAGTAGCTCTCTCTCCAACTTGTGAAGGGTCAAGACTGGGGCCCCAAGTCAACCCTGCCACCCTCCAGCAGCCTAACGTTGAACGTGTCAACCTGTGTTTGTTTGTTTGTTTACCACGGAGGTACTGGTAGTACATATCTCTGGTAGCTATTAGGAAAATTAAAACACTTCATGTTAAAATGTTTTATAGCATGCCTGTGTGTTAACATAAGGGAGTGTAACTGACTTCAGAATCCAAGCTGTTCAGCCCCCACCTTCCTCAGAGAACCAGCTGCCCCTCAGGAGAGGCCAAAACTGATTCCTAGAGCTAGGAACAGGAATCAGGACAGGGATCTTGAAAGGACTGCCTCTGTAAGGAGGGGATTGCTTATGCTTAGGAGAGAAAAGCCAGACCTCTTCTGGGTGGGCAGTATACACGAACTGGGGAGAGACGTTCAAGTACTTCCGCTGAGTTGGGAGTGCGGAACAAAGGGAATGAAGCAGTTAGTTGTATTGAAGATAAGGCACGAGTTAGAGCAACCTGCCCAGGTCAAAGCTGAGGATTTTGCTATGGGTTTCCTTTTGACTTCACGTCCTGACAGGTGGATGAAGACTATATCCAGGACAAATTCAATCTCACTGGACTCAATGAGCAGGTGCCTCACTATCGACAAGCTTTAGACATGATCTTGGACCTGGAGCCTGGTGAGACACCCTCAGGGTTGTTTTGTGTGTGTGCTGTTTTTTTACTATTCACACCCTGTTTATCTGCTTCTTGAATTTCTAAATTTCCTTTTGGTTCTCTAACCCTTTTAACCCCAAATCCTTTACTTCATTTTGATTTCCTACCTCACTCTTGCCTACTTTTGTGACTTCTACCACTTGTTCTCATACTCTGATCGTATAAGTTGCTCCTGTGCTGCTGCTAAGTCGTTTCAGTCGTGTCTATGTGGGACCCCATAGACGGCAGCCCACCAGGCTCCCCCATCCCTCGGATTCTCCAGGCAAGAACACTGGAGTGGGTTGCCATTTCCTTCTCCGATCCTATAACTTAGCACTTTTCAAAAATGCTAGTTTCTCCATGGGTATTATCTTCTTCCTTGCCCTTTCCAGGTTAGAGTTCTATCTTCCGTGTTGACATTTTTGCATTTATTTATTAAAGAAGAGAAAGAAGCAGAGGCTAAGAGGGATGGAAGGAAGGCAGAGCTGCCTTGGGTTGGTGGAAGGGTCAGAGGCCCATGTTTCTGGGTCAGATGCCCAGGCTGTGGCTCCAAGTTGGGTGCTGGGCTGAAGAGCCAGCAGCCCCTGGGAGTGGGCAGGGCACCTTAAAAAGCTGTAAGACAAGTGGTTGCATTTGGCTGGTGCCATGTTTCAGATGAGGAGCTGGAGGACAACCCCAACCAGAGTGACCTGATTGAGCAAGCAGCTGAAATGCTCTATGGATTGATCCACGCCCGCTATATCCTCACCAACCGTGGCATTGCCCAGATGGTGAGGCCTCTCTCCTCCCACTCGGTTCCTTCAGAGGCAACAGGGAAGCAGAGTCCTTCAGCAAGAAGTCACTTGTTTCAGCCTTGTCACAGAATCTAGCTGAGAAGAGGGGAAAGAACCCCAGAATCTGGGCCTAGGGATTAAGACCTGATTGAGGGTTGAAGTGAAGGCGGTGTTTTGGGGGAGGGAGATGTGACCCAGAGCAGAAAGTTGTAGACTCCCTCTTTCTCAGGGAATAAGCAGTGAATGTCTGATGGTCTTCAGCCTGCCTGACTGAATGAAAGGAAGCAGGGGAGTCTGAAGGCCCATCTGAGCCAGAGAAGGGGCCTCTGGACATTTAAGAGGCAGAAGGAGTTGGGGACACAGAGATGTGGGTTGGGCTGAGGAGGGGGTTGCCTCTTCTCTTCATACCTACCCACCAACTCCTTCAATTTCATTCACATCAGTTGGAAAAGTACCAGCAGGGAGACTTTGGATACTGTCCCCGTGTGTACTGTGAGAACCAGCCAATGCTTCCCATCGGTGAGTGTTGGGAAAGGGAAAGGAGGGCCATGTAAGAAGGCAGGTCTGCTGGGATGGAGTTGGGGCTCAGCAGGTTGGGGCCTGAGTCCAGGAGGGAGGTTGGGCAGTCTTGGGTGACCTGGCCTGCTGAGTCTGGCTGTCTCCCAGGCCTTTCAGACATCCCAGGTGAGGCCATGGTGAAGCTCTACTGCCCCAAGTGCATGGACGTGTACACACCCAAGTCATCGAGGCACCACCACACGGATGGCGCCTACTTCGGCACCGGTTTCCCTCACATGCTCTTCATGGTGCACCCCGAGTACCGGCCCAAGAGGCCCGCCAACCAGTTTGTGCCCAGGTGGGGAGCAGGGACAGAGTCACCAAGGGTCAAAAGAGGTGCCCAGGATCCCCTAGAAAGAAGGGAGGACAAGGCAGTAGCTAGCCTTGTTGCCATTCTGTGTGCTCAACTTTCTGCTAGGAAATTCTCAGAGCCACGGTTGAAGTGTGGTTTATCTTCCTGGAGTATCATTTTTGCTCTGGTGTAGAAAAGGCAAGTTCAGCTTTTATATTAAAACAAGTACTGACGTGTATATACTCATGTATATATGTACAGACACGTATTTGTAGTTTTGAATTTGAGTTTTAATAGATATTTAAAATACATTTCCAAATATTCTTGAGAAGAGAAGTTGGGGAACCACTGCCTTGAAGTACTGAGCAAGCCCATAAAGAAACTGGGGTGGGGGGGTGGAATGCAGGCCACTGGCAAGGCCAGGATGGGGCTCACTCTGCTTCCTCTCTCACCTCTGCCCCAACCCAGGCTTTACGGTTTCAAGATCCATCCAATGGCCTACCAGCTGCAGCTCCAAGCCGCCAGCAACTTCAAGAGCCCAGTGAAGACGATTCGCTGATTCCCCACCCCACCTGTCCCTCGGTCTTTGACACTTTCATTCCTTTGCTGCCACAATTTCAGGAACCCTCTATGGTTTTTAGTTTAAATTAAAGGAGTCATTATTGTGGTGGGAATATGAAATAAAGTGGAAGAAAAGGCCGTGGGCTGATTGGCTGGTGTTTGGGGTTGGGAAGCATGGGTAATGGTATGCTGGACCCCAGGAGCCCTCCTGGCCCAGCCCCCTCTCCTCAAGTTGAAAACCAGCACAGATTTGTGCCCAGTAGATTTGGGTGATGTTTTTAGGACTGGGTGTAAGGATGTACGGAGATCATGAGGAAAAGACAGAAATCGGATTTCAAAGACTGGAGAAATATTTGCTCTTTTTGTGCCACTGCAGTTGGCTGTTTATACTCTAGGGGATGTAATCAACATCACTTTGTTTTATAAAGAAAGAGGTCCCAAAATAAACTGAACTGTAAGGGGTGGGGAGAAGAGGTTCAAGGTCCAGAATTGCTATTTTGTGGTGTCTATGTGCCCCCTCTTGGGGGAGCTGAGACATGCTCATCTCAGAAGGATGAAGGTCACTGGGTTCCTGGTTTAAGTTTCTCTCAGAACAGTAGGGACTGGCCCTGTTGTGTAGGGAGGATGGCAGATGGTACCAGAGAATGAAACTAATCCATGGACCCTGGAGGGGCAGGGACAGATCTTTGAGGGACACTCAGGACAAAAGTAGACTGCTGGATTGGGGCCCAGATACTGCCCCTGTCTGGGCTGCAGCTCCCACATTCAGGAACCAGACCAGGTGGGTGAGGACATGTTCTCCTGCCAAGCTAATTGCTTCCTGCCTCAGGGAGGAGTACAGCTTTGTACCTACAGCAGCTCCTGCCCAGACTACCTGTCAGAACCACCCTGCAGTTCAGGCTCAAGGAGCGTGGTCATGGGAAGGTGGGGTTTCTGGGCACCCCTCAGGGACTGCCCCTCTCCCCAGAAGTCCATGATGAAGGCCCACATGCTTATAGGTGCACTGGTCATGGTGGGCTTCACAGTGGGAAAGGGTAAGTGGGGCAGGGGCAGGGAAGGAGGGGTGGCTGAGTACAGGGAGAGGGTGGTGGTGGGTGAGCGGGATGTTGCAGGGTAGGGAACTTGGAGTGGGCCAACACCACCATCCATGTCTTCTGCTTCCCCAGCTCCTGTTTCTGAAGTCCGGACCTGCCACCTCTGCCTCTTAGAAAATCCTGCTGTAGGATGCATTTCAGGCTCGGAGAAGTGCACTATTAGCAGCTCATCCCCATGCATGGTGATCAGCATCAATTATGGTGAGTTGAGTCAGGCAGGGAAAGGGCCACTGGCTAGACAGCCCATGGCATTGTCTCCTCTTGTAAATGAGGGCTGCTTGGGGCCTGAGGTCTAAGGAGATGGAGGTTTCTGGTAGGGGAGGAGTCTGGGGTTCTGGAGAGCCAATTAAGCTAATTTCTTCCGGCCTCTTCTGCAGGAGTCTGGAAAGGAAATTGGGTCTAGGTGAGGGATGGGCAGGTCTGTGGAAGGGGTACCAGGTTTGGTGACTATGGGAGGCAGCAAGGGTTATTAGTTGTCCCTTCTTCTCCAGAGAACAAAGCTCGCTTCTTAATCCGAGGCTGTGGACAACACAATTCCTACCGCTGCCAAGAAAAGCTCCCCACCTACATCTCAGAGTACTGGTACTCGGCCCAGTGCTGCCAGTATGACTACTGCAACTCCTGGTACAGTCCCCAGCTCCAGAGTGCCTCGCCTGAGCCCCTTGACAGGTCCCTGGCTCTGCCCCTGTCTCAGTCCCAGATCCTGTGGTTCTACCAAACCCTGAACCTGTCACTGCCCCTTCCCAGCTTCCCTGCTGGGAAGGAGCCTTCTGAAGGCCTGGACCCCCTGGCTGGCCCACCCGTGAATCTGAGTTTGTCCATTGCTGACCTGCGCAGCATATACTTGTTTCTCAACAGTTCTGGACTTTTGACTCTTCCCTGGGCTGGTCCCTGACATCTTTCCCTTCGCAGATAGATTTCTCTCTGATCTAGCATCTCACTCCTGACACCCCAGCATCATGCGTTGTCTTCTCAGAACACTCACACTCTGGGGTCTGTAAGTTCTCAGTCTTCCTTTCCTTTGCCTTTCCTTTGCCTTTCCTTTGTCCTTCCAGTGTCTCTATGGTTTGGTCTAGTCTCCTCCCCCAAAAAAGCAGTTGGCACTGTACCCAGAGCCCGTCGACCACCTAGAAGATAATCTCAAATGTGGATTCTGCCTAGGCTGACCTGGGAAAGGCACAGTGGTTTTCTCAACACTGTCCTGTTAACTGAGTGTCCCATCACCCCCACCCAACCCCCCATCTTCCTGATCTCTCTCAATCTGGCTGTTTCCACTCTCCGATACCTAGCTCTGAAAGCTTGTGCCGGACTGAATTTGCATCAGAACGGGTGAGACTGGACTTTGTGCAGGTTTCCTGGCTGAGCACTGTGGGACCCCTCCTTCACTGTCTACCACCCGTGCTCCTGCCTGGTCCGCTGCCTGCTCTCATCTCTTTTCCCAGTCTCTGGCTTCCTCAGCTCCACTTCACATCCCTGAGCCATGACACCCACTTGCACAGATTCCCAGGGAGAGGAGGGGGTCTGTCCTTTGTTCTGCACTCCCTAGTCCTCCACAATAAACAAACTGGCCAGAGTCTGTGTCACATTTTTGATGGGGGCAGGGTCAGGTGTGGGCAGGTGTAGACAAGTTAAAGGTAACTGGGCGTGGGGTTCAAACAGCGTTGTAGAGCCCTACCCACTTCACTTGGCCTTGTGGCTTCCTCAATGGCCTGCCTCAAACAGCCCATATCCATCCCATCCTCTGCTCGGCTGGAGATCAAAGTATGAGGATTATGAATCTTGCCAGCCTTAAACATACCCTCCAAAATCTAGGAAGTTCACAGGTGATGTCAGGTTTTTCCACAAGAGGAAGGAAAAAACCATGAAAACACAAGAGCAAACACAACAGGTCTGTGTCTCAGAGTCACCTGGAGCTGAGGCACCTGCGCTCTTTCCAGGGTCCTGGCATCCAGGGCCGGCTGTGTGGGAAGTCTAGGTGAAGGGGGTGGGGGAGTACAGAGTACACAGGTAAGGCTGCAGAGGCAGGCCCTTTGATTGTAATTTGAAGAACTGCAAACATGCAGAAAGCAGTAATGAATTTTCATAACTCAAACCTCCCCATGCATTCAGTACACACTGGACACACCGCTCTGAGCCAGGCCTGGTATGAAGAAGCACCAGGACAAGCAGATGAGTGCAGTCAGGTATCCACCCCTCTGAATCTGGTGACCCAGTAGCAGGATTATGAAACTTTCTTCTGAAAAGTAGTGCACCTCTGTGACTAGGAGGCCCAACCCCAGCTCCTCTGTCACTTGAGTAAGTTGGTCTCGGCCTCTGTGGTCACCTCTCAAGTAGAGATAGTGTCTCAGGATTGAGAGAATGTGTATCAGTGTGTGCACACAAATAGAAGTTATGGGCTTGAAAACAGATATGCCTTAGAGACAAAGCACACTGGTTTTGCCCTATTTAGTTTTAAACCATTTTGGCCATAGAGTTGTTTGCACACTTTTAGATGGGTTTTTGTAAACTTAAACACCTGTGTTATACCACTCGCCAAGTTAGCATAAAGGCCTTTATCAGCACCTAAAGCTGCCTTCGGGCCCCCTCTTGGACCCTCCCCTGTCCCTGTCAGGAGTAGCCACTGTCCTGAATTTCATTGTGTTCTTGGTAAAAGTGACATCACACAGGATATACTCTTACCTATACAACATTTTGCACTTGGATTTCTGTGGCCTGTGCGCTGGTGGGAGAAACCAATGTTTGTTTCTAGATCAGGAAGCAGTTGGAGGTAAAGAGGTACAAGCCACTATGTTCCTCTCTTGCCTGCATGTTATCCCCCATGACCTCTGATTTCAGTATAAGTCAAAGGCCCAGGTCTGTACAGCTCTAGCAAGTCAAACTGGAAGGCAGCCTTAGAAGCTGAGAAGCCCAAGGCCCGAAATCAAGGTGAGTTACCATGATCCTTGAAAAACGAAATTAGCCTGGGATTAGAGAGGACACTAGGCCTGTCTAGGAGTTCTGTTCTGTTCTCTCCACAGAACTCCGTCCCTACCCTCTCCTCCCTGGGACTGGTTCTTTCATAGCTCCACTCCCACCAGCATACCCCCAGGGACCTCCTTGGCCAGCCTACACCCAGCTCTGGTTCTGACAGCATTTCTGAGGACATCCACTACCCTTCCGGTTTTAGCCACAGGAGGGCTTCCAGTTCTCTTGACCTGAGAGCTGAGTCAGACACAGCAGGGCAAAGCAGGAGCCGAGCTCCGAATGTCGGGGAGCCCATTACCTGGCCCCATGATGGAACAGTCCGGTAGTACCACATTGCTCAACCTCCATATCCACCAGAAGAGAGAGGCAAACCAAACAGTTTGTGCATCTATTTATTTTGGAGAAACAGCTGGTGACCTGGGGTGAGAGGACTGTCGGAAAAGAAATGAAGCAGGGCAAAGGGGTATCCTTGAGGTGGGAGCAGACAGGAGGAACAATGTCAGACTGAGGACTTGAAGGAAAACTGCAGAGAATTCTGCAGAGGGAGAGTGGGAAAGGACAGAGTGGAATTTGAGGGGTGTTGAGGGGCATCAATCAAGAGGCAGATAGGGCTGGGGTCTAGTAACTGTTGCTGAGGGTGGCAGGGAGGGCTGCTCTGGAGAGGCCGGACAGTGTCCTGACTGTCCCCAGGTGGAAATCAGGAGGGCGGCTGGAAATTGGCAGGATTGTACTCCTGAGGTCTCTACAGAAGTTCTAAGGAACATATAAGCTTCTCTTCTGAGGGTTATTGCAGAAATTCTGGAAGCAGCATCGAGAGAATATCCAGAAGCCAAACACTGGAGAGGCGCGGGTGTATGAGCAGTCACTCATCTGTTCCTTGCTGCGGCAGTCACTCACCATGGTCTCAAAACCACTGTCTGGGGACGGACAGCAACAATCAGTGACATGGAGGTCCGAGGCAAAGCCCCGAGCCCTCCCATCCCCTCATGCCACAGAGACTGACCATCACTGACCCCCTACCCCTTCCTAGACCCCAGAAAGGCAGATCCTGAAACTGGACAGGGTCAGGGAATGCCAGGGAGTCACCAGCCATGAACTCTGTGGAAGTTTCCCATGGAAGGTTGGTGGGAAAGAGCCATTCAAAACACAGTGATAGGGACTTCCCTGGTGGTCCAGTGGCCAAGACTCTGAGATCCTAATGCAGGGGCCCCAGGTTTGATCCCTGGTCAGGGAACTAGATCCCGCATGCTGCAACCGAAAGATCCCACTAAGCAACTAAGATCCCATGAAGCAACTAAGACCTGGTGCACCTTAAATAAATAAATGTTTTTTAAAAAGTTCCTCTGGGAGAGTAAAGAGGAAGACAGCAAAAGACCAAACTCTGGTGAACATGAACTGTTAAGGCTCCAGAAGAAAAAGGCAAGACTCAGTGAAAGAGGCTGAGAAGAAGCAGTGGAAGAGGTAGCAGAAGAACAGTGCTGGCAGGAACTACTGCTGACAGACGGGGAGAAGGCAGCCCGAGGAAAGGCCAGCGGATCTGGGGACTCCAGGCCTGCGAGGCTGGGTGTTATAAGGAGGGTGAGCCAAGAAGGCAAGAGGAATGGAAGTAGCGATGTGGAGTAGCTCTAAAGGAAAGGAGAGAGGGAGTGATAGAACAGTATCTTAGAGTTGTGGGAACCAGTTGGGGTGCCGCTTAGAAGGCTGGTAGAGACTCAGTTCGGGAATGGACTGGACCCAAGATGAAAGGAAGAGGCAGCTTACTGTTCTTTATGAGCAGAGTTATGCAGCTGCTGCCCTTTGGGACAAGGCAGGTGTCAGATCCCAGAAGGCATCCCAACTCCTTGGTCTCAAAGAGGCATCGATAGCAGCTTAGGTATTCGTTGAAATATTTCTGTCTAATGGGTTCTTGATCATATATCTCAGACTGACCTGGAACACAGAGAAGCACTGACCCCAAACCCACTTAATTCCCAGACTGATCAACCCCACTGTTCCCTCCTACCTCCCTACTCAGAAAACCATAAAATCACCAATTCCTGAAAAATATCAGGCTTAATCTAACATCAGAAGCTTTAGTTCTCATAAAAAATCTCCACTCTCTACTCTCATACCTCTTGAAATGAGGAACTCATTCATTCAACATGCATTTGAGGGGCTAACATGCTTAGCACTCTACAAGCCTCTAAATTAAAGGTTAGGCCAAGGCAGTTCATTCCAACTTTTAGCAGCCCTGTTAAGACAGTGCTTCCTCTGTGACTTGGTTTCACTGTCCCTCACCCAACCCCCAGATTCTCTTTTGAATATGCTTTCTTAATCTGTAATGTTCAGAGTGTGAAAACCTCAGAGCGTATCATCACAGGACAGGAAGAATCTCTCCTTTCTGTAGCCAGGAGACTTCAAACAGCCCAGGGCCACATTCTTTGTTTGGTTGTCCTTTCACTGAACAGACTAATGAAACGTTGTCCACCAAAGCCCTCCCCAACTACACCATATTCATCTCCCTCCTCCTCTGGTCCCGGGCCCAGATCACATGTTACTGAGCCCCCAAAACCCACTTTCAGACCCAGCAGAGCACTTGTATGAAGCAGATGCTGAGCAAACACTTTGGATCTGGTTTCTGTGTAGACGGTGCTTTGCACCCAAGTGGAGTTATCAGGCTGAACTTAGCCTTGTTCTACGCTGTGTATCCTGAGGCTGTCATCTGGCATGTTCCCCCAACCCTCCCCATTCTGTATTGCCCTCAGATTCGAAGAGATTCCCCTTAGTATCTCCATTTAGGTTATTGCCGTTGAGTGAGACAGCCTTGGGGTAGTCACCAGCAATCTTCCTCAGAGTGAATATCAGTCTGTTATCAGTCTGATATTATCCCACCACGCCCACCCATCCCATCTTTCCTCCTGCCTGGTTTTACCTGAATGTTCTTGGTACATGTATTCAGATACTTGGTATCAGGGTTTCTGTATCCAGCAGGTTAGGAAACCCTTCTGACCCCATTGAAACACTTACCAAACACCAAGCTCATCGTGACCAGCACTATTAAGAGGACTATGTACAGGGTTTGATTCTGGTTACCTGCATGGCCTTCCATAACATACATGACTGCCCACCAGCCTCCACTTTGGCCTTATATTGGCTGAAGAGAAGTGGGCAAAGAGGAAAGGGGGAGGCAACATCCTTTTGGAGTGGAAATCAATGCTAGAATCTACAGCCAAGGGACAGAGTGTCCTCACCCATGGCCCTAACATCCTGGTTTGGAAACAAGGATGGGGGAAATGGGGGAAGGAGAGGGGAACCTTCTTTCATATTAATTCAACAGACATTCGTTAGATCACTGCATCAGGTATTGGGGATACAATACTGCACAAAGTCCCTACCCTCACAGAGCACAATCTAGAATGAGAGACCAGTCAACAATGAGGGAGTAAGGGGAAGAGTGTTTCTGGGAGAACTTGGGCAGTGCAAACCACTGACAAAGAGATTTCAGCAGAAGAGTACAAGATCAGATTTCTGTTTGTAAAAGATTTCTGAGGCGGGGAAATCAGTTAGGAAGCTATTCCTGAGTTCAGTCACAAGATGGCGGCCTGGTCTAGCAGAAGAGAGGGAAGCCGACAAGTGAATGACTCTGAGCAGCATTAGAAGGAAGACTAGACAGATTTGGACTTGGACTGTGAGGTGAGGAAGGGACTTGCAAAAGGGATGACTGTGATACTATTTTTCAGGATGGGGAAGACGTGTCAGAAATCCAAAAGCGAGGACACCTGAGTCGTGAGTGACCCTACTCAGTCCAGTAGGGGTGCCAGAAAACCAGAGCCGTTCCATACACCCCCACCCCCCTGCTTTTCCGGTCCCGCCTCAGCTCAACCGCAGGTCAGTGGGTCTGATCTCCGGTGCCCACCGGCTCTGGCGCTGTGAGCTCGCTCTCCGTGCCTGGCTGCACCTCAGGGCTTTTGGGAAGACGCGAGGGCGGCCCCCAGCCCAAGCTCAGCTCTTGGCCAGGCGGCTGGAGAGAAACCTGAGAAGGTCGAGTCGCGCGCTTCGTGGGGACCCAGGCATCCTGCCCTGGTGTGTGTGTGTGTGTGTGTGTGTGTGTGTGTGTGTACTTAGTCGCTCAGGGGTGTGTGTACCTCAGTCGTGTCCGACTCTTGGCGACTCCATGGACTGTGTGTGTGTGTGTGTGTGTGTGTGTGTGTACTTAGTCGCTCAGGGGTGTGTGTGTATACTTAGTCGCTCAGTCGTGTCCGACTCTTGGCGACTCCATGGACTGTAGCCCTCCAGGCTCCTCTGTCTATGGGGATTCTCCAAGCAAGAATATTGAAGTGGGTTGCCATGCCCTCCTCCAGGGGATCTTCCCAACCCAGGGATTGAACCCAGGTCTCGCGAACTGCAGGTGAATTCTTTACCGACTGAGCCACCAGGGAAGCTTGCCCTGGCGGATCACCTAAAGTACTATGCGGCTTCCCCGGAAGGTGGCACTTTGGTGCCAACATCCCTCCCATACCCGGATGCTGCGCCAGGCGCCCCATACGCTCCCTCCGCCGGGGGGCCTCCTGGGCCCACCTCGCCTGCTCCGTCGAAATCTGGCCAGATCAGTCTGTGTGAAAGACTCAGGTTTTTAGCTTTAAGGGTCGGGTGGGCTACGGAAAGTCCTCGGCTTCCAAGAACGCTCCACCTGCACCAGCTTCCGGTCTGAAGGTTTGGGGCCGGGCCCAGCCCGAGGATTCCCTGCTGATTATTCAAGAATCATCCGGTCTTGGGGCTGCTGATGAGGAAGCTAGGACGAAAGGATGGAAACACACCAAGAAAGGCGGACGCGAAAGAAAAAATACGAGAGAAAAACACACACCACTGCGTTCACCTGAAGAGACTTGGCACGATAAAAATAGAATTATTTTAGGGAAAAGTCAGAGTAATGGCGAACTGGGGAGGAGCACCTGGCACCGATATAAACGTTGAATAAGTGACAAAAAGAATCAGACAGCGGGGACTGTTTTCGAAGCAAAAGGGGCAAAGGGGAGGCAGAAGGGATTGTACAGCACCCTTTGACTCCCTCTCTTGAATAAAAGCGCAACGAGAAGGCATTAGAGGGGCTGAGGTTGGGCTCCCTGAAGGGGTCGCCCTGAGAGGTCCAGGAAGACTTGCGGTGAAGTTAAGAGACCCTGGACGCAGAAGGTCTGGAAGGGGCCTTCTCCAGGGGGCGTGGCCTTAGGCGCATTGAGCCTGCCCTTGTTTCGTTTTGCTCCTCCGCGTCCACGAGACTGGGCGCGGCTTCTGCGCGCGCAGAACCTCCAGAGTTCGTTGTCACGGTGACGGGCCCTTTGGAGGCTTTCCCCGGGTGAAGAGAAGGGGCGTTGCGATAGTCGCCTTGGTGACCGCAGCAGCTGAAGAAATCCAAGCTGAGGGCCCCTCCCCCGGGACAAGTTATATCTGAGGGTAAGCAACCGAATTACCAAACAAAGCAAATCGGGCCTTAGGACGGAATGCTGCAATTAGGGGACAATAAGTCGGGGTGAACAAAGGGCGGAGCTGTAGATGATTGGTCCAGGTTCTGTTAGGGGAGTGGCCGCGACACCGCGGTCTAGAAAAAAACTAGTAAGGGCATCTTTAATCCGAATACAAATGAAAGGAAAAAATGAATGACTGGGTTCCTGAGGGAGCTGGAAAGGCTTGCTGATTGGATGGCTGGATGGAGACCTGGCTATCCCCGACACCTGGGCTCCCCACTCTCTGGAGCCTTACACCCTCGGGGCCCTCATTCGTGACACTGCAGGAAACACATGCCCCTCCCGGGGACACGGAGCAAACCAACAACCCAAATACGCAACTGAGCGGGAGTCCAGCCCCTCACCCTGGGAGCAGCTAGGGTGGAGTCTGGGCCAATGAGGGTAAAATAAAGGATTCAGCCCAGGGGCCATCCCTTCTTCCCATGTTTCCCGTCTGTTTGCTAGCTCCCCTTTTTCCCAGCCACCATCCCCTCTCCCAGATTGCTCAGCAACTCAGCCTGGGTGTCCAGGCCTCGATTAGTGCCGGCTACAGCAAGAGCCAGAGCCCCAGCAGGAGTGGTGTCTGCATCTCAGCTGGTCTTCTCCTGAAAGACTACTAGAACCCTGATAAATAGGGTGAAGAGTGGACGGGGACGCCCACCCCGCCCTGGGGTTGGGGGGGGTGGGCGTGGCTCTGAAAACACAGCTGCTGTAAGCCTTGTTAGACAGGAAGTCATCTGGGTAGACTGAGACTTTTTGGGTGGCGTGGTCAGGAATTCAAATATTGAACCTCACCTCTCTCCACTCACTTCAGGTATCCAAGGGCCCCTCATGGCATACCCGCTGTTATCTATAGAAAGTGCAGGAAGAAGGGGGAGGGGCATTGGTGGTAGAGGCCAGTCAACAGAATCCCTAATGGCCATGACCAGGAGGAAGGAGTACTTTGTCTCTAGGGTGTGAAAGGTGGGGCCCCCCTATTTGCATTTAAGGAGGTTCCCTTGGCTGAACAAAGACTTGGTTTCCAGGGGACTAATGTGACCTAATGGGTCTGGAAGGCCAGGTTCAGAATCATGCAGCTGGTCCCACACCTTCACATTCCACCCTGTTTGCTCCCTAGGACAGGACAGAGGGGAGGGGTGCCAGTATCAGCTCTCCAGTATTGACTAAAGGTGGAGCATTGTGGAGCTGCAGTCAGTCTCTTCTAACCCCAAATAGCAGACAATGTGTCACCTGACAAGTCTCAGATCACTCCTTCCAGTGGAGGCTCAGTGTGTTTCCCTTGAAGGAGCCGCTGAGCTGGTTGGGGCAGACAGCCTCTGCCCCTGGAATTGCAGGGGAGCTTTGTGCATTGAGGTTGGAGGAGACACTGAAGTTAAACTGTATCCTGAACCTCACAATATAGTTGCTCACCTTAAGTATCTTGTTCAAAATGGTGGGCCCAGAGTGGTAAACCTAGGAGTATTTCATCTGGAAAAGAGGTTTCCAAGGGAAGAAGGTGGCCAGGCAACAAATGATGGGTGGGAGAGGGACTCATTCTGTTCCACAACGTCCAAGGAATGGAAATAGAATGGAAGAAATGGCAACCCCCTCCAGTATTCTTGCCTGGAGAACCCCATGGACAGAGGAGCCTGGTGGGCTACAGTCCACGGGGTGGCAAAGAGTCAGACATGATTGAGTGACTAACACTACAGGGAACCGATAGTGTTTCCTGGTTCAAACCAGGAATATTCTAACAGCTGTCCAATAAAGTGAAGTATGGCTCTGGGAAGACCTGAGTCCTTGGCACCTTGTCCTCAGTCCCTGGCAGGGCCTGTGTTTGTTGAATTGCAAAGAGGGTGTGAAGAGAGAGACTTGACATGGTGAGGAGGCTATGCAGGGTTTGCTGCATTCAACATGGGGAACAAGCCATTCCTCACTCCCCATGGAAAGAGCAAGAACTAAGCAATAAAAACTGGAGGTACTGATGCTGGAACCATGCAGGCTGGACCTAGAAATCGGTAGAATTGCTGCATAGGTCTAAGTCAGGTGCTAGGAAGTACTTTGTAAACAACAGAGCTCATGAACTGTGAGCATTGGAGGCAACCGTGGTCTCCTGGGGTGGTTGTATGTAGGAAGACCTAGGTAGGTACCAGGGAGGCTGCACAGTGGTGATGGTACTAGGCATGCCAGGGAAAGGCAAGAGTGGGGGACCCACTGGACAAGGACAACTCAGGTTGGGGGCTGATTGCCTGGGGCAACAGCAGAGATGGTAAGGGTTAAATTGGCTGCCTGAAGTGGGGTTTCTCAAAGCCCAGTCATTTGGAGCTTCAACTGTTCCGCACTCCCAACCCTGGCTTCCTGGATAGCTGGGAAGTCACAAAATTAGCCAGCCGGTAGAAAAAATACTTTTATTAATTATTAGGAATAATTCATTCATTTAATGCAGGGTGTGTGTTGGGAAGGTTAGGTACTGCCGGATGGATGAGGGGAAACGTGCAAGAGAACGGTGAGAAGGGGGGGTGGTCCCCCTGCTTGCCAGAAACTATAAACAGCAAAATAAACACAGAGAATCACAAACAGGGTCCTTCCTCATGTCTCCGTCCATCCATTCCTCCAGAATGAGTCCCAGTGTGGTCCCTAGAGGTGCCAGGGCATCTGGAAGTTCTGGGCTGGGAGTGGGGTGCAGTGTGTGGCTTCGAAGTTATTCAGATGCTTCTGAGCCTGAGGGGAGAAGGTGGGACAGGTGGGGTGCAGAGCACAGACACCTTCTGAACCAACTACCCACTTTAAAGAAGCTGCTCCTTCCAATGCTTACAGGGTACCCCCGTCCCCAAGCCCCACCTGTGCCCCTGGCCATCCAGGCACCCTCTTCCTGCTTCCCACGCCTTAGCTCACCAGAAACAAAGCCAGCTGCCGTCTTCCATCTGCACTCATGTCCTCCCCTGCAGAGAGAAGGTGCTCAAACATGGGCCACCCATCTGGGTATTCACCCCCTTCCCGGGCTCTTCCCAACCCCTTCTGCCCCAGCACTCCTTACCCACGCTCCAGGGGAATTCAGGCCCATGTTCTGCCTGGTAGGAGCGGAGGACGGACAGGCACCAGTCCTCCTCCACCTCCCACCGGCTGTAAATCGAGGCTGGTCATGGAGAGAGACGAGTGCCCATCAGCATCCTGGTCTTGCCAGGCCCCCAACCAAAGCCCTCAGCAGATCCCCTTTCACCTTCCTCCAGCTGTGAGGAGGCCTCCAGCCACTGCCTCACCACTCGAAGACCCTCCTCCGCCATCACCCGGGGATACCTATGGAGGAGCACCGGGACAAAAGGTCAGGACCCAGTCCTCTTCATTCCTCATCCCCGAACTGCCCCCCTCCCTGCACTGTCAGTACAAACATGTATGTGCGCGCGCACACACCCTGGTTCTCACCGATGCTGCAGGAATTTCAGCAGGAGGTCATTGCCTCGGTTCGACATGATGTCCTCAGGAACCCTGGGGGGAGAAGAATGGACACTGGAGGGACTGGAGGTTGGGGAGGAAGGGTCTGGATACCTGGGTTTCTGGCGGGCATTCTTTGGGGTGGGGGGCAACTTCCTGGCTGTCTCTGGGATCCGGGAGGGCAGAAGTTCCCAGGCACTCACGTGGTGGTGATGATCTCATCTCTGGTTCTGCGGATCAGCAGCACAGGGCCCTGGTACCTTCAGAGGACAGCACAGTGGGGAGGGAGACCTCAGAACAGGGACAGGTGAAACTGACTGCCTCACCCCAGCACTAGCTGTACTTTTTTTCAGGCTTTGCTGGGAGATCCCTGCTGTGCCAGGCATGAACCAACTAGCTGCCAGATCATGAGAAGGTCCAGGGTTCCAGGGAAGCTGGGAGGGATTCGGGGTGGTGGGAGGGTCCCTCACGGGACATGGGGGCAGTGGCTTATGCTTGTACTTTGGTGCTAATTTCAGCATTTGAACACCCAGCAGCATCTCTACAGGGGATGAGGTGGGGGAAGGGTGTCGGATGCTAGACACTGGCCAGCCCTCACCTGCACAGCTGCTCTGCATTGTTTAGATTGAGATGCTGCCTCACAGTCCTGGTCACCAGGCCCCCTAACGTGAGATAAACGTGAAAGGACAGCAGACACAAGCCCCTGCCCAACACAAAGGTCCCCACTGTCCATGGAGAAGAGAAAACGGAGGTTCCCAGACAGGGGAGTCCCCCTGCTTCTCAACAATGTGGTGGTCTACTCCCCACCCACACAGAGGGGAACCATCTCCAGTGAGAACGTCTCCCGGGTCCAGCCCACCTCTTCCCTCAAGGGCAGACCTGGATGCTGCACTTACTCCAGCTGTCTGGCATGACTTTCAATGCCAAGGGCACCAGGTCATCAAAGGAGGCATCCAGGATCACGGCACTAATGTCCGGGTAGGACATGGCGGCCCACGTAGCTGGTACCAGGAAAGGAAAGAAAGGGTGAGGACCAAGGGGCTCCTGCCCACCCCTACCCCTACCCTCATCCCCCTGACCCTACAGGCCCACCCCATCCTGCCTACTAAGTTAGCCCCAGGTCTCGCCCTAACCCCTCGCTTCACTTGGCCAGGGCACTGTCCAAAGAGAACAATGAAGCGCACTGAAGACAATACCAGAGGCAACATTTACTCCTTGATCTCCCCAGGTTCTACTTTTAATTATAGGGCACAAGGGTGGAAGGAAATGTGAAGTGTACTCAAATATGATAGCTTCTTCCAGACCCACTCAGAGAGCCCACCTATTTTCTCCTCCACCCCACTCCCGGGGAGACAGAGAGATGGCCTGAGTGTGCCTACAGTAGCAGGGTAGGAAGGAGGTGGGTACCAGTGAAGCCACCGATGGACCAGGCATAGAGGATGATATCCTCGGGCTGAAAGCCCAGGCGGTGGATGGCAAACTGGACCACCACATCCATGGCGTTGGCCTCATTCTGTGGGAACGGCACCCCCTGCAGGAAGAAGGGCAAAGGGTCAGCACAAAAGACCACCTGCCCACCACCCCCCTCCCAGCATGGACCCTTCCTGCAGCTACACTGCAATAGACAGTGAAGATGGAACTGCAGCTCTGAACAGACAATTCAGAGAGCTATCATCTTACTTAATGGAATAGACTCCTGTCAGTGGCATTAAAAATAAATAAATAATAGGGCCAAGAGAGGGGCTGTTCTCTCTAGAAACCAGTCATTTATAACAAGATCCACTATCTCCCCTCCTGCCAAACCCCCAGTGTAAGAGGAGGAGGCTTGCAGCTCCCCACCCTTGGCACCCAGGTCACAGGTGAGTGGGAGGTCCTACAGAAATATAGACCCCTTTCCCTGACTCCAGTGACTGACCACAGGGAGACAGGCTATAATTCAGGAAAAAGAATTTAAAGAAGGCCTCACCGTGCTTCCAGCAAAGCCTGGATGATTCCAGCCCAGGACTGAATATCCAGCTGTAACACAGAGGGAGAAAGGGCTGGGACCTCATGGCCTATGACCTCTGGCCACTCTCTGCTCCTAGCTCTGGGGGAAGGAGCAGAAGGACACTGGAACTCTTAACACCCAACACAGAAGCAAATAACTCCAAGCCTTCCCAGAATGGGAAGATGACAAAAAGGTTCTGATGCAGCAGAAGGGACAGAGATGTGACTATTGAGGCATGGGAACAGAACCAAGAGCATAATAGGGTAAGGGACACAGCCCAAGGGGAGGGATGTAAGGTTAGCAAAGCAAATGGGTAATAGGCTTTTCCCGAAGGCAAGGGTCTCAAACCTCACTCGAGAAGGTGGTTAGGCCCTGGGAGGTCCTATCCATGTGGGGAGGTGGGGACATTCCATCCCAAGGGGCGGAGATAAGAGGGCTGAGCCATGGGCCTACCTTCCAGAGGTGTGGAGACGCAGCCCACCTCATAGAAGCCTGCGTTCCCCTCACAGCAGATCACCTAGAAAGGGAGCAGGAAGAAGCCCAGTTGGGACTGAAAATCCCCCTACTGGCAGGGAGGGCAGCCTCTGGGGGCCCTGCATGTGGTAAGCATCCAGAGGCAACTATTATGATGATGTCTTTTTGGTCCCTGCATGTCAACTCCTTCATCCATTTCTCTCTTACAGGGATTTCCTACACCAAGAGGTTGGTAGGGAGGAGGTGGGAGCTGGGATGATCCCCACTGGGCTTCCTCAGGGCTGCAGCAGACCCCAGCACTTCCACTGCCCTCCCCACACTCTACCTTTGGGCTCCCTGTGCCCACTCACCAGCTTCTGTCCCTGGGGCTCAGCTGTCCCTCGTCGGTCCACAAACATGGTGTCAATTTCATTGCCATCGCAGGCCAGCAGCTTTGCCCGGCGCCCATGACACTGAGCAGAGAGGATGCATTGGCCAAGTTGGAAGGGCAGGAGGCCACATTCATGGGTGGGGGGAGAAAGGCTGTGGGGGTGGGTGGTTGATGGGTAAGGGGGCCTTACCTCTTCCACCAGTCGGGCCTGGCCCTGCAGCAGCACAGGCATGAGGGCCTTCTGGAGCAGGTACACAGAGCCCGGATACAGCATCCGGCGCCCCAGGGTGTGTGCTACCAGGTAGCTGTGGGGAACACGGGGTTAATGAACCTCAAACAGGGGAGTCCAGGGACCATCCCAGCCCTAGCACTCAGACTGTGGTCTGCTTCACCTCTGACCCTCACAGTTTCGTTTTTCCTTTTCTAGGACTTAATGAACCAATATACGTACCAATTTTTTCAAACATCTTTTGTTTGGTTTTTGGTTTTTGGCTGTGCCATGTGTTTTGCGGGATCTTCCTTCCCTGACCAGAGACTGAACCCATGTCCTCAGCAGAGAAAGTGTGGAGTCCTAACCACTGGACTGGCAGAGAACTCCCTTCTCTAACTATTTTTACTGCAACCTTTTAAAGATAATTTATATCGTGGTCTAGGACACACATATGCATATATTAATCTTGAAAGTTTTATGAGATAACACTTTGTATATACAACAAGTAAAAGCAAAGTAATTAACAATTATGATTCTGTTAATGTATTTATTAAAAGTCCCCAAGTAAATAATACTGTTTATTACGATACGCCTGGTTATCTACCATGTAGTAGGTGCCAAGAGCCTAGCATAGGGTACTCTGGGCTTAATAAATATTTCTTGAACAAATGCACTAATTTAGACACATCAGATGTGGCAGGTGCCACTCCTTAAAAAGATAGTTAACCATGTCCAGTCAATCCCAAAGGAGGGTCTGTCCCCAGAAAACTCTACAAACTTGTCCAGCAGACCCCCTCAACATCTCAAACTTGGCTCTTCCCTCTGATCAATCAGCACGCAGTCCAAAACCCACCACCGAGTCCACCCCCTTCCTTGGTATCTTCCAACCTGCCTCCTAGCCCCCAGCAACAGAAAACTCCCACAGTGGCCTGGCCACTGGAAGATCCAGGTGGTCACTGTGGTTACTTGGGCTTTACCTCGTGCTCTCGGGCATCCAGGCAAGGAGGAAGCCCTTCAGAGTATGTTAAATCTCACCAACTCTATGAGGCAGGCTGTTCAAAGATGTAGAGGCTGGAACTGCCTCACAGTGGAAAAACCAAGGAGCAGCAGGACCAGGCTAGGGCCGCAGCCGCCAAAAGACCCTGCAGCAGCCAAGGCTGTGCGTCCCCTCCCCACCCACAACCTCATCCTTCCCCCTCAGTCTCGCTGAAGAGCTGTTGTGTCAGACACAACTGTGTTAATATCCCAGCTCTTCAGGTACCACCTGGGAGGCTGTGGAGCTCTCTGAACCTCTTGTTTTTCACACACACACAATGCGATAGCCATGGCACCAGGCCTAATAAATGACAGTCATCCTCCAGTGGAGCACCCTGTCCTGGAGCTGCACCCCATGTTCCCTCCACCTCAGCTCGCCTCCTCCCTGTCTTCCTACCTGGTGATCTGACAAGGCAGCTTCTTGACTCGGTTAAGGAAGGTGTCAGCCGTCCCCCGGTGCAGGGGCTCTGGGCGGAGCAGGGCCACACCCCGGCGGGAAGGGCCCCCCCGGGACTCCTTCCTGAGGAACGGAAAGATGCAGGGGAGCATGGGGTGAGGAGCAGCAAGCTGGACGTCTGAGGTCCGTAGGATGCTGGGGTCTAGGAGTGAGGAGATGGCGCTGGAAGGCAAGCACTGGACCCCAGGAGGGGCTGGAGGTGGGGGACAGGTCAGAACAGGGAGGCAGCGAAAGAACTGGGGCCTCACCGGCTGCTGGGTTCTTCCCAGTGGAAGTCGACTGGCCAGCTCCTGAAGTCAAAGTTGTAGTTGGCAAGCTGCCTCTGTGGTGGGCAGAGAGATATGTGGGATGATAAGGGGAGTTGGAGGGGGGAGGCCCACCTACCCGCCCTGGACACTCCCACCACCCAGAGGACTGGCCCCCAAACATCATGGGGGGGACATGCAGAGGTCAGCACCCTCTGGTTGGCAGATGGAAAGTTCTGCCAGGACCAGCAAAATCAGGAAAGAGAGGATGCCCTATTAAGGTATCAAGACTGGCCTGTCTGCCCTCCTCCAGAAGAGGAGCCAAAGACTCTTCACTTTTCTAAAATCTAAGGCTGACTCACCCCCAGCAGGAGTGGCTGGAGGGGCTGGTGCTTCTGAGGGAGAAGGCAGGGGGCCTGTTCATTGGTCATTGCTCCCTTCCCCACCTGGGTCCTTCACACAATGCTGACTTGAAGGACTGAAACATCTGTCCCAAGACTGGGTGAGGGGGAAAGAGGGAAGTCGTACACACAGGAGCCCCTCTGCACCCGGGCCACCATCTGAACCAAGCTCTCTCTGACTTTCATCTTCCATCTTCCTGGCCACCTCCCTTCTCTCAGTTCCTGCAGCCACGGGTCACCCAGACCCTCTGTGCCTCCATTCCCTCCACCAATCAGTCCACGTGCTTTTTGAGGGCAGCGGGAGCTGCGCTGTATTCCTTCCACTCTGCTGTATTCCCTCCCCCGCCCCCAGAGCTCCCAGCACTCTATTTTGAGAATAGTTTTTTTATTTTCTGTCACAGACTGTTTTTTTTTTTTTTGACATTTTCAAAAATAACTGGACTGAGAGAGAGCAATAGCAACATTCTACAAAAATGTAAATGGTGAAACAAAACAAAATGCAGGGAAGCAAATTTCAGGCGAGCTCTGTTCAGGCCTGGACCCAAACACAGCCTGAGTCACTTCCTTGCTCGGTGACTCTGCCTGGGTCTTGTAACCTCTCTTTGTCTCTCAGACGTATAAAGAAGGGTAATAATGCCACCTCACACTATGGTTGTGAGGATTAGAAGGGGTGTATGCATAATGTGTGGTGGAGCATCCTTACAAAGCTCCGTAAGTGGTGGTGTGGAGCAACCAGTAATCTGACAATGGTGGTCAGAGCTGTTTGACCCAGAGACCTCTTTGTAACAGGAAAGAGCTTTATAGGGCCCTGAAGCCCCTTCTCAAAGATAATTACATGCCAGCACTGGCTGGGCTGGCGCAACTCCAAGGACACTCTGCCCTAGCCTTTCTCGCTCCCAGCTCCATGGTGTGCTCTTGAGCACAAGGATGGACATACCTGTCTGTCTTGTCCCATCCCTGAACAAAAACTAGTACAGTGTTCAGTGCACACAAAAAATAAACAAACATTTGGGAGAACAAGCTGTTGTGATAGAGAGGAAAGCCCCTTCTAGGAAATGCTGTGGAATGTTTCCACGTCTAGACAATTCTGCAGATGGAGGGTAGAGGATTGTGCTGGTGGAATATTCCATCAGAAGTGGGGAGGGAAATTTCCTCCGGCGGACAGTTTACTTGTGGAGGGGAGAAGGGGTCCAGCCACGTGCAAGCAAACACCCAGCATGGCGGCTGGGGAGACCCATCTGCCTGCTTGGGAGAAGCTGGCCGGTGACTGGGGAGACGGCGGAGCCTCTCACCTTGTTTTCTGCGGAGTGGTTCCTATGTGTTGCCTCTAAAATGGTGATGAACTGCCGGTACTGGGGGTTGGTCCAGCGGCCAATGCCTGGTGGAGAGAAGATAGGAAACCATATCAGGAAAACTGGGAAGCAAGATGGGAGGGTTTCAGGAAGAGAATCAGAGATGGGCAAAGAGAAACGAGAGAAGAACAGAGGGCCCTGGATCTGGGGAAACAGGTGACCTGAGACGACTCCCTTCCTCCATATTCCAGCCATTGGCATTCTTCCCCTCCCTAACTTCTCCAGTTGGTTTCTTCCTAGACTATGGACCTTCCACCCTTCAGGAAGTTCATTCTTCCCAGTCTTAAAACACTTGTCACTTGCCCTCAGGCTTTACCCTTGCTGCCACTGGGCTTTTCTCCTTGTCCCTCTACCCTTCTCCAGTGCTACCTTTCTGTCTCCTTCCTGCAAATTCTAACTCCGTGCATCTGGCTTCACAGTTCTTATCCCATGATTACTTCCTCATTACATCCAAGTTCCCTTCCTCTGTCTTCATTCTCTTTTAACTGTGCCTCTCAGCACTCTTCCTGTCTGTCCAAATTCCTTTCTCCTGTCTCCTGGGGCCATCTTTGCCTCCTTTCAATTTCTCCCCTGCCTCCCTTCCCCTTCCCTCCCTGAATCCAAGGCCATTCTCAACACTGAGCTCTTTTTTCTCTTTGCTCAGCCCCTCGTTGATCCTATCTGCTCTCTCTTCGCTGCTGGGGAGTCTCAACTGACTTCTCGGCCTCTCCTGACCCGACAGGTGTCAGACATGGGACAGACAGGGGAGAGGCAGCGGGAAACCAGACATGCAGGTCCTGGTGCTCAGAGAGGTGGCATTTTGGTTGGGAGCAGGGTGGGGCTGGAGAGAGACAGTAAATGAGTAAATAAGAAAAATGAAGAGAGGGATAAAGCCTATAAAGAAAATAAAAGCAGAAGAAACTAGAATGCTATGTATCATCAAGGGGAGTGCCCCCCATACAATACTGAGAATGAAAAGAGCTGAAGAATGATTTGGAGGGAATGATGTCATTTGTGCTAAAAATGTTAACTGCACCCCTCCAAATGCTATCTAGTGTTTATACTTGTCATTTTGCACAGATTCTGAGATGCAGATTATTTTTTTCATATTTGAAAACTCTGCAATTGATATGCATTTACAGTTCATAGCAGTTTAGATGTGATGGAATGAGGTCAGTATTTTGTAAAAGTATACAAATATAAACCAGGAAAAAGAAAAACCCACACCAGATGACAATGGTTACTTCTGGGGCTGGGGAAGATTCCAATAGGAACGCCAACTCTGTAATGCTTTTAGCACTGGTTTGGCAAAAAAATTCGTTCAGGCTTTTCCACTCTTACAGAAAAACCTGAATGAACTTTTTGGCCAATCCTGTATTTTATGGACAAAAGGTATTTGAAGCAATAAGCGCAAAAAACAAGCATTTTAGTTCTGATATTTTGTTTTTTGGACTTCTCTGTAGTTAATTTCTCCCCTTAATGGAAAAAAAAAAATTTGAAAATTAAGACAAAACTGAGGAATGGGAGCAACTTTTAGATAGGCAGGGCGGGCCTCTCTGGGGAGGAAGCTCAGCCCTTTGGAAATCAGGAGGCAGAACAGGTAGAAGGTCCTCACCCCAGACTGGACCCAAAGGCAGCCACCCAGCTCCTGACCCCACCACTCCCTTCTTAGGCATCCCCCTTACCCGCTTTTCATCAGGTGTAGCTGCCCAGAGGGCAATGGTTTGGCTTATCTCTTTTCATTTTTTAAACTGTGAGATAATAACGTATTTACATAAAGCATACATTCAGTACAAACATGTTTAAAGTACAAACATTCCTGGGCTGATCACTGGGATCAAGAAAGAGAACAAAGCTGCCTCCCACCAGGGGTCCTCCCCAGCCTGTTCTCTCCCCCTTCCCAGGTAATCACTCTCCCGACTTTTGACTTTTAAGACAGTCAGGCCTGTGTTTCTCTTTAGTGTTGTGCCGCTTATTTATGCATCCTTGGAACTTTATGTAAATGGAAACATAGTGCATAAATTATTTGGTGGTCCCGGTTGCATCTGTGAGATTCATCTGTGTAGCTGAGTGTAACCAGTTCGTTCAGTGCCTTGCTCTCTGGTGTTGTGTGGTAGGACTCGACCTTCTAATGTATTTATCCATCCTGCTATGTGGGGTCATAGAGTCCAGTTTAGGATTATTACAAACATACATGGATATGTATGGAGCTGTTGGAGGGTATATGCAGCTTTTCTAGATAATAGCAAACCTTTTTGCTAAGTATTTGTTCATACTTATGACCCAAGCCCTTTAAGGAAAGGATCATGTCTTGACCACTGATTACTTCCCCTCAGGGCCTAGCACCAAAAGGTATTTGCAGAAGGTATTTAATAAATATTTACCCAATGATGGACAGATCCAAACCAGGCTCCCTCTCCACCTACCTCGGAGGCAGGCCACTCCTGCCAACAGTAGAAGCAGTGTCCCAGCATAGTGAGAAAATGGCACCACTTTGGACAAACTCAAGTAACCTGGGAGGGGAGAAGGATTATGTGAAAAGCTTTCCCCACTGTCCCCCAGCCCCTCTTCCAAGTTCAGTCCCAACCTCCCCACTACACCCTCTTTGGGGGACAGCAGGCCCTCAGAGGAAGAAGATGCCTGATGGAAGAGGGAAGCCAAGCCATCCTCATCACAGGTCCCCTTTCCTCATTGGGGAATCGGCTCAGCTGCCAATGATCTGCCCATTTCCTGTCCCACCACCTTTGAAGTCACACTGACCTTTCCTGTACAAGTAGAAGAAGGCGAAGGGAGAGGAGTAGTAAGAGATGGACCAGAAGACTGAAGCCTGCAGCAGAGAGACAGGAACAAGCAATCAATACACATACACACAGGTCTGCCATTACCAGGTCCAGGCTCTGAGCAAAGTGAATAACCTGAGGGATATCACATCAAGTACCTATTCTGTGCATGACACCACGCACACAGTAGGTGCTCAATTATTTGCTGAAAGGTAGTGTGTCAGAGCGTTAACAGAGGCTGGGAAAACTAGGCACAGCTTCTATTCTCTTCCTCTCATCACCTCTGGACATAATTTCATCACACGTAAAGACCAGTCTCTTTCCACTCAAGGTAATCAAGCCTTTTCAATCAGCCCTGCTCAGGACAGTCCCTGGCCCGGTCCCTAAGAGATGCACAAATGTCACCAAAGGAACCTTGCCAGAGAGAACAGCTGTCTCTGCAGCCAAAGAGGTTAGTTGCCAGAAAGGACAGGTCACTGGGGACTGCAGGACTCAGCACCTGCGGATGGTCCCGAACGTAAACACGGTTTCCCCACGGTTCAGGCTGCCCCAGAGAAAGCCGTGCATAGGCCAAAGGGGAGTACCAAGTATGCACGCTGGAGAGCTGTCTGTGTGTATGTGTGTTGGAGATGCCCGCTGCAGAGCCCAGAGCATCCCCCACCCCCAGGGGCACTGCCTTCTCCCAGGATGGGAAGGAGAAGGTTCAAGAGGGCAACTGGGTCTGAAAAGATGCGGTAGTCCCAGATGCCAGGGCAGACATACCAGTGCCAGGATGCTGTCAGCATGTTTCTCGAGGGCACGGGGCTGATAGTACGTATCCTGCCAAAACAGATGGCTGAATTAAGGACCCTGCTACTTGACAAGGCCTCCACCATCCCTTTTGGAAGGCCTGATGTGTGTTCAACACTCTAGTCCTAGCCCCCAAAGTCATCTCTCCTTGGATGTCTCTGTTTCCCCTCTTCCCCACCCTGACTCATAACCTGATCTCTCACTCCAGATCCTGAGAACAAACACAGGGGGCTGGACCTGGAAGCAAAAGTGAAAGCAGCTTTGGCCGACTTTTGCTCCTTTTCCACAACCGAGTTTCAAATGGATTGTGGGAGGATGGGGATCGGGGTTAGGGAAGAAACGACACCATGACAACTTTAAAAGGGAAAGAAAAGCATCGGAAGAGCAGATTCATTAAGGAAGAGAATGTGGCCGGGGGTGGGCAGTTTGTAGAGTACAATGAACATAATTGAGACTACCGATAAAAAGGAAGAGCGCATTTAGGGGCACTGCCTACCACCTCACCGGCTTTCTTGAACACAATAATCCTGAGGTCTCTAAGGTAGACTAGGGGTGGGGTGGGGGAGACCGGATATATTAAATGTTGCAGAAGTCATTTTGAAATTCAAGGCCAGGGGAGATAAACGGAACCGGGTGAGGCACGGGGTACGAGGAAATTGAGAGTTTGATGGCAAAATCATCCAGCTCCGGAATCCGAGCGGGGTCTCTTCCAGGATTTAGGAGTCAACTGGGAACGGCATGAACCACGAAGCGCAGGGTGAGGGGTCGCGAAAGGAAAAAGCTAGGAGTGGCAGTCGGAATGAGAAAGCACTGGCAAACAGCAGTAAAGCAGGCGGTCAGTCCACAGGCGTGACTTTAACCCAGGAAGCACAAAGAGCACAGACTTTGCGGAAAACTGGCTGGACAAGCAGTCTCCCCCTATTTCCAATAATGGGTGCTTCTGGGGAGCAAAGGCCGCAAAGGGGTTTGGGCCGTACTATGTTTTTAACCAGGGGAGAATCGACTCACCCAGGAGCTGGAGTGGGGGTTAGTGACTGAAGTTGGAGTCCCAGGGACGCTGGACGGGGCCCTTTCAGAGTCCCTTTCCCGGTAGATTTTGTAGAGCCGGGGGCCTAGGACGCAGCTCAGCAGCTTCGCCATGGCCCCGGCCCGGGCCGCTGCTCTTCCAGCAGCAGGTCCCCCTGTCAGCCCCGCCCTCCCAGGGCCGCTAAGGTGTTGCGTGCCCTTGACGTCAGCACGTACCGGCTCCGCCTCGCGCCGAGTTGAGACAGTTTCAGCGCTTCTTGAGCAGGGTTTCCTGCATTTGGAGCTACGGGTGCAGCCGTAGTCAGAAATTAGTTGGAGGCGTTTTGATCGTGGAGAGTTAGAACTATCATGAGACATGGTTAAGTCACTTTTTTCTGCCCCTTAATATCGGCAGACTCTCGAGCGACAGTGAGAACAAGGGGTAAGATTAGCATTTGAAAAGAGCAACAAAAAAGATATCTAGGAATACATCTAAGAAAAGAAATGCAAGATTTTAGGAACAAATTACAGAACTTACTGAAAGAGGTAAACGAAAGCTTGAATAAATAGCTACGCCATAGTTATGAATAGGAAGATTCAGTATCGTTAAGATGTGTGAAACACTGGTTAAAAACAAAAGGATGAATTATCGCACTTAAGCGTGAACAATTCTCAGAACCATAATTGCATACAACATGACACCACAGTATAAAATTTAAAAACATAAAATTCAATGATCAATTATGTGAAAGATAAAGAGCAAATGTATAACACTGTTACACAGCATAGAGGATCGTTGGCTGAAAGGGTAATATTCTATTTCTCAAAAGGTATACTGTTTTTTTTTTTTCTTTGTACCTTACACCTACATAATATATAAACCCTTTAGCTTTTCATTGTAGTAAACATATATACAGAAAGGTGCACTAATTAAATATATCTGTGAGTCTGATTCATAGATAAATTCATTTGTGTCATGTAAGAGATGTCATATGGTACTTGTCTTTCTGACTTACTTCATTTGGGCTTCCCAGGTGGCGCTAGTGGTAAAGAACCCGCCTGCCAATGCAGGAGACTTAAGCAACATGGATGGGGAAGATACCCTCAAGGAGGGTGTGGCAACCCACTCCATTTTGCCTGGAGAATCCTATGGACAGAGGAGCCTAGTAGATGACAGTCCATAGGATCTTCCCCACCCAGGGATTGAACCCGGGTCTCCCACATTGCGGGCAGACTCTTTACCACCTGAGCCACCAGGGAAGCCCTGGGTCAGGAAGAGCCCCTGGAGAAGGAAATGGCAACCCACTCCAGTAATCTTGCCTGGGAAATCCCATGGACAGAGGAGCCTGGTGAGCTACAGTCCATGGGGTCGCAAAAGAGTCCAATATCACTTAGTGACTAAGCAACAACAACAAACTTTATATACGTGGAATCATACAGCACATGCCCTTTGTTTCGGACTTTACTCCCATGTTTGTGAGATTCAACCTTGTTGTATGTCATTGTGACTTGTTCATTCTTGTTGCTATCGTTATGTGAATATACCACAGTTTATTTAGCCATTGTACAGTTGTATGTTAGATGTAGTATTTGGTGTGTATGAAATAGTTCATCAAAAACAATCTCAAAAATAGCTTTTAAAAATAAATAACACATTAAGACACTATGAGAGAAATATGAAGAGCTACCTTAAGAGAATCCTCTCTGGGGCAAAGGGGTAAATCAGTGATTTCTCTAGGCCCCTGCTATTCTCCTTGAGTAACGACTTAATATACTCATCAGGGGCTCAGAAGCAGTCTGGAATGTGCCAGGCAGCCACAAAGGAAGTCATTCTCAGTCATTTAGGGAATTCTGACTGAGTATGCTGACTTGTGCTAGATTCCCTGGAAACCAACATGAAGACTCAGCTTCTTCCCTCATGGCTAGTCTCTTGAATTGGAGGCGAGAACACGGAATGTACTTTCAGACTGATGGGAGGTGGACAGCCATGACCCCTTCTGCACAGGCTGCTGCTTTCTCTCTCTCTTTTTTTTTTAATTTTTTAGTATTTCTTTGTTTTTATAATTAAAATTCTTTTTATTTATTTATTTTTGCCCGTGCTGGGTCTTTGTTGCTGCATGAGGGCTTTCTCTAATAGCGGTGAGAGGGGGCTACTCTCTAATTGCAGTACACAGGCTTCTCTTGTTTCGGGGCATGGGCTCCAGAACACAGGCTCAGTAGTTGTGTCCATGGGCTGTTAGCCCACTGCATGCGGGACCTTCCCAGAAAGTATAAGTGTTACTCACTCAGTCCTGTCCAACTCTTTGTGATCTCATGGACTGTAGCCTTGTCCACAGGATTTTCCTGACAAGGATACTGGAGTGCGTTGCCATTTCCTGCTCCAGGGGATCTTCCTGACCCAGGGATTGAACCTGGGTCTCCGACATTGCAGGCAGGCTACCAACTAAGCCACCAAACCAGGGGTCAAACCCATGTCCCCTGAATTGGCAGGCAGATTCTTAACCACTAGACCACCAGGGAAGTCCTTTTTAAATTTATTTTAATTAATTAATTTATTTGGCTGCACTGAGTCTTAGTTGCAGGATATTTTTTTTATGAATAGTTGTGGCATGCAGGATCTTTCGTTGCGGCAGGTGGGATCTAGTTCCCTGACCAGGGATAGAACCCTGGGCCCCCTGCATTGGGAGTGTGGAGTCTCAGCCACTGGACCACCAGGCAAGTCCCTGCACAGGCTTCTTAGCACAGAGAGTCTTTGATCTGAGTTCTTCAGCCGATGTGGAGTCTGAAGCATGAGGAGATTATCCTTGGAGCGGCCTGAACTGGTCCTTTCTTGGCATGGAAAGGTGGTTGCTACTTTTTTCCCAGTGGACATTCAGCTGGGCTTTATCTCCCCGGCATTCCCATCCCCCTCAGAGGCCCATGTCACTCCAGACTAGGGAATATAGGCTTTTATCTGGGCTTTGTTTCCTCCCTGGGAATAGCAGGTCCCAGACAAGAGAACTTGGTAAGCTCTCCCCATGGCTGTCTTATTTCTCCTCCTTCTGTTCCTATGTGGGCCTCCCCAGGCTGAAACAGGAAGGAGAAGGGGTAGGGGGATTCTTCACTTCTCCACAGGGTTGGGAGGGACTGCTGCTGTTTCTCCTTAGGGGTCTGGGAAGGTGTTTGGCTCACGAAGATAGATCTACCCGTTGACCTCCCCCTGCCTCTAATATTAGGAAAGATTCAGAGTCAATGAGGGTCCAGATCAGGCACCTTTAGAAAATAAGAGCGGACACGTAAATGCTCATTCAGAAAAGGAAAAGTGAAAGGAAGGGATACGGGCATTTGTTGGCTATTCCAGCCTTCGCCCTCCTGCCCTCAGATCCCCGCATTCGCTGGAGGAGAGGTGGGGAAAGCCTTATCCTCTTCTCTCCGTCTCGCTTTTTGTAGCTGTCACTTGAGAAAGGAGCTCACAGTCAGGCCTAGTGCTGGGGGACCCCAGAAGGGAGGAAGCCAGGGGTGGGAGGTGGAGGGGTGGGATCGCTGACCTGATGGAGGTCTCTGGTCTCACACTGCCCCCTCCCCACAGACAGCATCCAGGCCATCTATGTGGTCTTGGGGGAGGCACTAGAGCTGCCATGTCCTTCACCACCTGCCCTGAATGGGGACGAATTCCTGTCCTGGTTCCACAGCCCGGCAGCAGGCTCCTCCACTGCTTTAGTGGCCCACGTCCAAGTGGCCAGGCCCTCCCGAGACCCTGGGAAGCCCAGAAGAGAATCCAGGCTCACACTGCTGGGAAACTACTCTTTGTGGCTGGAAGGGTCCAAGGCAGGAGACGCCGGGCGGTACTGGTGTGCCGTGCTGGGTCAGCGCTACAGGTACCAGAACTGGAGGGTGTATGACGTCTCCGTGCTCAGAGGTGAGTGGGGGGCCTGCAGACCAGGGGCTGCTGGGAGCCAGGGAAGTCCAGACAAAGAACTGAGCAGTCCCTCTCTCCCTCCAGGATCCCAGTTCTCTGCGAGGGCTGCAGATGGATCTTCCTGCTCTGTCCTCCTGTGTTCTGTGGTCCCTGCCCGGAGCCTGGACTCTGTGACCTGGCAGGAGGGGAAGGGTCCTGTGAAGGGGGATGTGCAGTCCTTCTGGGGTGATGGGGCTACCCTGCTCTTGGTGTGTCCTGGGGAGGGGCTTCCTGAGCCCAGGGCACGTAAACCAGGAATCATCCGCTGCCTTGTGCCTCAGAACAAAGGGATCAGCTTTAGCCTGGCAGGTGAACTGAGTGACAATAAGGGAAGGGAGTTTTGCCTCCAACACATCCCCTACTGCTAGTTAGGGAATCTGTTATTGGCTGTTATTTTCCTCCACTGCCTGTAGGAGGAGGGCTATTTTTCTTTTCTCGATTGAATCCATAACAGAAAAGGGGGTTGGTTAAGCCAGATTTCTCATCGGACAGACCATAAGCCAACAGGGAGAAGAAGAATTCTGGTGGATAATCTATGATTTTTGTGGAATAGCCCTTAGCAGAAAGGAAGAAAGTAAGAAGTACTGCTGGGGCAGTTGTTTGTTGAAGAAAGGATATATGCACCGATGTTATAATGGCCCATTGATGGTGGAGGCAGAAGGAGAAAAAATATATAATTGTTTTACAATAAAAGTCCATTATACAGAGAAAGAATGCTATTGGATGTAGAATAACCCATTCACAAGGCAGGAGGGAGGAGCAAATGGCCATTATTTTGGTAAGCAAAGGGCAGGGATGGGATTTTATTTCCCTTTGCGTCCTCAGCACCTAATCTGGGGTCTGGCATGTGGGGGGCACTCAGCGAATGCCTGTGGAGTAGATGAATGGAAGAATGAATAAACAGAAGGCACGTTCTTATTTTCTTAAAAGGGTGAATTACTGTGTAGGGCATGAGGAAAAAAATCAGAGTTATGGTTGATGGTTCAACCCAAAGTTAGCCGTCTGTGTGTAGCCTGTGGGGGCATCACCATTCAATATCAATGTTGGTTCATGAGGTCAGGGTGAGAGGCTAAGTGGGGTAGTGGATAGTGGGGGCAAGGAAGTCTTGTTTTGGAAAAACCCACCAAATTATGGGGGGAAAGCCTCTGTTTGGGACACAAGGGACAGACTCCCCTCCCAGCCTCCCTCCTAATCCCTCTTGTCCTGCCCTTAACTGCAGCCTCCACAGATGCCTCCCCTGCCCTCTGTGCCCCTTCCGCAGACTGGGATGTGGCCTGGATCCTGACACTGTTGCTCACAGTGGGTCAGGGGTTCACCATTGTGGTCCTTGGCATCATGCTCTGGAGGCAGAGGGCCCAGGGGGCTCAACACAGAAGTGAGTCCCTCCTTCCCAGAAGGGTGGACTCATATCTCACCTCTCTATCCTTCTTCTCTAGGGGAGAAGGTGGGATAAGGAAGATAGCTCTGAGTCACCTGGTGACTTCTCTGCTGCACTTCATATGGCTTTTTCTCTCCAGATGCTTCGTTTCCTCAGTTCAAACCCGAGATCCAGGTCTATGAGAACATCCATTTGGCCCATCTCAGGTGAGGAGCTACTAGGGGGCAGAGGCTTAAATCTCGGAGGAGACTGAAGTTGGGGTGGGGATGGGATGCTGGTTCCCGAGGATGTGGAGGATGGAAGTATCCTTTATCTGTCTTTCTGCTTTGCAAAACCGACAGCCCACCTGCCCCTAAAACCAGGTGATCTCGAGGACATCTGCTAGGAAGTGTGACCTGCTGACTCCCTGGCCATCTGGCACCTGAAGGATTCACGAAAAAAGCTTGACAAGGGGGGAGGGGCTTGGAGTGCTATTTCACAGTCCGGTTGGTCTCCAGCCAAGCTGTGTATGTCTGTGAGAGTGTGTGTATATGAGTGTATGTGTGTGTGTTAAGGGGCTGGGGGCTGAAGGAAAGAAGAAGCATTATTCCATGATGTCACTTATGAAAGGGTGTGGTTTCCTGTCTCGCTGTAGCCAGTGGAGGGGTGGCCCTGAGCCTGCAGTACCATAGAGTTCAGGGGAGCCTGGGGTAACTGGCAGGGGCTGGGGAGAGGTGAGGATGGGAAGAAAGGAGACAGGAATCCAGAGACTTGAGCAGTGGTAGAGAATCAGTTTGGAGAAGGCAATGGCACCCCACTCCAGTACTCTTGCCTGGAAAATCCCATGGACGGAGGAGCCTGGTAGGCTGCAGTCCATGGGGTCGCTAACAGTCGGACACGACTGAGCAACTTCACTTTCACTTTTCACTTTCATGCATTGGAGAAGGAAATGGCACCCCACTCCAGTGTTCTTGCCTGGAGAATCCCAGGGACAGGGGAGCCTGGTGGGCTGCCGTCTATGGGGTCGCACAGAGTCAGACATGACTGAAGTGAGTTAGCAGTAGAGAATCAGTTATGGGGGTACCGAAGGACAAACGGTAGAAACTGAAGAAGAGGGAAGGAAAGAGGCACAAGTCACAGGAAAAGGGAAGAGATGGAGAGAGAGAGAGAGAGGAAAATTGGAAGTATAAAGAAGGAGGATTGAAGGACAGAAGAATGGAAAGAAGACTTACCTCCAAATTAAGCCAGATCCTCACTGCCATCTCATCCTCACAAAGAAGAAATTGAGAGAGAATCAGCACCTCTAATCAGACGCCAGACTTCCTCATATGGAAGAGGAGGGGATGGAGTCAGGACGGGCGGGGGGTGCCCTTGCCCAGCTGCCACCCCACGGTTCCCTCCTTATCGTAGGCGCTCCCCCTCCTTATCCTGTGGCATCCGGAGCAGGGCACAGCTTATCGCCCTGACATCCTGGGGGCCCCACGAGTCACACACAAGCTATCTCCCTGGGCAGAGGGAGTGTCCACAGCGGTGGGTGGGTGAATTCCCTGGTGGGGTGTGTAACTGGGCCCTGCGTGTTGGATGATGAGTGAACGACAAGTCTGGGCTTGTGGAATGGAAGAGGGTGCTGGTGCTCCTAGTCTCAGGCAGCATGGAGCTGGCCTCTCAGCCACACCCTCACCCACCACCACGAGGGCCCCTTTGAAATCTGCTCAAGCTTGGGCTTCACTGGAGAAAAGAGTTCTTGGAGGTATCACCTAAAAACCTTTACGCTGCAGTGGCTTAAGTAAGATATTGGCAAGAAGGAGGATGCCAACGACAGATGGAGGATGAAGTGAAAGTCATGGTTCAGGTGCCAGCACCCCTGCCCAACCTGCTAAGCAGCTCTACCTTGCTGTTAGAGATAGCACGCGTGCCTGCACAGGTACACGCACACACACACACAGCAGTGTTACTGAACTTCCAGATAGCACTTTTATTACATTTACTCTTCATAGTTCCCCAAACCTTCCTTCTTGATCTACCAAATTAATCTTTCCTAGCAGGACTCTCTTCCTCATCACACTTGATGCTCCTTCCATTCCCTTGCCTGGGACCCACAGCTCCTTCAAACACCTGCCTTGCCAGAGAGCTGGGGATTACAGAATGCATCAGAAACAAGCATCTAGAAAAGACCAAGGATTTAGGGCACATCTTCTTTATGGGGCTGGGCTCTGGGAACGTTCCTCTGGGCAGCTAGGGGCTGGAGCAATGCCTGGAGGAATCAGGTTTGGGGAGGGGCCTGTGAAGGTGTTGGGCCCACGGATCTGAGATCTCTGTACACAGTCAGGTTCTTGGGCAGATCTCCAAAGATCTCTGTGTAGGTGTTGCCAGGGCCGCAGTGACAGTGGAGGAGTCTTGAACTGGAGGCTGGTGGCCTCCCCAGGTGAAGCTGGCCAGGAGGACAAGCAGGGTGATGAGGAGGAGGCTGGGGAGCTGGCGCGGCGTGGTAGCCAAGTTGCACAGGTCCTGCTCGCAGCAGTGGTGTTGAAGAGTGTAGGAGCGGGACCAGTAGGTGGTGTGGCCCTGCAGGGAGCACTCGGCCCTTGGGAGGCAGCCCTTCCGCTCGATGACCTCACTCTTTTCTATGGGACAGAGGTGGTTGGGGGAGGGGAGAGCTGAGGCTGGGCAGGAAGGAGGCAAGGGCCGTGGGGTCCCACGAAAGGCAGGATTGGATAGCAGTGGGGAAGACCTAGGGAACATCCATCAGACCAGAGTCCTCCTACCTGATGTACCAATACTGATGCCACAAACTTCATCCTCCTGACACTTGGTGGGAACAGGGTAGCAGGGCTTGACAAAGTTGCAGGTGTAACAGCGGAGCTGTCTCTGGGCCAGGGAGGCGGCAAGACCTGTGGAGTCCGTGGAGATCCGTCAGGGAGGAGGAAGACAGGACAGGTGAGAGGCCCAGCCCAGATTCAGGAATGGGCTGCACAGACAGAGGTGATACACAAAGTGGGGAAAAGGGGGTGGCGAAATGGAGGGAGAAGCAGACGCAAGTAGAAAAAGAGACAGAGAAGGGAGTGGAGACCACGCACGAAAAGGAAAAGGCAGAGAGGCACGAGGGATACAGGGAGCATGCGAGAAATACACAGATATGAACAGAAGCCAAGGGAATCAGAGGTGAACACAGAGAATGACACAAAAGCCGGGCTGGAGCCAGGAGGGGGTGCCAGTGAAGAAACTAAACAGATGGTGCTGAGTCGGATGAGAAAATAAGAATTAACATTGACCAAGGTGCCCAGCAAAGAAGCAAGAGGTGAGGTAAGGGTCAGGGGAGACAGAGGCTTGTCAAAGATGCCACAAGGAAGAGACAATTATTCTCAAATGCCTTTGAAGGGAAATCTTTCTTATTCCACCTCATCAGGCTGGCCCGAGACCATTCCCAGTAGCTCTTCTTTCCAAACCCACTACAGCTCTCTCCTCGGCATAGGTCAGCACCCTCTCCCTCAACCCCCTACCCCTAGCTCTCAGGCTCCTTCACAAACCCCTGCCACCACCACCGCCCTACCCTGCTCCCTGTCCCCAGGACTCTCCAGCTCACCCTTACCCAGTGGCCCACCAAGGAACAGGATGCAGAGGAAGATGCTGGAGGTACCCATGTCTGGACCCGGCGGGGCTCAGGAGTCTGGGAGAATGTGATCTGCACCCTGAGATCCTAGAGCTGGAGCATCTGAGTGAGACAGGGAGGGACCAGTAAACAAACACACCTAGGGAGTGAATCTGAGGGTGAGGCGGAACAGGGACCAGACTCAACAGCCTGAAACAGGGGAGTTCCTGGCCCCGAAGCTCTCACACCCTCCCTGCCTCCTACCGGAGCCTTGTGCCCTGGGGGTCTTCTCTATTCTTGCAGCTTTCTCTTTGCTTGTCTGTCGCTTTTGAATGGTGTCTGTCAGCGTCTGTCACTTTCCCTCCTCCTCCTCTCCCTCCCTCTCCTTGTCTCAAGCTGCTCTTTGCTCTTTCATCTCCTTGTTTTTGTTTGTCTGTCTTCCCCTTCTGTGCATTTAAGTCTCTCAAAGTTACTCTCCTAAACAGCCCTGGCCCAGATCTGTTTTGCGAGTGGTGTTTGAGTGTGGACTCAGCAAGCCCCCACCCACCCACCAACCCGCAAACGCAGCTACAGACCCCACCTAGCTGCCCATCCCTTTGATCCCCCAAGCTTCAACATCTGTACCCCGTAATTATCTCTCCCAGCTTACTACATTAGAGGAAATAATTAATCATGGGTGAGGCCAGAGGGACTGATGTATTTCCACTGGTGCAGGGGTAGGGTTCAGAAAGACTAGGAAGGAAGGCAGGGATAAGATTTGGGTCGGGGGTAGAGTCTGGAAGACTGGGGCTTAAGAGACTGGGGAGAAGAGTCAGCACCTGGGGAATCAGGACAGACTGTACCAGGAGTTAGAAGCAGACGGGGTGGGGAGTGAGACAGAGGAGACACAGGTATCCACTGAGTAGCAGTTTTCGAAAACATTTTTTAATCTCAAGACCTCTTTACACTCAAAAATTACTGAATACCCCAAAGAGTTTTTATTATGTAAGTTATATCAATATTTGCTATATGAGAAATTAAAGCAGAACATTTTAACAGATTCATTAAAAAAATATAAAGCGATAAACCTGTTGTTATTTAGTCCCTAAGTCGTGTCTGACCCTTTGCGACCCCATGAACCTCCAGGCTCCTCTGTCCATGGAATTTTCCAGGCAAGAATACTGGAGTGGGTTGCCATTTCCTCCTCCAGGGGATCTTCCCCACCCAGGGATGGAATGTGCATCTCCTGTTTTGGCAGGGGATTCTTTACCACTGAGCCACCAGGAAAGACCCACACAGTGGTCAGAAACTGTTGCATGTTAACAAAACACATTTTTGTGAAAAATAATGTCTTTCCCAACAGTATAGTGAGAAGAGTGGCATTTCTTTACCCTTTGGGGAATCTATTTAATATGGGGCTTAACAGAAGAAATAGAAGATGGCTGGGTTTTCACATCTGCTTCTGCATTCAGCCTGTTGGGATTTTGATTGAATATATGAAGAAAATCTGACAGATATGTAGCTGGAAAACAAAGACTGTCCAGGACTCTCTGAAAGGGTCTTAGGAACCCCAGGAGTTCTGGGGTCACCGTTTTAGACGTGTTTCTGAGATGGAGGAATTCGGGGACATCAGAGGATGCTGAGTGCTCTTTCTCTCCTGGGGAGTCCTCCCCCAGGGGGGCCTCCCTGTCCCCACTGGGGCCCCGGTGCCTTCTAGGGGAGACAGACTCTTTCCTCCCTTTTTATTGCCCTATAAAGCCCAAGGCAACGGGGATAAAAAGCCGGCAGAGTGAACACCAGGGAGGGGGGTGGGCGGGAGGGAGAGGCGCTACAGACACAGGCAGACGCAATGAACCCCCTCTTTGCTGGGATCCTGCTCGGCACCTTGCTGGGGGCTGCCTTGGGTAAGGAGGCACCCGGGGCGCCTGTCACAGAGGCCCGTCGCCCTGTGCCAGCCACCCCGGAGCGCCTGATCCAGCACCTCTTCTCTTCCCCCAGGAAACCGCATGCGGTGCTATGACTGCGGTGGAGGCCCCAGCGGCCTCTGCAAAGAGACGGTGACCACTTGCGGAGAGGACGAGCGCTGCGGCTTCCTGGAGCGCAAACCCCAACCAGACCTGGCACAGACCAAACTGCCTGGAAACCGTAAGTCCTCAGTGTGTCCCTCTTCCTTCCAGCCCCTCCCTGCCTCCAGCCCCTACTACTTCAGTCCTTCTGGCTTCCAGAACCTTCCAGGCTCAGTCGAGCTCTGGGCAGATGGTGCCGCTGTCAGAACGAAGCGGCCTGGAGCCCCTTCTGGCTCCTGGCACTGAGCCCCCGGAAGCCTGCTGTCTGCGTGGCCTCACCTCCCTCCTCTTTACCCTCCAGAAAGAGACTCATAGGCCCATGTACTCACAAATGGTTGAAAAAGCTCTCTACCTTGAGGGTAGGGACCGAAATATTCAACCAAACTTCTACTCTGAGGCATCAACTAAGGTCCAGGGAGGTATGTGTGTATGTATAGTCAAATTTTTTAAATTTCAAAATGATTTTAGATTGACAGAAAAGTTAATTTTATTCAAAAATAGTACAGGTTAGCACTGTATATCCTTACCCAACTTCCTGTAATGTTAATGTCTTATATTACCATAGTGTGTGTGTAGTCAGTATCTTAGTCGCTCAGTTGTGTCTGACTCTCTGTGACCCTATGGACTGCAGCCCACCAGGCTCCTCTGTCCATGGGATTTTCCAGGCCAGAATACTGGAGTGGGTTGCCATTTCCATCTCTAGGAGATCTTCCCAACCCAAGGATCAAATCTTTGTCTTCTGCATCTCCTGCATTGGCAGACAGATTCTCTACCACTGAGCCAATTGGGAAGCCCATATAACCACAGTACAATTAGCAAAATCAGAATATAACACTGGTCAGTAAGACTAATCTACAGACCTTACTCGATGTAGCCTGTTGTCCCTTTCATGTCCTTTTTCTGATCCAGGATCCACTGGTTTTTGCTCTCCTATCTTAGTTGTCACCTCTCTGTGGCAGTGCTGAGTCTTCCTTTGATTCTATGATATTGACACTTTTTTCCTTTTCTTTGTATTTCTTGATCTTGATACTTTTACTTGAACTCTGATATTTGGTACTGATGCATTATTTTAAAGAATGTCCTGCAACTTGGATTAACCTGATATTTTCTTGTGATTAGACTGAGGTCCTGAATTTGGGGAAAGAAGTGATGTTGGTCCCTTTCAGTGGATGCTGTTAGGGCTTCACGATGTCAGCATGTTAACTGTGATAACTTGGTTTCAGGGAGGTGTTTTTTGAGGGGGGTGGAGGATCCCTTTAGGCTCCTTGAAATCATATCTGCTCTGCCCCAGAAGGCAAGTCCTCAAGCCAGGAGTTCAACACCCCAGTCTCATTTTCTCTCTCAGCCTCAGTGACCTTGATTCATCACCATCCAGCCTGCGTGGCAGCCCATCATTGCAATCGAGTGGAGACAGAAGTGGTGGGAGACGTAACTTATACGACCCACAGGGACTGCTGCGTTGGCGACCTGTGCAACGGTGCTGTGGCGAGCACTGCAGCCCCCATGAGCATTGTGGCTGCAGCAGTCACCATGCTGGCCTGGCTCTTGCCAGGACTCTGGAGAGGGTAATGGGAGCAGGGGAGGAGAAGGCAACAAGGAAATGAAGGAGATCTATGAGCCATTAAAATCTCTCGACCACTCCAGAGCTGACTGGAAAATTCCATCTTTGTTGATAAGAGGGCTGAAGGGGTAATACAGGGGCATCCAGGCTCTAGTTTAGGGGTTATCAAGGATCAGTGGACTTAGCTACAATGGTACACTTCTTGCCAACTAAACCCCAAAGGACAACGGAGAATCTGCCCTAAGTGACTCCTACTTGTTGCCAGGGAGAGTCTTTCTTAGCAACAAGGATCACTGAGGGGAGCAGGCTCTGGGCTGGCCACCAGGAATCAGTGAGTCCGGTTGTCTGGGCTTGTTCCCCTTCCCCTCATTGGCAACTTGACTCCCAATATGGCTATTTGGAATTGAGAAAGGAAGTGTAAACACTCTGACAGGACAGAGCCTTGGTGCCCTACCTGCCAGGCCAGGTGAGGCCTCTGACTCTAACCTGAGGGACTGAGGCCTAGAAGGAGGGTCCCAGGTCCCATCCCTGTGCAACTCTCCTACCCCTTCTGAGGAGCCCGCAAGTCAGGCTTGCACCTCCTTCTTGGCAGTACAACACAGGTGTGGCCTAAATATAGGATAAAGATTGTTTCTCAAAATACTGGGCCACCCCCAGACACTGGAAGAAAGGACAGGTCTGAAAAACCTGTTTCTCCCTTACCCCAACCCTGGCCTCCCAGAGAAACTCCCTGAAGGGCCCTTTGGTGAGGGTGGGGGCTGAGAGTGTTATTTCCTGGGAGGGGGCTGCTGACAGTAGATCTTCTGACAATAAACACACAATAGATCGGCTCTACATGTTTATTACTCGAAATGGAAAGGGGTGGGCATGGGGATGAGGTATGTATGGGGAGCCAGGATTTGAAGTGTCAGCTCATACGGTGAGGTTATTGGGTGCTTCCTGGCAGCCTTCACTGGGGACAGGACAGAACTCCATTCCAGATTCCAATTGCTCTTCACACAGGGCATAGGAAAGCGCAGGAAGCAAAGTGGGGAGCTCTCCCTGGAAGCAATGGAGGATCTGGAGTAGTGTCGAGGGAAATGGGAAGGGTCTCTCTGGGAAAGCAGAGTGGAGGGTATGAGTGGAAAGATGGATGGAGAGACCGCTATCTAGTTAAAGCAATATGAAGCATCTGGAGAGATGCTTTTCTGAGCAAAGGGAAGCAGAGGGTATGGAGACACAAGAAGAGAGGCTCAGGTGAAGGCAGATGGAAGGAGGGGCAGCCATGGAGCCAGTCTCAGTGCAATAGCCAGAGGCCAAGGCCAGCCAAGGAGGTGAGGAAGACAAGGGTCAGGGCCGGCGTGGGCCGCGGGGCTGGGCTATTGCAGTTGTCCTGGCTGCAGCAGGTGGTGTTATAGGTCAGGCCCCCCTTCTGGTTGGTTTGGTTGACTGCCGGCTTACAGGGCTCTCCTGGTGTGCCACAGTCAAGTCGGGAGAAAACCCACATCTTCCCTGGGGTTAGGAGGGAGCAAAGAGGTTAGTAAAGACAGGCACCCGGCATGCCTGGCTCCATCTCCCCACCCCATGCACCCCATTCAGGCTTCCATCCTTCCCAACTCTGCCCCTGGTCCTGCCCTTCTGTATCTCTTCTCAGTCTAACCTTTCTTGTGCACTTCCTTACCCTGCCCTCTCACCCCAAACCCGGGCCTATCGCTTGCTGTCCATGAAGCTTTGGACCTGCTCCTGTCTCTTTCAGAGGCTGTTTCCTCAATATAATAATAGCATCCACATCATAGGATGTCATGAACATAAATTCAAACAACCCATGTGAAGATACAGGATGGGGCCTGGGAAACAGTAATCCTTGGCCAAATATTATCATTGCTGTAGTTCTCTGTTCCACCTCAGCCCCAGCTGTAGAGTCCCCCACTGGCCCCCACTCCCCACTGAAGAAGGGGATGGTACCGATGTATGCGTGGGTTGTCAGGCATTGCTGTCCTGGTTCCAGGCGGCAGGACTTCCGGTCCACACAGCCCAGCACTGGGAGCTTGTAGCAGGAGTGACATCGAATATCAGCTGGGAAGACACAAGTGACCAAATACATGACTCACCAAGGGATGAGCCAAGCTGGTGGGTGGGGTTGGAGAGGAGTCAGTCAAGTTGGGGTTCTGACCTGTTTGGTCTGCTAGGGACAGAACAGGTAAGGGATGCAAAAGAAATGTAGAAGTGGGTAAGGGTGGAGTTGGTCTGTGAATGGCCCACACCCTAAACATCTTTCTTCACTCCAACCCATCTGGAGATGAGTCAAGAGGGGCAGTTACCAACAATGGGGCTGGGGACTGATGGAATCTGAGACTACCACTGGGAAGGAATGTGTAGGTGTCTAGGGAGGAGATGAAGGAATTCAGAAGGTTACAGATGAAGGGATGAAATAGGAAGAAATATTCAAAGTAAAAAAATCAATCGTGGAGGTTACAACACTTGCAGGAATGGCTTGGAGCTTAAGGCGGGCAAGAAAGCCACCTGGCTGGGCCAGTTAAGCAAAGCATTCTTTACCTCCTGGGGCTGCCAAGGGTGTGGGAAGAGAAAGCAGACTCAAAATAAATCCTCCCACCCTGGTAGGTCTCCGACAGAAAGGAATAGTATCTGAGAGGCAGATCATCAGAATAGATCTGAGCACTTTACCAAAATGGAAAGGATGAGCGCAGAAGGCGGCACCCCCAAGGTTGCCTGAGGGGCCCAAGGTTCCTGCCACATCTGGTTCAAGGTTTAAGAGAAGGAAGAGTTCAGGCCATGGGTGGAGGAGCCTGGTGATCACCTCTCAGTGAAACCCACCTCATCCTGGGGGTGAGCAACCTTGACATTCTCTCCCTAGAAGGCAGGGCAATCTCCCTGGCTCCCTGGAATCCTCCACAGAGCTTGTGTCCCTGGAAGTATGCACCCCAGTTGGGAGCAGGGCAGGGAGGGGATCTAGGAAAGACCACTGCTTGAGGGACAGAGCACAAAGTCCCTGATGGAGTAGATGGGAGGATGGGTGGCAAAAGAAGCCCCAGCCAGATGCCTAGGTTTCTGGGAGGACACCCTGGCTGAGTGCAGGTGGAGAGAGGAGAAAGCAGGTAAACTGGATCCTGGAGTGGGGTTAGAAGGGGAACTGGATATGAGAGTTTATGAGAATTGGGGAACCAGGAACCTGTAACCCTGGGCAGTTAGAAGAGTGGGTTTTGGAGGTGGGGAAGAGGCTGAAGGATGGAGATGGGGGAGAACAGAGCAAGGACCCTGTCACAGGGGCACAGGAGAGCCGAGCCAGTTGGGTCTGAGGGCGCTTGGGATCCATGGGTACTGTAGGACAGTGGCTGGGGCAGGGTTTAAAAATCCTGACCAGGTGAACCACATCCTGAGGGGCCCCAGGGGCTCACCTGAGACCCAGCAGAGCAGAGCAGACAAGGAGAGCAGGAGAAGGGCTCTCATGGTGAGGGTCAAGAGAATGGCAGCAGCCGACAGAGCAGGACTTCAGGGATCTGGCTATCCGTTTGGGACTTGAGTGGCCTTTTTGGAGCTTATAATCACAACAGTCCCTCCCTCCCTGGCCTCTGGTGGCTCCTCCTTCCCCATTTAGGGAGGGGCTAAGCAGGACCCAGTGGAGGAGTGGGATGGGGATGGGAAGAGACAGGTATGGGGAGGGCAGGTGCAGCAGTGACTAACTCCATTTTGCTTCTTGGTTTCCATCTAAGACACACCCTCCTGGACCCCAGGAGTAACATCTCTGTCTGCCTAATCCTCTGGAGAAGTATCACTAAAGGCCCCTGTGATGTTATAGTGGCTTGGGTGGTAGGAGCATCTCCTGGTTCCTGGGAAATGGACAATGGGGTGCAGCCCCAGCTGCACCAAATTTTAGTTCCTGGGGAGCATTGGTAGGGGCATGTAGGCAGGAATTAAGCATCAAATTCATCTCACTTCAGCCCCCACTTTATTTCCCCAAGCCCTGCTCAGCCACAGGATGAAGGAGTAGGGTTTGTGATGTCATCATGAGTTTGTGTGATGTCATAGCAGCAGAGGCAAGGGCTGGAGCTGCCTGTTAAGGAGGGGTTGCCTCAGGACCCCTGAAGGTTCTCAGGACCTTGCCCTGGCTCCACTTGGGTTTGGCCTGGCCTTGGTTCCTCTGGTGCAGTAAAGGCCGAGGGTGTGGGGCTGTGCATCTGCTCCAGCCAAAACCTGCTCAGCTGGGTGCGGCTCCTTGGGCCAGGAGGGACAGAATGGGCATAGAGAGGTGAGGTAGCAGCTAAAATAGGAATAGGAGTAGTCACAATGGCAAGCACATAGTGCTCCTATGACTCAGCCATTGTTCTAGGTGTTTTCCATGTATTATTTGATTTATTCTCCAAATACTCTGAGGTAGGTGCCTTTACACCCATTTTACAGATGAGCAAACAGGCTCACAGAAGTGACTTGTGCACATCTCGCAGCTAGTAGATAATGAAATCAAGATTTGAATTCAGACGGCCAGAATCCAGAAATCCTGGTGCTCCTCGCAACTGCTATGCTGCAAGAGTTGACGACTGCTCAAGTGCTTGTGTAAAGGACCCTAGCATGAATTTTAAGTGAGCACTGGTTAAGGGCTGTGAACTTGCCTCTGAGGATTCCCAGAGGGATCTGGGCAGCTGTGGCCCCTCCCCCACCCCTTATCAGTGCCCCCAGACCCGCGGTCTCCCCCTCCACCCCCCTTTGATTTCCCTCCGGTCTCCTCCGCTGATTCACTGCCCTCCTCTTCCCACCACATCCCAGCCATGACCCTGGTTCTGCAGCTGCTGCCGCTGCTGCTGCTGTCGAGGGCCCTGGGGGATCCAGGGGGTAAGCCATCCCAGTAAAGTTGCAATGGCGGGAGGAAAGACTGAGGGGGAGGAAGGGGCGACAGGAGGGTGAGATGTAAATGGGAAGATCCAGGATGGCAAGACAGCACGGGAGAGCCATCAGACTAAGTGGGAGGGTTGTGTTGCCCTATAGTCTTGCCTTAACCATCGCCTCTGGCCTCCCATAGCTTCACTGAACGGCCACCCCGGGGACCGGGTGAATCTCTCCTGCATAGGGGTCTCGCAACCCACCCGTTGGGTCTGGGCACCTAGATTCCCGGCCTGCAAAGGCCTGTCCAAAGGACGCCGCCCGATCCTGTGGGCCTCACCGAGCGGGACCCCCACCGTGCCTCCCGCCCAGCCCTTTGCTGGCCGCATAAATGCCCTGGACCTTGGTATCCGGCGACTGGAGCTGCTCTTGAGTGCGGGGGATTCTGGCACCTTTATCTGCAAGGGTCGCCAAGAGGAGGAGAGCCGTACGGAGCTTCATGTGCTGGGAGACCGGGCCTACTGCAAAGCTCTGGGTAGGTCTATGTCTTCATGCGCAGGGGACCTAACTCTGACACACGTCCCCAGCAGGGAGAGAGGCCTCGGCTGGGGGTTCCTGGGGTGGGGGTGGGGAGGTGCGGTGCGGCTAGCGCTCTGTGCCCTCTGCCCTCGGCATCAACCACTCCCACCCCGCTTCCAACCATCCCCCAGGGTCGTCGTATTCCCAGATTCTGATCCCGCTGCTGGGCGCTGGGCTGGTACTGGGCCTTGGAGTATTGGGCTGGGCCTGCTGGCGGCGCAGGTGAGCACAAGGGGCAGAGCCTGATTGAAAGGGTCTTGACCCGAGGAGCGAGGGGAGGAGCGAGGGGCAGGCCCAGAACTTTCGCAGACCAAAGCTAGATCAGGTGTGGTTTGGAGATGAGTGGGGGAGGTTAGAAGTGGGGGGCGAGGCCAAGGGCTGGTGGGTGGAGCCCTAGCTAAGGAGGCGAAGCTGGAGGCAGAGCAGGCTCCACACGTGGGTTGATGTGTCTGTGGGGGTTGAACTTACGTTGTTTTCCCCCAGTCAGAGCCTGAAACTGGCTGGGTCGTTGTTGGCGCGTGGGGGAGGGGTTGGGGGGGTGCCCAGAACGAAGCAAGACAAGGTTAGTGCTTCTCAAAGACTCTTACCCATCCTTTACAGGCGCTCGCCCCCTCATCCGCCTGAACCAACCCCCAGATTTGGTGAGACTAACTCCCCCGCAGTTTTCCTTCTCTGCACATTCCCCACCCAGTACTTGAGTCTGAGCCCTTGCTGGGAGCAGACAAGTTGGTCACCTTCTCTCAATCCTTCAGCTCTGTCCCCCCCACATAGTTCCACTCGTGAAAGCAGAGCCCCAGAGGCCAGAAGAGGAGGAAGAGCCCAAGATGCCAGGGGACCTGGATCAGGAGCCGGTAAGGGCTTGGGAACGGGATGGGGGCTGGCCAGAATTCTTGAGTCTAGTGGACGGGGAGAGAGGCCTGGATACCCAGGGGAGTCAGACTTCTGAGACTCTCCTGCCTTCCTCCCCACCTTTCAGAGCCTGCTCTACGCAGACCTGGATCATATGGCCCTCAGAAGTTCCAGCCGACTGTCCCCAGTGGTCCCTGCTGATGCCTCCACCATCTATGCTGTTGTAGTTTGAAGGGAAGCCTTTACAGCAAACCTCACAAGCTGGGGGCTCCCAGATCTCCATTACACCCCTCCCCTTCTTGGCCCTTCACCTGGCAAAGGAAGGCACCATGGGATAGAAATGAGCACTAGACTGGGAGTTGAGAGACCTAGGTTCCAGGCTATCTCTGCTGCTGATCTTGGTCCTTCCTTACCCCTGTCTCTCACACCCGTTTAACCACCTTAAGACACCAGCAACTCCTAGATTGTTTTCCTATCTCTTCACTTCTCTTCACAGTCAAGCTCTTTGAACAAAGGGCCTACACCTGTCTCTTCCATTTTTTCCTTCACTCCTGCTACTCACCTGGTCTCCATGAGATTGCCAGTGATGTATTAATAGCCACACCCACTAGATGTTTTGTTAGCATTCATCTGGCTTGACCTTTGATTGCTCCATTTAAGCTCTGTTTTTCTTTAACGTTGGTGTCTTTCTCCTGGACTCTGTTTCCTTCCTCCCTATTCCCACAGTATTCCCACCATTTCAGGTTTGTCTTTTTAATATCTGCTTTTCTCCCTCTTCTAGGATGCTGTCATCCACAGCCAGTCCTTAGCCTTTACTTTAACTCTGCAAACAACACCCAGAATTCCTTCCAGTTCCCATCTCTGATAGATTTCCAAACTATCCCTCAGACATCCCTGCCTGGCTGACCCTAGGCATTTTGCACACAGCGGGTCCAAAAGCCAATGCACTGTCATCTCCCAAGCCACTTATTTAATCCTCCCTCCCATGCATCTTCTCTTGATCAACCCTGTTGCCCAAGCCAGAAACTGGGAGTCATGTAACCTCCTTCCTCTCACTCCCATATGATAAACCAAGTCCTGTCTTTCTATTTTAATGTCGCTGTCAAATCCATACCCTTTTCATGTCCGGCACTGCCACCTGAGTATACTCTCTTCAGTTCCTCCCTGGATTTCCCATAGCCTCATCTCATTCTCCTGCCCTTGCTCTCCTCGCTGAAACCAGAGTCTCCCCGAATGCTAACCTCCCGACCGCCTACATTTCAGCTGTATTTCAGTTCTGGCCCTTAGCCTTGGTTTCAAGGTGCTACAGTACTTTACTTATTCTCCAGGCTTATCTCTGTCACTCGATGCCTGGAACATGACAGCCTTTGAGAAATTCTCCCCAGCCCACAAATATGCCCGTGCCCAGTGCAGTTCCTTCTTCCTGGGTTACCCTTTGTCTCCTTCTCACCATGCGCCTGGCTAATTCTTATTTATCCTCAGGACTCAGTTCAAATGCAGTCTTTTCTGGGAAGCTATTTCTGACCCTCTTGGCCCACTCCTGCATATACTTTGATGCTCTCTGGAGCCCCTTATTTCTCTCACAGCAACAGCCTCCTGTGAATTGTTCCATTACAACCTGTATTTCAATTTATAAGAAATTTTCATGTACTGTGAGTTCCCTGATATCAGGAGACTGAGCCTTTTTCTCTCACTGCTAAGCCTCGGTAAATGAATGAAAATGAATGTCCCTGGAAATGTCATTTCCTCCTATTAGCTCGGGGATGGGCTGTTGATCTCCAAGTCTCTGAATCATCTGACATTTAGATAAATTCAGTGAATGACTCACTCATATTTTCTCTTCTCTGCCCTGTACATGCTCCCCACAAGAGAAATTCTTTCCTGTCCATCTTGTACCCAAGCCCCCACAATAGGGCTGGACAATAGGTCAGTGTGTGCAGAGTGAAGGTTTGATGAATGAAGGAGGTCTCCTCCCCAGTACTAATCCCAACCTGGGGTTTCAGTCCTGCCCTTGTCCTTCTGCTCCAGTAAGACACCAGTCGCAGTCCAGTCTAAAAGGTCAGTTCTATTTTATTAGTTCTTGAGGAGACGACTCACCCAGTGGCCTCTGTCCTTTTTCTCACTCTGCCCTCCTCTATATGGGGCCCTCTCCCCACTACTGCCTAATCACCATCCTCTATCTAACTTTCCTTTCCCTTCTACTCCTATGCCATTCTACCCCTGGTCAGCCAGAACCCCCAGGCTGGGCTCTCAGTTGTGGGGGCGTGTGCTGAGCACCAGGCAGAGGGAACTGAGCCCAGCGCCGGCCTTCTCCAGTTCTGAACAGGACACAGGTACGAGGGTGACGTCAGAGAGCTTCTGCAGTGCCTGCAGGGAGGACAGCGTGTGGGGAGAAGGGAGTGAGTCCCCAAGACCCACAGGCGGGGCCCCCTTTCAGCCAGCTCACAGTGGCCCCACTTGGGCTTCTAGAAAAGGCACCCCTTCTTCCTCCCACAAGGAAGGCCTGAGCCCCATTTCTCTGGTTGGGGGGTGGTGGTGGAGCTCCTGCCTTCTCTCACCTCTTGGCTGTTGGGCAGGTCCCCGCCTCCCCGGTGCAGGAGGAAAGGGGGCAGGCCGGGCTGCCCAGGACGCAGAAAGAGACAGTCAGCTGCTGCGTCATCCGGGAGGGTCAGGGAGGCATAGGGGTGATCAGTCAACACTGCCATTGCCTTGGGGGAGAAGAGACAGGAAACACTCAAGGCTCAGCCTCTCCACAACTGAGTCTTGCTGCCCTACCACCGCTAAGGGCGGGGGACAGAGTCACATTATTGTGGAATAATAATAACAGCAATCACATGTCAGTTACTATGTGTCAGACACTGAGTGCTTTAATTAACTTTGCTAATTTCCACCTGGGACTCACAGGCAGTTCTTTCCACCTGCTATCCACTTCTCTGCTACTCCAGATCCCACCCGTCGATCCTATCCATCCTTCAAGACACAGATTAGATGCCCTTCAATGGCACCCCACTCCAGTACTCTTGCCTGGAAAATCCCATGGACGGAGGAGCCTGGTAGGCTGCAGTCCATGGGGTCGCTAAGAGTCAGACATGACTGAGCAACTTCACTTTCACTTTTCACTTTCATGCATTGGAGAAGGAAATAGCAACCCACTCCAGTGTTCTTGCCTGGAGAATCCCAGGGACGGGGAAGCCTAGTGAGCTGCCGTCTCTGGGGTCACACAGAGTCGGACACGACTGAAGCGACTTAGCCGCAGCAGCAGCACAGAATTTCGTGAAACCCCGGAAGACGATGTTAATTGTCCCTGTTTCTCGGTGTTCCAGCTGCCTGTCTGGCTTATAGTAACTTGTTTTCTCACATAGATGGACAGCACAGTGAGGGTAGGAGTTGGAGCTAATTCTCAGAGCTGCCCTGCTCCCCGCCTCCTGGGCCTAGAGCCACGCCCACTGTCGTTGGCTGGCCCCCAACTTGCCCCACCCCAGCCCCACCCCTTCTCACCCTGACGGCTTTTTGGGCAGCTTCGCTGGAACCCGCCACCACGGTGCGGGGTCCCCCCATACCGCAGAGGCCACGCAGGTGGGAGGTGCTTGTGACGGGCACCGTGGAGACGGCAAAGTCCTAGAGGGAACAAGGGAAAGTATTCAATGACGGGGATAGCCTAAACACAGGCTACTCTCAGCCACTTCCTCCTCAGCCCCCTAGTCCCTCCCCTCTCCTCTCCGCCCAGGTCCCTGCGACCCCATCCACCCCCGACTCCCCCTACTCCCACCCCTGCTCCTAACCCGGAACGTGTCCGCCACGATCTCAGCTCCTCGGTGATTGGTCCACTTGGAGAGGCCTACGAAAAACTCCCGGCCTGAGCCCAGGGAGGTCGTCGAGGTATGAGGCACGAGTGAGTTGGAAACAAGGCTCGACGTGGCCCATTCTCCCAAAGTCGGCCTCCCTGTACCAAGCCCCAGGGCGCAGGTACCCCAACCTCACCGGTGAAGAGAACATCAGTGCCATCCAGCGTTGCGTTCTCGTCCCCCATCTCCACAATTCGGAGCCCCAGGTCCTGGAGGGCTTTGCGGACTCCATCGACCTTAGGGCAGGAGAAGAGGGAGCGAAGCAGATATTTCCACCCCCATTCTTCCCTAAAGCCCGGGATGTCCAGATCCTTCTTTCCCCGTACTCGAACCCGTGCCCAGGTGCTCACCTCCGGCCTGCGGGCGGGGCTCCAGGGCCGCGTGATTAGAGCCGTATCCCCTTGGATCACGGCGGTGTCACCGAGCAGCGGTCCCAGCGGCAGCGACTCTTCAGGAGGCAGTTCTACTAGTTGCAGCCCCAATCGCTGCCTCAGCTTACCCCCCAGCACCCCATGTTCCCTCTGAGCTTTGGCTAGGTCCAGAGCTGGGAGGCCAGCTGCTGCACCCTCCCCCGACGCCAGGCTCTCCGGGACCCCCCGGATCAGGGCATGGGAGCAGCGGCCCAGCCCCTCCCCTGGCGTCCCCATCCCATCCACACAGATGCCCCCTCCGGCTGCGCTGATTTCTTAGTTTTCTCTTTCTACTTCACCTGTCTGGGAGAAGAAACGGAAAGGGGGGAGGCAGAGAGAGAGACATGCAGAGAAGGGCGTAGGGGGATGGTTAAGAGCGCCTGGGTCTTCGTATGCCTTCTCCGGGCGCCCCTCCCACTCCGCCCCACCCCCTCCAGACCTTCCTCTCCTGCGGACCCCATTCCACCCCGCACCCTCGCGGATCTGCTGCTTTAGTGGGGAGTCCGAGGAACAAGATCGGGACCCCTAATTTCCAAAACACCTGTTGCCCCTGCTTGGGGGTTTTTGAGAGGTCCCCGCCAGGCGCCCCTCTTGGCAGCCGCTAGGATGCGCTCACTCCCCAAAAATGCAGCGGCTCCGCCCCCTTAACCCTCAGCTGCTCGCTGCCTTAGGGACCCGAAGTGCGGCGAGGAATCCACAGGGGTGATGGGACAGGAGGAGACAGCTGGGGAGAGAGTTAGAGCCTGGGGGATGAAAGTCTTGGATGTCCGAACGAGAAAGGGAGAGAGGGTCAAGGAGAAGGGAATAGAGCCTAAGGAGTTAAATATCCTCTCTCCACCCCAGTCAGTCTCTCCGTCCCTAGCGCGACCCAGTGTAAACCAGACTCAGTCCCGGAGGACTGGGAGAGGTCTAAAACAAAATCCGAGGGGCGGGGAAATTGGGGGCGTGGTTCTGGGGAGCAGGCGCCACTCGGGGCGCCAGGACATGGTCCCCCAGTCTCCTGACCCATCTTCCCAAAGTCCACCCCGACTCAGCTCCGCACCCAAATGTCGACCCTCCGCACTGTCCCGGCGCAAGCACGGGTCCAGCATTCCGGAACTCCGGTCTGCACACGGTCCAAGGGACACCTCCCACCCCAGACTCACCTCCAGCGGCCACCGCTGCTCTTGCCGCTCAGTGATCTTGGCTGGAGCCCCACCCCCCTGAGGACAGAGTTGGTGAAGAAGAGAGTCGTAGCCTTCAAGCGTCGGGGACCGGAGCTTTGGCTTTGAAGGGTCCCCGGGTAGGCGAGCTCAAGTACTACAGTGGGTCGGGGGCACGACGGTCTGGCGGCTCCAGGGCATTGTCTAAGCGGGACGGGGCGGGGCTCCTCGAGGTCACGCCCATTCCGCCCTGCTATGCCGCGCCCACTCCACCCCGACTGCGCGCCCCCTTCTCGGAATTCCGCCCCGCCCCAAGATCGCTGCCCAGACCCACCCAGATCAGGCCAGCCCCGGCGGCTGGGCTGCAAATGCGGCATGGAGCCCAAGATAGCACTATCGTGGACCTACACATAAAAATGGCAGCCCATCACAAGCACCCCTTTTCTAAATTCCTGGTTTCTGCCAGTTCAAGGTCATTGACCTACCCTTCTTTCCTTGTTATTCACACTCCAAGCCCCAGCTTTGTATAAAAACACTAGATTGTCATTCTGTATTTTATTACTGAAATACATTGTCCAACCCACCCCACAATAAAAATCTCTCGCAGATCCCCCATCCTTGCTTCTCATCGCCCCCAGCAAGCCCTGCACAGGTGCTTCAGGATTCTACGCCCACTGGCCATTTTGAGTGTGTCCGTTGGGTAGCATGTGGAAACCACCCAGGGCCTTTGTGAAGAAAATGGAGGGGGGGTCGGGTGGCCCTAGGAAGGGCCTTATTTGAGGGCCTTGGCCACTTGCTCATAGGCCAGCTCGATTTCCTCATCATCTGGACAGGTGGAAGCAAACTCTTCCCTAGCATAGGCATTGCGCAGGTATCGATGCACTCCACGAAACACATCCGGAATGGAGAATCCCCGGTACTTCTTACATACCACCTAGGGGTGCGGGAAGGAGGACCAATAGGTTAGCCTCAGGAAAGTCACACCAGCTGCCATGCCCTTGGTCCTTCCCTTATCCCAAAGCCTATATGATAAAATCCAGGCATTTAAGCAAGTTCGATACCTGGTTTCTTTTCTTATGACTCATCAGTTCAGTTCAGTCACTCAGTAATGTCTGACTCTTTGCAACCCCATGGACTGCAGCACGCCAGGCCTCCCTGTCCATCACCAACTCCCTGAGTTTACCCAAACTCATGGCTATTGAGTTGGTGATGCCATCCAACCACCTTATCCTGTGTTGGTCCCCTTCTCCTCCTGCCTTCAATCTTTCCCAGCATCAGGATCTTTTCAAATAAGTCAGCTCTTTGCATCAGGTGGCCTAAGTACTGGAGTTTCAGCTTCAACATCAGTCCTTATGACTCATCTCCCACATAATCACCTGCAGTCATCTTAACTCCTGTCTGGTAAGGCCTTCACCCTTTCTCTCCACTTACTGAAATCCTGGCCATTTATAACCAGCCCCTTTCAGACCACCCCAGTCCATGGTGCTTGTTTTCTCGTCCTAATTTTGAGATATAATTCACAAACCATAAAGTTCTCTTAAATTTCCACAGCAATTTCTGTCTACTTGTCATTTGGCTTTTAATCATGTATTATTAACTTTCATGTGAA